>NW_020174376.1:386875-388086 GCF_003031525.2 Neophocaena asiaeorientalis asiaeorientalis | reverse complement strand
TTGATATTTATAGGACATTCCATCCATAAAGAGCAGATTACACTTTCTTCTCAAGTGCTCAGGGAACATTCTCCAGGATACATCATATCTTGGGTCACAAATCAAGCCTTGGTAAATTTAAGAAAATGGAAATCATATCAAGTATTTTTTCCGACGACAACGCTATGAGACTAGAAATCAACGACAGATGATTACTACAAGCAACTATATGCCAATAAAATGGACAACCTGGAAGAAATCGAAAATTTCTTAGCCAATAAAATGGACAACCTGGAAGAAATGGAAAATTTCTTAGAAAAGCACAACCTTCCGAGACTGAACCAGGAAGAAATAGAAAATATAAACAGACCAATCACAAGCCCTGAAATTGAGACTGTGATTAAAAATCTTCCAACAAACAAACGCCCAGGACCAGATGGCTTCACAGGTGAACTGTATCACACATTTAGAGAAAAGCTAACACCTATCCTTCTCAAACTCTTCCAAACTATAGCAGAGGGAAGAACACTCCCAAATTCATTCTACGGGGCCACCATCATCCTGATACCAAAACTAGACAAAGATGTGACAAAGAAAGAAAACTACAGGCCAATATCACTGATGAACGTACATGCAAGAATCCTCAAAAAAAATACTAGGAAACAGAATCCAACAGCACATTAAAAGGATAATACACCATGATCAAGTGAGGTCTATCCCAGGAATGCAAGGATTCTTCAGTATATGCAAATCAATCAATGTGTTAAACCATATTAACACACTGAAGGAGAAAAACCATATGATCATCTCAATAGATGCAGAAAAAGCTTTTGACAAAATTCAACACCATTTATGATAAAAACCCTCCAGAAAGTAGGCATAGAGGGAACTTACCTCAACATAATAAAGGCCATATATGACAAACCCACAGCCAACATAGTTCTCCGTGGCAAAAAACTGAAAAAATTTCCTCTAAGATCAGGAACAAGACAAGGTTGTCCACTCTAACCACTATTATTCAACATAGTTTTGGAAGTTTTAGCCACAGCACAAAAAAAGAAAAAGAAATAAAAGGAATCCAAATGGGAAAAGAAGAAGTAAAGCTGTCACTGTTTGAAGATGACATGATACCATATATAGAGAATCCTAAAGATGCTACCAGAAAACTACTAGAGCTAATCAATGAATTTGGTAAAGTAGCAGGATACAAAATTAATGCACAGAAATCTCTT
>NW_020174376.1:386581-386776 GCF_003031525.2 Neophocaena asiaeorientalis asiaeorientalis | reverse complement strand
GAGAACAGTATGGAGGTGCCTTAAAAAACTAAAAATAGAACTACCATACAACCCAGCAATCCCACTACTGGACATATACCCTGAGAATACCATAGTTCAAAAAGAGTCAGGTACCACAATGTTCATTGCTGCTCTATTTACAGTAGCCAGGACATGGAAGCAACCCAAGTGTCCATCGACAGATGAATGGATAAA
>NW_020174376.1:358377-386462 GCF_003031525.2 Neophocaena asiaeorientalis asiaeorientalis | reverse complement strand
GGAGACGCAAGAGCGAGGAGATATGGGGATATATGTATATGTATAGCTGATTCACTTTTTTATAAAGTAGAAACTAACACACCATTGTAAAGCAATTATACTCCAATAAAGATGTTAAAAAATATATATATATCACTGGTGATGTTTTACATAGTGGTTTTAGTAAGGTGGGTAAAGATAGACTACAGAGAGTGAATCAGGTTCCTAGATACAAAGTCAATATAAGAAAATAAATTTTATTTCCATATGCCAAAAACAAAGTTAGAATATAAAATTTTAAAAGATTCTATTCATGCTGGTTACATGAATTTATTCAGTTTGTGAGAATTCAGCAAGATATTCACTTATATGTACTTTTCTGTTTGTATATTATACTTTACTAAAAAGATTTTAAAATATCACTTCCAATAGAGTCAAATTACAAATTACCGAAGAATAGAACAAAGGATGTATAAGATGTCCACAAGGAAAATTATTGAGAGATATTAAAGAAGTCCTAAATAAGTGAGGAGATATACATAGATTTGGAAAACTTAATTTGACTTAAGAGAATAGAGTGCCCAAAAACAGACCAAGCTACATTTGGGCACTTAATAAATGACAGAGTTGGCACTGCTCATCAGTGAGAAAAGTATGGACTTTTCAATAAGTAGTGCTAGGACAAATGGGTATTTACATGGAAAACCAAAATTGGACCCCTACATCATTCTGTGTACAGAAAACAGTTGCAGGTGAATTAAAGACTTAAATGTGAAGGCAATATTGTAAAGCTTTTATTAGATAATAAAGAATAATTTCAAGAATATCTTGGTGGTACTAAAGGATTTCTTAAAGAAGACATAATATAAAGGAATTATAAATGAAAAGAGAGTGAAAAGACAAGCCAGAGATGAAGGAGAAGATATCTGCAAAACATGTGGGGTCGGGGAGGTTTGCAATAAATATAACTGAACAGTGACTAGAATCTACAGTATATAAAGAAGTACGTTTTAAAATCAGTCAGAGACAGACACAATAGAAAAATGGGCAAGAATAGAACAGGAATTTTACAGAAAAGAAAATATACATGGCCAATAAACACATGAAAAAGTGATCAACCGGTCATCCAGGTAATGAAAATTAAAACCACGTGAAGTTTATCACTCCACACCCACTAGATTGGCAACTATTTAAAATTCTGACAGAACATGGGGAATATAACTACTTGGGGACTGCTCAGCAACAGGACTCTCACACATTGGAATACTTTGGAAGACAGCTGGGTGTATATGTACCCTATGACCAAGTAATTCTAGGTATATACCTTAGAAAATTCTTATGCATCAGGATACATGAACCAGAATGTATTGTTGATAATAGCTAAAAACTGGAAACAACTGAAACTGTTGTTCCATCAACAGTAGAAAGAATAAATAGTGGTATAATCATACCAATGGAAAACTATACTGAAATGGAAATAAAAGAACTACAGCTATATGCAACATATGAACTTTTCACACACAATGTTGAATGGAAGATGTAAGACACAAAAGATTACATACAGTATGATTCCACTTATATAAAGTTTAAAAGTAAAGAAAACTATTGGGTTGGCGAAAAAGTTCGTTTGGGTTTTTGGTAAGATGTTATGGAAAACCCGAACGAACTTTTTGGCCAGCCCTATAAATTATGCTGTTTAGAGATGTATACACAGGTGGCACTACTATCAAGGAAAGCAAAGTAATTACTACCACAAGAGTCAGGAGTGGTTACCTCTGGAGGGAAGGGAGGGGATCGTGACCTGTGAGGGCTATATATGGGTGCTAGAAATGTTTTGTTTTTCAACCTAAGTGTAACTACATGGGTGTTCACTTTATAATTATTAATAAACTATATACATGATTTATGCAATTTTCTGTAGGTATGCTATATCTCACCAAAAAAATGTATGAGTGAATCACATGTGTTGCTAAGCAGTGTAAACATTTTTGAGGAGCTTAACTCTAAAGGGAAGCAGATAGGGTAGCAGTTACAGGAGAATTCAGGATTGAAGGAATTTGTGTACATGTTCACCAAAATGCAGGTACAAGAATATTCATAGCAGCACTATTCATAATAGCTCCAACCTGGAAATTACCCAAATGCCCATGCAACAGTACAAAGAATAAATAAACTGTGGTATATTCACCAATGGAATATGTATAGTAATGAAAATGAATGAACTACAACTACATGCAATAATATGGATGAATCTCACAAGCATAATGTTGAGTTAGGGTTACTAGATTTAGCAAGAGAAAAAAAAATACAGGGCATCTAGTTAAATTTGAATTTCAGATAAATGATGAATCATTTTTAATATATATATATGCTCCATGCAAAATGATTCACTGTTTATCTGAAATTCAGATTTAACTGGACATGCTGTATTTTCTTTGGCAACCTTACACTGGATGAAAGAAGTCAGACACAAAGGTTACCCTCTGGGGAAGATAGAGACTGGAAGTGGGCACGGTGGTAATTCTGGGATGCTTGTAATATTGTTTCTTGATCTGGGTGCTAGTTTTATGGGTATATTCACGTTGTGAACATTCACCAAACTGTATAATTGTGATTTGGGCAACTTTCTATATGTATATTATTCTTCAATTGAAAAATCTATCTGTTATCCATCTGTAATCTATTTATAATCTATCTGGCAGTGATCTGAACATGTTTTATATTCAAAGTCACAACAAAAAGTAGGGATAAACTTAACAAGAAATGTATAGCACCCAAACTGACTAAAGGGAGAGAAATGCCTTAAATGGGTAATTTAATCCAGAATATAAATGGTCTACAAATATATTCAATTCACTAATAACTACAGAAATGAAAATGAGATACCACTTTTCACTTATCAAATTGGTAATAATACTTAGTAGAAAAGTGAAAAAACTTTAGAAAAATGAATAATCTCATCCCTTCATGGGGATTTTAAAAATGTAGAGGGATTTTAGGAAGATGGTAGGTTAAAGACATCCCAGATCCCCTCTATTCCCAAGTCTGATCCATCTACTCTGTTCTTGAGCCAAGTAGGTACTGCAGTCAGCCAAGAGAATGAGGTCACAGGATGGGTCTGAGACCTGAGAATAAGGGGTGATGCAGGGTTTTTCATCTCTGGAACAGATGAGAGCTCTGGGCTACTGGCCTGGGGTCTAATGTAGGACAGCCGAAGTGCAAGGATGGGAACACAGTTCCTGGTGAAGACTTGGCCTGCAGGACTCTATGAACTCCTAGGGGACAGGTGATATTACCTATGTGAGTATGCCAGGTTTTCCTGGATCTGAAAATGCTGAGAAGAAACTGAAGAGTTGGATTGGGTCCTCCCTACCTTGAGACAAGGATAGCACCAGGGAACAAAAGTATAGAGAGGCCCCTCTTGATGCCTCCCAAGAGTGTGACAAGCTGACTGACAACATGCCTGCTGCTACAGTCCTGGCTCATGGGCAGAAATCACTGTGGCTTTTCCACTCAACATAGCTGCTACAATGTAAGGCACCCCAGCATTAGACGAGCCCCAATGAGCAAAGGAAAATAACAATACATGTAAGGAGACCCAGAAACCAATAAAAGAAACAAGCAGAACGCTTAGAATAGGCCTTTTATAAAATAGAGTTGCTGAAAGGAAGCAGACAACTTAGCTTAAAAAAGATCTCTTAAGGAGATTAAAGTACAGCTTTACTTTCTGGAACTAAAAGAATTAGATACCATTTACCAAAACCAGTAGCAATTACCATTCCAAATATTAAAACACTAAAACTATTCCAATTAAAATCAGAAACTAGATTCCTCCCAAGGAAAGCAACTTTACAAGCGCAGGATGTGTCCTTCATCATGTTTCTTGCTAATAAACAAAAAATAAGAGAATTAAATAACAGGAACAAATATTGGCAAAGAGATAATTTTCGTTTTACTGATATGACTTTATACTAAGAAAATCTAAGACTTTAGTTAAAAAAAAGCTTAGAACAGAGCTATATGGATCAAGATGGATGAATCTCACAAACATAACACTGAGGAAAAAGTCAGTGATGAAAAAACAAATACATTATGAAACCACTTATGAAAAGTTTAGAAACAGGCAAAATACCACTACATATCATTAAGGGATACAAGAATAAGGAAATTAATGGAAAAGATAAACACCACATTCAGAATGGTAGTTACATTCACACCTCAATCTGATGCAATCTGCCCTGATTCCTTCACCAAAAACCTCAGTGGACAAATCCGTTTCTTATCCTGGACTTTTCTAATATGCATTCCAAATCTGACACATCCAAAATCAAACTCCTTATCTTTCTCTCTGCTGTCTGCTTCCTATATACCTGTGTCTTGCTTTCTCACTGGCTTCCCTTTCAGCTAAAGGCATCTCCCACTTGATCTAAGACTCAATTGTGATTTTGTCATAAACTTCTTTGCCTCATAAATCAAATCTGACACTTGAGTACACCTCCTTCCTCTACCCCCCGTAATGCAATATGCAACAAAATTCTGATGAGCCATATCCACCCACTGAAAATATCCTAGAGGGGCTAGCAACTTTCTTAGCTCTTGATAGGTAGAAAATGATTCCCTCTAACAGTGGGGGTCTTGGCTTTGGGAATGATATTTTGTTAGCTAAAGAAAACTTAATTCCGCTGGTACAAGACACATTCCCACAAGCCTTTTCCACCCTCAAAAATCTACCTCAAATGATGACAATCACCCTAGCAAGCTCCTAGGTGGTCTTAGTTCATCTGAGCTTGTTTATAAATATCAGTAGGGCCCCTATATTCCTTATTAACCACCACTCAGAGCAAGTGAAACCACAGAAGATGGAATTAATAATTATTAAGAGGGTAATATATACTAGGAATTATGTTACATTTTTTTACAATATGAGTTCACTTAATCCTCACATCTTTGTGGGGGTATATATTCAAATCCTATTATACAAATGAGGAAATTGAAGCTCTGAAGTTAAAAAAAAAAAAAGGAACCTGGAATGTAGGGCAAAACTCTCTAATGAAATTGAGTTAAATTCCTTTGAGAGCTCTTAAAAGTCTTTGAAGATGCTGCCAAGTGAGAAAGCTGGCAGCCACTTTTTTTTTTTAACTGTATGATATCATTTGTAGGTGGACATTAAAAAAAAAATTGAACTCACAGAAACAGAGAGCAGAAAAGTGGTTGCCAGGGGCTTGGGGATGGGGGAAACAAGAAAAGGTTGGCAAAAAGGTACAAATTTTCAGTTATAAGATTAATAATGTCTGAGAATCTAATGTATAGCATGGTGACTAAAATTGATTATACTGTATTGTATAATTGAAAGTTACCAAGAGTACAACTTAAATGTAGATACTCTCACCAAAAAAAAAAGTGATCAATGTGTTAATTAACTCAAGGCAGGTAATCCTTCCACAATGTATAAATATATCGAATTATCACATTGTACACTTTAATATCTTGTAATTTTATTTGTCAATTAAACCTCAATAAAGCTGAAAAATAAGGGTAATTATTATTATTTTTTTTTTTTGCGGTACGCGGGCCTCTCACTGTTGTAGCCTCTCCAGTTGCGGAGCACAGGCTCCAGACGCGCAGGCTCAGCGGCCATGGCTCACGGGCCCAGCCGCTCCGCGGCATGTGGGATCCTCCTGGACCGGGGCACGAACCCGTGTCCCCTGCATCGGCGGGCGGACTCCCAACCACTGCGCCATCAGGGAAGCCCAAGGGTAATTATTTTGATAATCCAGACATTATATAAGGCACCTACTAAGTTCCTGCAATTGATTAGGCTGGAGAACACAGATATGAAAAATAGTGAGGCAGTAGAATTGGGGGAACTTTTTCACAAGTTCACACTTGTTCAAGCACAGAGAGATCTGAAATCATTTTAGATTTCAAGTTTTTGTAATTAAGTCCAAACACACAAGGTGGTGCAATATATTAAATAGATATTTAGAAAAAGGGTGAGCTGTGACAAAGCGAGAGAGTGGCATGGACATGTATACACTACCAGACGTAAAATAGATAGCTAGTGGGAAGCAGCTGCATAGCACAGGGAGATCAGCTGGGTGCTTTGTGACAGCCTGGAGGAGTGGGATAGGGAGGGTGGGAGGAAGGGAGACGCAAGAGGGAAGAGATATGGGAACATGTGTGTGTGTATGGCTGATTCACTTTGTTATAAAGCAGAAACTGGCACACCATTGTAGAGCAATTATACTCCAATAAAGATGTAAAAAAAAAAGAAAAAGAAACTTTGGAGAACTGGTAATGTGTTCAGTTTTAAACATTCTGAACTAGTGAGAAAACTAGTCTAAAAGGAAAGTTTCATTATGGTTAAGAAGTTCAGAGAAGCAGTTAAGGCAGGAGATTTAGGTATATTGTTTATCACCATACATAGAATTATAATACAGAAATTAGTTTAAAATTCTGAGAGTGGATAAGAAAGATAAGATGTAAGATTAGATTGAAAAGTTTTGTGTGGTATCTCACAGGGACCGATAATTAATTGTTCAAGTCAGTTACATTAACTCCAATCAGCAAATATATTATGCAGCCATTCTGTGCCAGGTACCATTCTAAGTTTTGAGGATACAATGGTAAAAAATATAGACTCACTGCCTTTCCTCTAAGAGCCTATAGAATTCTTTGAGAACAGATCTTTATATCCATGATTAATAGTTTCCTATTATCTAGAATGTATAATGTCAACTCCTACTTTTGGCATTTAATTATCTAAATGACTTGAATGAACCATTATTTACAGCTAATAGGCACATATACTTTTTGTTTACTCAGTGTAGTTTGACCCTTCTTCTGGAAACAGCACGTTTTACTTAAAATTATTCTCTCCCCAACCCTCAACCTATGGGTTTACTTGGAGAGAGGGTGGAGTATTTGACCCCACCTGTAGTTCAGAGTGGGCATGTGACTGAAAGCCAGCCCATCTGAGCCTTTAATATCAAAGACCACAGTTCAGAAGGGGACAATTGGCCCTAATCACACCATCCAGACCTGAAGAGACTTCTGGAGAAGGATGGTAATGTTGGAGGAGGTCATGGTGTAATGGGGAAGAACAAATCTGACTCCATAAGGGATCTGTTTCTTTTACTTTAACCTCTGTATTCTATTGCTTTTGCTACAAGTTAAGAATGTTGCTTATAGCCTGAAATATACAGGATAGTCCATTCTCAAGGCTCTGCCCTTTAAAGATGTAACACTTTTCCATTCATATAGAGATAAAATGTTGCGGAACAGAGAATACCATTTGTCTTATTGGAGGTTTATAGGAACACTGTGACCAGACCTACTTAGACAGCTACAAGATCAATGGATTCTGGCACCAAGAAGTTTGTAACAACAACCATACACACGCCCTCCTTTTAGTATAAGAGAAGCTTGAATTCTAACTCTGGGAAGATGGTTCTTTGGGATACTAGTCCACCATCTTCTTGATCTGCTGACTTTCTGAATAAAGTCACTATTCTTTGCCCCAACAATGCATCTCTTTACTTATTGGCCTGTTGTGCAGCGAGCAGTTCAAGCTTGGACTCGGTAATACTGGAGAGGATATTACCACAGATTGACCCATGAAATGGACCTGGGCATTTGGGGGCTCCTCATCCCCTTCCCTGTCCTTGGAACTTATGTGCTGTCCACCATTCCCACAGCCAGAGCCATTTTCAAGAATGCAGCCTTGAGAGAGTAAGGTCATATTGAGACCATATGGACAGTGTACATGACTAAACTCAGTTAAGCCTCTATATAAACTTTAAGATTCTGGTGGGCAGGTGTGGAGATCCCCTTGTCTTGCAGCTGCCCAACACAAGCCTCATGTTAAGTTCCCTTGCTTATTAAATCTGCCACCTACCAATCTGGAATGGCCCAGCAGCCACTTCTGAATCTATCACTGGTGGATCAGAAATGGCAAAATCCTTGAGCCTGAAAGCAGATGAATTGGACTAACAGAAGAAAAAATATACAGGAGAGAATTGCTATGAAAAGGTGGCACCAACTCTAAGGGTAGTGTAGACTTGAAGGTAGTGGATCCAGCAAACAAGAGGGAGCCTTGGGATAACAATCAAGGTAATTGGTTGTAGTACCAGAGTAGGAGTAGGCCATTGGGCTAGTAGCCAATGATATGGCAGGAATAAGTCCAAACACAAAAATAAAAACATGTAGAATAAAACCCTCTGTTAAAAGAGAACACCCAATTGGGCATAAATGAATGAATGAATGAATGAACTCAAGATACATGGTTTCAATTAAGGGATACAAAAAGACATACCAAGCAAGGGCTAACAAAGAGAAAGTAGGTGAAGAAATATTAATCAGATACAATAGATATAATCATCTAAGAAGATATATGCCATGACACTTTATGAAGCCAGCAACATAGCTTAAAAATATATAATACAGGGGGCTTCCCTGGCAGCGCAGTGGTTGAGAGTCCACCTGCTGATGCAGGGGACACAGGTTCGTGCCCCAGTCCAGGAAGATCCCACATGCTGCGGAGCGGCTAGGCCCGTGAGCCATGGCCACTGAGCCTGCGTGTCCAGAGCCTGTGCTCCGCAATGGGAGAGGCTACAACAGTGAGAGGCCCGCGTACCACCCCCCCCCAAAAAAAAAAAATATATATAAAATACATAAACAAAGAAATACAAGGAGAAATTGACAAATCCTTGGTCATAATGTAAGAAAATAGCATATTAAGTAAATAACAAGACAGGACATGGAGACTCTGAATAATACAATTAATGAGTTTATCTAATAGGTATACATAGAACTATATACCTAGCAGAAAACACACTCTTTTCAAATATACATGGTATATTAACAAAGCTCAAACAAGAGTCAGACAAAATTTCAAAAAACAGAAATCACACACATTCATTGATCATAATGCAATAAATCAGAAATTAACAACAAAAGAATACACAGAGACACCTTCTACCTAACTCTTAGGTTAAAGAGGAAATTAAAAAGGAAATCTCCTATTTAAAAATGAACAGTTAGAGTACTGTTTCTCAAAATTATACAATTATATCCAAGTGGTACTTAGAGGAAAATGTATAGTTTTAAATAGATCTTTTGGGACTTCCCTGGTGGCGTAGTGGTTAAGAACCCGCCTGCCCATGCAGGGGACACGGGTTCAATCCCTGGTCTGGGAAGATCCCACATGCCGTGTAGCAACTAAGCCCGTGTGCCACAACTACTGTGCCTGTGCTCTAGAGCCCACGTGCTGCAACTACAGAAGCCCGTGTGCCTAGAGCCCGTGCTCTGCAACAAGAGAAGCCACCGCAATGAGAAGTCTGCGCACCGCAACGAAGAGTAGTCCCCGCTCACCGCAACTAGAGAAAGCCTGCACACAGCAACGAAGACCAGACGCAGTCAAAAATAAATTAAAAAAAAAAAAAATATATAAAACTTGGCAAAATCTTCGAACCAAAACAAGGAGAGCATACATACAAAAAAAAGTTATAGGTTACTCTCTCATAGGAACAGATATATAAATGCCCTAAATTGGAAACTAGTATGTGAATCCTGCAATGTACAGAAAGAGTAATTTATCATGATCAACTGGGGATGATTCAATGACAGAAAATTTATTTTTACAATTTATTCTATCAATAGGTTGAAAAAAAGAAAAACTACATGTTCATTAATTCCCAATCAATGATAAAATTCAATAATCATTTCTTATTTTAAAAATATATAATTCTTAGCAAACTAGGACTAAAAGTTTATCAAGTTAACTTGATAAAAGCTATCTGCCAGTAGATTAAGGTGAAACACTAGCAATGTTCTGGTTAGAGCAAAAAAAAGAAAATAAAAGATGAGAATGGTTACTATCATTGGTACTATTCAAGCTTACACTGAAAAAGATATGAAAAGAAATAAGATATAAATGTTGGAAAGGAAGAGGCCAAAGTATGTACTTGAAAATAATGTGAATACCTACCTAGGAAATCGAAGAAACACAACTGACAAATTATGAGAAACTAAGAATGCAATTCAGCCATGTGGTTGGATATAAGATGGAAATTTGAAAATTAATACTTTTCTTAAACAGGATTAGAAAATAAAAATAGAAAACGAGGTATTCAAAATAGCAACAAAAACTATAATATTCCAGAATAGGCCTACCAGGATATGTGGTGTAAGAATTACATTAAGAAAACTACAAAGCTTACTGA
This sequence comes from Neophocaena asiaeorientalis asiaeorientalis, assembly GCF_003031525.2. NCBI lineage: Eukaryota > Metazoa > Chordata > Mammalia > Artiodactyla > Phocoenidae > Neophocaena > Neophocaena asiaeorientalis. Next base: position 376,260 of record NW_020174376.1, on the reverse strand, counting down.
AAGACATAAAAGAAGACTTGAATAAATGCGGAGAGATCATGCTCATGGATGGGTAGGCTCAGTTATACTTAATCTATAAGCTGAATTTAAGTTCTCAATAAAAATCCCAAAAAGATTTTTCATAGAACCTGACAACTTGATTCTAAAATTCACCTGGACAAGAAAATAATCAAAACAGTTCTGATAAAAGAAAAGTGAGGTGAAACTTGCCCTCCCAGAGATTAAAATATACTGTGATGAACTGTATTTATTAAACGGTTTGGGACTTCCCTGGTGGCGCAGTGGTTAAGAATCCGCCTGCCAATGCAGGGGACACAGGTTCGAGCCCTGGTCTGGGAAGATCCCACATGCTGCGGAGCAACTAAGCCCGTGCGCCACAACTACTGAGCCTGCACTCTAGAGCCCGTGAGCCACAACTACTGAGCCTGCGTGCCACAACTACTGAAGCCCACGCGCCTAGAGAAGCCACCGCCGTGAGAAGCCCGCGCACCGCAACAAAGAGTAGCCCCCACTTGCAGCAACTAGAGAAAGCCCTCACGCAGCAACAAAGACCCAACACAGCCAAAGATAAATAAATAAATAATTAAAAATAATAATAATAAAAAATAAATAAAAGGTTTAAGAATAAACAAATTCACTAATAGGGCAGAATAGTGTCCAGAAATAGACACACACACATACGGTCAACTCAATACACCAAGATACTAAGTCAATTCAGCAGGTAAAGGACCTTCTTTTTAATAAATGGTGCTAGAAGAACTGGATATTCATGGGGGGTGGAGGATGATCTTCAACCCCTATCTCACTTTATAACCAAAAACTAATTCAAGATAGATTATACAACTAACGTAAAAGTTAAAACTATAAAGCTTCAAGTAGAAAACATAGGAAATTATCATCATCACTTTGGGTATGCAAAGGTTTCTTGGACAGGATACCAACAGCTCTAAGCATTAAAGAAAAAAAACGATAAACTGAACTTCATCAAAATTAAAATTTTTGTGCAAATCAAAACTACAATGAGATACCACCTCACACTGGTCAGAATGGCCATCATTAAAAAGTCTACAAATAACAAATGCTGGAGAGGGTGTGGAGAAAAGGGAACTCTCCTACACTATTGGTACAAATGTAAGTTGGTGCAGCCACTATGGAAAACAGTATGGAGGTTCCTCAAAAAACTAAAAATAGATTTGCCATATGATCCAGCAATCCCACTCCTGGGCATATATCCAGATAAAACTATAATTCAAAAAGATACATGCACCCCTATGTCCATAGCAGCACTATTCACAATAGCCAAGACATGGAAACAACCTAAACGTCCATCGACAGATGAATGGATAAAGAAGATGTGGTACATATATACAACTGAATACTACTCAACCATAAAAAAGAATGAAATAATGCCATTTGCAGCAACATGGATGAGCCTAGAGATTATCATACTAAGTGAAGTAAGTCAGAAAGAGAAAGACAAATAACTATACGATATCACTTATATGTGGAATCTAAAATATGACACAAATGAACATACCTATGAAAGAGAAACAGACTCACAAACATAGAGAACAGATTTGTGGTTGCCAAGGTGGAGGAGGGAGTAGGGGAGGGAAGGATTGGGAGTTTGGGATTAGTAGATGTAAAGTATTATATTAAACAACAAGGTTCTACTGTATAGCACACTATAGTCAATATCCTATGATAAACCATAATGGAAAAGAATATGAAAAAGAATATATATATGTATAAACTGAGTCAGTTTGCTGTACAGCAAAAATTAACACAACACTGTAAATCAACTATACTTTAATAAAATTTTTTTAAAAAGCTATGATGGGGAATTCCCTGGCGGTCCAGTAGTTTGGACTCAGCGCTTTCACTGCCGTGACCCAGGTTCAGTCCTTGGTCTGGGAACTAAGATCCCACAAGCTGCGTGGTGCAGCAAAACAAAACAAAACAAAAACAAACAACAAAAAACTATAATGAGATGTATTTGATGCCCACTAGAATTTCTAAGACAACATCTTTATTTATGAAGCTGTGATAAGATGGAACCTTTCAATAACATTGCTGGAGCATAAAACAGTACAAACCATATTACAGAACTGTTAGGCACTTTCTTATAAAATTAAGCATATATCTATCTCTTCCACTCCTAGGTAATTACCCAGGAGAAATGAAAATGTATGTTAACAAAAAGACCTGTACACGAATGTTCAGGGGAGCCTTATTCATAATAGCTAAAAACTGGAAATAACCCTAATTTCCATCAATAGGAAAACTGAAGAACAAATAGTGGTATAATCATATAATGGAATACTACTCAGCAGTACAAAGGAACACATTATTAATCAAAGCAAGAACATGAAAAAAATCTGCCCCAAAAATCTTAAGTTGAGCAAAAGAAGCCAGACACATGAAAAAATTATATGATTCCATTTATATGAAGTCTAAGAACATGTAAAATTAATCTATGGTGATAGAAGTCAGAAAGTGGTTGCTTGAAGTGGAATGTGGGAAGGGTGGATTGACTGGAAAGAACACAAGAGAACTTTCTAGGGGAGATGGAAATGTTTTTATCACGTTTTCATTGGTATTTACATGAGGGCATACAACTATCAAAACTCAAGAAATTGAGCATTTAAAATATGGGCATTTTATTGCGTATAAACTTTACCTCAAGAAAAAAGTATATAGGAAGAAATACACACATAAGACATGAATCGAAAGATTAAAAAAGTTAAAAAATGAGACTAAGAAAAATATATGCAACAAGGGATTAATATCTAGAATACAGAAACAACTCCTAAAGTCAACAGGAAAAATAACAAGAAAAACAAGAAAAAGTCAACCTGAAAGAAAAAAACCAAAACAAAGGGTATGAGCAGGGAATTCACAGAAATGGAAAGAGAAAAGGCCAGTAACATAAAAAGATGCTTAATTTCATAAGTAATTGGGGAAATACAAGTTCTATAAAAATAACATGCAATGTTCAAGATAGGGGAAAATAAAAAAGGTCAATAATATCCAATATTGTCAACGGTACAGTGAAACATAGTCTCATATATTGTAGGTATGTGCATACTGGGACAGACATTTTAGAGGACAATATTTAGCAGTATTTAAAAATCTGAAATGTGTACACCCTTCAAACTAGCAATTTCTCTTCCACGTACATAATAACCTAGAGAATACTCTCACTTGTATATCACATACAAGGCTATTGACTGAGGCATCATTTTGCAATAGCCAGGAACTGAACAACCTAAATGTCAGTCCAAACAGGAATAAACAAACAAGGTAGACTTTGTATACTGTGGAATCCTAGATAGCAGTTGTAAAAATGAGATAGACTTATATACTAATACAAAAAGATTTCAAACATATATTGCTGAGATAAAAGCAAGCTGAAAAACAATATATGCAGTATGATAGCATCTATCTTTAAAAACAACAGGAAAGGGCTTCCCTGGTGGCGCAGTGGTTGAGAGTCCGCCTGCCGATGCAGGGGACACGGGTTCGCGCCCCGGTGTGGGAAGATCCCACATGCCGCGGAGCGGCTAGGCCCGTGAGCCATGGCCGCTGAGCCTGCGCGTCCGGAGCCTGTGCTCCGCAACGGGAGAGGCCACGACAGTGAGAGGCCCGCGTACCGCAAAAAGCAAACAAACAAACAAACAAAAACAGGAAACACCAATAAAAATATATACACAGAAAAACATCTTGAATTCTACCCACCAGGCAGGTAAAAGTAGTTACCTCTAGATTAGGATTAGGTGGTAAATCAAGGGGGATTTTATCTTCATCCATATTGCTTATGTTTGTATACCAGGAATTGATTCATGTACTACTTGTGTAATTAAAAGGAAATAAATTGATTTAGCAATGCCAAAATTTTAAAAGGCATATAACAAATGTATTACTAAATGTGCATATATATATATACATATATAGAAAAATATCTGGTGATGATACACACCCAACTTAATAGCCATGGTCAAACAAGAGCCTGGCTGAAAACTTAAAAGGAAGATCTGGGGAGTGAAATGTCCACTGGGGACTTTATTTTATTTTTTTAATATATTTTTAAGAAATAAATGTATTTATTTATTTATTTATTTATGGCTGTGTTGGGTCTTTGTTGCTGTGTGCGGGCTTTCTCTAGTTGCAGCAAGTAGGGGCCACTCTTCGTTGTAGTGCACGGGCTTTTTTATTTTTTAACATCTTTATTGGCATATAATTGCTTTACATTGTTGTATTAGTTGCTGCTCTATAACAAAGTGAATCAGCTCTACGTAAACATATATCCCCATATCCCCTCCCTCTTGCGTCTCCCTCCCACCGTCCCTATCCCACCTCTAGTCCACTGGGGACTTTAAAAAGCTCTGATATATTGCTGGAGAAAGCCATGTGCATGCTCAGGAAAGACCTAAAAATGTCAGTAAAGACCTAAAAGGCCCTCATCTTGTACCTCTGGCTGACTTTGAGACCCTGCTCAAGAAGTAAAGACTAAGAGTTGTAAAGAACCTTAGCATTTAAGGTAAGCCGCAACACAAACTCAGAGCCCTAGGCAAATGCTGGAAGAGTTATAGGTTCAAGGCATTTAAGGAAATGAGACCAATCACTAGCTAACTACTAAAGTAACTGAGCAGACACTTCTGTGACCACAAACTATAGGGAGTTGTAGAATTAGTCCAGTAAAGTCATTAAAGGTATAAAAACAGTAAGTTAGATTTATTTTAGGAATACAAGATGGCTTAGCATCCAAAAAGCAATTAATGCAATATACCAACAGAAGAACCAAAATAACGTGATCATGTCAATAGATGATGAAAAAACATTTGACAAATTCATGATAAAAACACTCAATGAACTAGGTATAGAAGGGAATTTCCTCAACCTGGTAGGGGCATCTGTGAAAAACCCCCAGCTGACATCATACCTAATAGTAAAAGACTGAATGCTTTTCCCCTAAGATCAGGAACAAGACAACAATATCCACTCATGCCACTTCTATTCAACATTGTACTGGAGGTTCTAGCCAGGACAGTTAAGCAAGAAAAGGAAATAAAGGTATCCAGATCAGAAAGGAAGAAGTAAAACCATCTCTGTTCACAGATGACATGATTTTGTAAACAGAAATCCTGAAGAATCCATCAAAAAAACTATTAGAAATAACAAGCTCAGCAAGCTTGCAGGCACAAGATCAATATACAAAGCTCAATAAATAATTTCAAAATGAAATTAAGTAAAAACAATTTCATTTACAAAAGCATTGAAAAGAATAAAATATTTAGGAATAAATTTAACAAAAGAAGTGTAAAACTTGTACTCTGAAAATTAAAAAAAAATTTCTATTGTAAGATATTAAAGAAGACCTAAATAAATGGAAAGACATCTGATGTTTATGAATTGAAGGACTTGAAAGAATTGAAAGATGCCAACACTCCCTAAATTGATCTACAGATTCAACACAATCCCTGTGAAAATCCCAGCTGGCTTCTTTGCAGAATATGACAAGCTGACCCTAACATTCATATGAAAATGCAAAGGACCCAGAACAGCCAAAACAATCTTGAAAAAGAACAAAGTTGGAGCCCTCACACTTCTCCATTTCAAAATTTATTACAAAGCTACAGTAATGAGGACAGTGTAGTAATGGCATAAGGATACACATATAGATCAATGGAATAGAACTGAGAGTCCAATTGCTTCTTGACAAGGATGCCAAGACAATTCAATGGGTAAAGAATAGTCTTTTCAAAAAATGATGCTGGGATAACTGAATATCTACATGCAAAAGATTAAAGTTTGGACTGCCACTTTACACTATATACAAAAATTAACTCGAAATGGATCTCCGACCTATATTTAACATTGAAAACTACAAAATTCTTAGAAGAAAACAGAGATGTAAATCTTTGTGACCTTGGATTAGGCAATGATTTTTTAGATATGATGCCAAACACCAAGCAACAAGAGAAAAAAGAGATGAATGGAATTCATCTAAAAATTTTAAATGTGTGCTTCAAAGGACACCATCAATAAAGTGAAAAAGCAACCCAAAGAATGGAAGAAAACATTTGCAAAGCATAATATAACTGATATGGGGCTAGTATCCAGAATGTGTAAAGAACACACACAACTCAACAATAAAAAGATAAATAACCCAATTTTAAAAATGGGCAATGAATCTGAATGGACATTTTTCCAAAGAAGATACACGAATTGCCAAGAAGCGCATGAAACATTATTAGCCGTCAGGGAAATGCAAACCAAAACCACAACGAGGTACCACTTCATACTCACTAGGATGGCTATAATTAAAGACATAATAAAACTAAGAATATGGAGAAATTACAATCCTTTATATATTGCTGGTAAGAAGGTAGAATAGGTACAGTTGCTATGAAAAACAGTCTGACAGTTCTTCAAAAAGTTAAACATAGAGTTATCATTTGACTGAGCAATTCCACTTACGTATATACCCAAGAGAAATAAAAACACACATCCACACGGAAACTTGTACATCAGTGCTCATAGCAGCATTACTAATAAAAACCAAAAGTGGAAACAACCCAAATGTCCATCAACAAATGAATGGATAAATAAAAACTCCATTGTAAAGCAATTATACCCCAATAAAGATGTTTAAAAAAAAAAACTTAATATATTCATGTAGTGGAATATTGTTTGTTTGGCAATAAAAAGAATGAAGTACTGATACATGTTACAACATGGATGAACCTTGAAAAGATGTTAAATGAAAGAATCCAGTCACAAAAGATCACATATTGTATGATTACATTTATATGAAATGTCCAGAATAGGCAAATCCATAAAGACAGAAGGATTAGTCACTGCCTGGAGGTGGCGTGGTGGGGGGTGGACAATGGAAAAAAATGAGTGACTGCTAATGGGTATAGGTTTCTTTTGGGGGTGATGAAAATATTCTAAAATTTATTGTGGTGACAGTTGTACAACTTTGTGAATATACTAAAAAATCACTGAATTGTACACATTAAAAAAGTGGGTTTTATGGTATATTAATTACATATTAATGTTTTTAAAAAGAAATTTTAACAGCTACCATATGACCCACGTATAACACTACTAGGTTATACCTAAAAAGAAATTAAAACATTTGTCCACACAAAAACTTATATATAGATGTTCACAGAGCAATATTCAAAATAGTCAAATTGGATACAACTGATGAATGGGCAAACAAAATGTTGTATATCTGGGGCTTCCCTGGTGGCGCAGTGGTTGAGAGTCCACCTGCCGATGCAGGGGACACGGGTTCGTGCCCCGGTCCAGGAGGATCCCGCGTGCTGCGGAGCGGCTGGACCCGTGAGCCATGGCCGCTGAGCCTGCGCGTCCGGAGCCTGTGCTCCGCAACGGGAGAGGCCACAGCAGTCAGAGGCCTGCGTACCGCAAAAAACAAACAAACAAAAATGTTGTATATCTGTACAATGGAATATGACTTAGCAGTAAAATGAAGTGATGATACACACTGCAACATGGATGATCCTTGAAAACCTTATGTTAAGTGAAATAAGACAGTCACAAAAGACCATAAATTATATGATTCCATTTGTATGAAATACAGGTTAGTGGTTGCCTAGGGCTAGAAAACGGGGTTGGGATGGGGAGTGACTGCTAATGGGTATGAGTTTCTTTTTGGAGGTGATGAAAATGTTCTAAAATTAGATTGCGGTGATGGTTGCACGACTCTGAATATACAAAAGTCCACTGAAATGTACAGTTTAAACGGGTGAATTTTATGGCATGTGAATTATATCTCAATAAAGCTGTTAAAAAAAACTCAGAGGGCTTCCCTGGTGGCGCAGTGGTTAAGAATCCGCCTGCCAATGCAGGAGACACGGGTTCAAGCCCTGGTCTGGGAAGAGCCCACATGCGGCAGAGCAACTAAGCCCGTGTGCCACAACTACTGAGCCTGAGTGCCTAGAGCCGTGCTCCACAACAAGAGAAGCCACTGCAATGAGAAGCCTGCGCACCGCCATGAAGAGTAGCCCCTGCTTGTTGCAACTAGAGAAAGCCTGCGTGCAGCAACAAAGACCCAACACGGCCAAAAATAAATAAATTAAATAAATAAATTTTAAAAACAAAAAATAAAAAACCTCAGACTGTACACCTAAAAAAAGATAGAGGAGGCAAAAGAACCTTTAAAAATAGTCTTAAGAAGGATAAATCTCAAAGTTCAAACATAGAACAAAAAGGGCACTTTTAAATACATTCAGAACAAAAAGCTGAATGAGGAAGAAATAGGTCTCTGCCCTGTGCCAGCAGTATAATAATGATAAATGACAAAGAGGTAAAATTCCTCAATTACGGTTTCTGCTTCTGCCTTCTCAGTTCCCAAGAGGGAACTGAAGCCCAATATGAGTAAAGAACTCATTGTAGTAAGGTAGTAAGCAAGAACTCAACTACTTTAATAAGAGTTCAAATGTCTTGGACCAGATGAATTATAGCTGAGGGAACTGAGAGTAATTTCAAACAAGAACACTGAAGCTATGTCAATGATATTTGAGGAATCACAGAGAAGGATGTTCCGGAAGACTGGGCAGATGTAATTTCAATTTTCGAAAAAAGGTAAGTTAATTCCATAAATTACACACCAGTCAGTTTGATATAAGTCTTCTAGATTATTATAGAGATGGCTTGCAAGAACCTAGAAATGGAAGAATAAGCACTAGAAGCCAGCTTGAATTCACTTAGAAGAAGTCAATTTAGGCTAATCCTTCTTTCTTTTTTGTACTGTTACTAAGCTGGTAGCTGTGAAAAATATGGTAGACATACAGTATATCTGGACATTAGCAAGGCATTTGAAAAAATCTTTTATGAGATCCTTAAGTACAAAATTGAGAAATGGGAGCTGGTTGTTAATTTTTGTTAGCTAGATTAATAACTGCTTGAAAGACCATTCCCAAAGCATGCAGATTACCAGGTCATTATCATGCTAGATGCAGGTTTCTAATAGCGTATACCATGGGGTTCTCCTAGCCTTAGGAGCTTCATCATTTATATCCAACCACTTAAATGAAGATATGGAAACCATGCTGATGAGGTTTATAAGTGACAACATCTGGGAAGGATAGTGAATACTTGGGATGACAGAATCAGGATATTGATTTTAATTATAAGTAGTTGGGGGTAAAACAAAACAAAACTAAAACTAAAACTTGCCTGGGCCAGATGAAATCAAACCAAGGACCAGATCCAAATCTTATACCTAAATTAGAAAATGAGTGCAAGGGAGAGAAACAATTTTTCACTGTTTCTGAAATCAGCCTCAAACTTGAATTGTAGCTACTGTTAGAATGTGACCTGAAATATTCCGGTCAAGACACCAACAACAGCAATAAGAGTACTAGAAGTTTTTATCTATGACTGTAGCCTTAATTATTCTCACCCTCTTTTAGACGATCCCCTTCGGCCTTGGTTTTCTTCTGTCTTTCTGATCCAGCAAGGTCTACAAGATGCAGCTTGGAGCGAAAGCTGCTATTCCTGTGATGATAACAGGACACAAGTGAGAACGGTACACAAGCTTGAGGGTAGGTGAGTATCAAAGCTCACCTGCCGGTTCTCATTTTCTTTCACATCAGTCCAAATGGCTCCATTCATTACTCATGCTCAGAGTACTGAAGTCTGATTATTTTTCAAATCAAGAAGCAAGCTATTATTCAACTTTAGTAGAACTAATGTTAAAAATCTTGACTCTTACTTGTAACTTGAACTTACTTGTCACTTTTCTTTCTTTGCTCTATGGAGATTGTAAAGATGGCATGAGATCGGGATGACTGGGAGTTCATAGCTGTGGAGGCCACAGTCCTACAGTTGTTGCCCTGCTCCAAACAGGAAACAGTATCCAGGGCGACTAAAACAGTCTTCTCAGTGAGTCCCACAATCTAATTCAGAGAAAGAAAAAACTCTCTTATGATTCGACTTCAAATACTTCATCAGAAATATAAGGATTGGTGGTTTAAAAAATAATGCCTTGATGTTCCAGTAGAACCTCAATAAATAGTCACGGTAATAAGAGCTGCGTTGTTTTAAAAATTTATTTTATTTATTTTTGGCTACGTTGGGTCTTCATTGCTGTGTGGGGGCTTTCTCTAGCTGTGGTGAGTGGGGGCTACTCTTTGTTGCGGTGCATGGGCTTCTCATTGCGGTGCCTTCTCTTGTTGTGGAGCATGGGCTCTAGGTGTGTGGGCTTCAGTAGTTGTGGCTCACAGGCTCTAGAGCGCAGGCTCAGTAGTTGTGGCGCACGGGCTTAGTTGCTCCATGGCATGTGGAATCTTCCTGGGCCAGGGCTCGAACTCATGTCCCCTGCATTGGTAGGTGGATTCTTAACCACTGTGCCATCAGCTAAGTCCCATAAGGACAGTTTTAACTAGCAACTCTGTGATCACTGCAAACCAAGGTCTCCAATCTTCGCTGGGGACCTCCAAAACAAGGATGCCAGTCAATACTGGAGCTACAAAAGATCTCTAGATTTTATGGTAGCAATGGATATGTGCCTTCCAGGGAGCCCCAAGTGAAGGTAAGTTTTGGCCCTAAGGACAGCAAGGGCAACACAAATAGCTATGGTTATTTCTCTTTGCTACATTCTCCTCCATGTGGCCCTGTGTTCCTCCCTATATCTTGGACCCATTTTATACCTCATATTCAGTAGGGAAAATAGCATGGTACAATTTCCACTGGATTAGGAAGCCAGGAAAACAGGGTCCTAGGCTTGGTACTGTATCTACCCAGGAGAATTTGTACAAGTTAAAATCTCTTGGAGCCTCTGGAGATTGAACTAGATGATTATGAAGTCCCTTCTAGCCTCAATATGCTATGATTTTATTACCCCATAGCTCCCAAATCTTTATCTGTGGCCCTAATTTCTAGTCCTATACTTCAAATTGCCTGCTACTTACACTTTGACATCAGTAAATTATAAAACCAAACTCATCTTCCTTCCACCAATACTGATTCTCTCCACTACTTCTTCGTTTCTACTAAGATCTCTATTCTCAAAACCTCAGATTCGCCTTTAATTCCTGCTATTCCCCCATATCTCACCTATCACCAACTCCCAGTCATTCTTCTTTTGAATCCATTGTTTCCTTTTCCTTTCCACATCTACCTGCCTAATCCAGGCCCATATTACTTCACGCCTGAAAAATAAGGCAACGTTTCCCTAAATTTTCCTTCCTCATCCTAGTTTTTCTCCTTTTCAATCCATTCTTGTTTAGCCTTCCGAAAGTCCTGCTTCCTAAAATGTCACCAAACTCCTAAGCCCTATGCTAGATAATGAGGGTACAAAGAGATTTTAAGATACTCTCCTAACCTCCCGGGAGCTAACCTAGTCAGAGATATACACGTAAGATAAAACTTGGCAAAAGTAGCCAGTGCAATCCTTCATTTGGAAGTATTAAGTAGCTTACATACTATTCACAGGGATAGAAACTAAGCTCTTTAGCCTGGCTTCATAATCTGGTCCTAACATACCTCCTATTACTTCCCAACCCATGTCCTCTAATGCAGACAGACTGATCTAGTCTTATTACCCCCAGGAATATATTTTCTGCTTTCCTGCTTAAGCTATTCCTTACTACAAGAATAACCTTACTTCTTTACTTACTTATATTCCATCCATCCCAACTGAAGAGTGCTCACAAACTTGTCCTTACCCTTCCCAATTTGAGTCAGAAACTTAACACTTCTCTGTATTGCAAACTTTCCCTCAAATAGTGCTTGGGATTTAATTCCTGCCTTGGTATAGGACATATAAAAGATCTTAGTACTGGGTCAAGAGCCGGCTCAGTACCAATATTCTTTCTGGTGACAGCATGCGTTTTACCCAGGTTTCTTATCCCCACTATTCAAACTGTCTTTCTGTATCCCACGCTTATCAGGCTTTCAAAATAAGTCTGATTCTTCAAGCCTTGCTTTAGTGCCTGGCTAATGACCTAACGACCCAGAAGGAAAAAAATTTCAGTAGCATAGGCATCTGCCCCTCAAGCACCTGCACCCTAAATTTCAGCTTTCTCTGCAGGGAAGAGAAGAAGGAGAGAAAGATGGATAAAGTATTATTTTACCAAGTTTTCCTAAGTCTGTACTACCCTATTCTCATCCACTTCCCACCTCAAATTCTCCCACTCCTGAATACTCAAGCTGCTGCTAGAACCAAGCTCTGCCTGTTTTCAACACTGGCTCCTGGATTTGGTCCACTCCCATATACAATACTCCCAACCTTGCCTCAAACTTTGTTCAGCTACAGCTCCTCAGCCTACATCTATACCATGTGATGGAAGCCTCTCAAATAAGCGATCTCTTCTTCCTATGGTACTTATAAATTAAAAATTTTTGTATCATCTTACTTTCTAAATATCATTCCAGAGATCTAGCACAATGTCTATTACATTGTTGTCTAACAGAATTTACTATGACCATGTTTTATATCTATGCTATCCAATACAGTAGCCACTAGTCACGTAGCTATTGAGCACTTGATATGTGGCTGGTAACTGAAGGACTGAATTTCAAATTATATTCAATTTTAGTTCATTTAAGTTTAAATAGCCATTTGTGGCTAGTGGCTACCATACTGGACAGCCCAGCCTCAGAACTCTGTAAATAGCCAATAAATATTTAATTGATATTAGCATTCCTTCAAGAGGTAATAGGAAGGTGATAAAACTTCTTTCCCCACAAAAGTTCCCATCTAGGAATTCTAGGTTAACAAAGGGAATTAGGACCACACAAAATCTGAAGGACTGAGATGTTAGTAGTCATTTAAAACCACAGTGGCAAGTAAAAGGAGTGTGAACTTTAGTAGTGGCCAACATTTTAAAATAACATCAAATGAGAGAAAAACACACCTTTATGCCTTCCTTAGGATCCTCCCGTATATTTATTTGAGGGGCTTTCTCACGAGATGGGCACAGAAGATCCAAGATTTCTTCATTGTAAATCTGGTATTGTTGAAAACAAAGTGGTAAAAACAAGATGTTAACAGTGGTAATTGAGGAGTGGTGGGACCACAGGTGATCTTTAAAATTCTTTATGACTTTCTGTATTAAAAAATTTTTTTGCAACAAACATATTATTTTTATAATTAAGAAAAAGATTTTAACACTACATGTAACCATTTGATACTCATAGGAATAAATTCACATATTACTTGTAACAAAATTGAGACTGCTCTCTTGAGAGAGTGTTTCTCAGGAATAGCAGACACGATGAAAGCTACGTGGGTGCCCAAATTCAGTTCTTTGATGGTGTCATGACAACATCACCTTCACCAATTTTGTTAAAATGTAAGCAATGGGTCCTTAGTGGAGGGTGGAAGTGGGAAGCAAAAGGGAGAGGTAGCAACCAATATTTCAACAACAACCAGAACTTTAAGTACTAAAACAGTGTTTGCACATAGTAAGCACCACGTTTGTTTGCTATTATTGCTGTTGCTACTATTTAATATAGCAGGTTCCTAAGTTATTTTTACATTTGGTCACCTTGGCCACAACTGGGTTAATCAAGAGTTTCAAGAAGGTTAATCTTAATGATGTTTAACTCCCCATCTTCCACCTCGATACCTCTTATACCAACTAACATATTGAGATTCAACTTCAGGATGAAGTATTCACATACTATTTATAATTGCATGTTTAAATTATATACATTTAATTATTGCTCCTTAAAGATAAGGCATCTTATCACTGCTACGGAATCAACCAACTAGTTTCCCAGAAGCCATAAGTTCCCTAACTATGTGTTTCTGGTGTCACGAGGTTAGATATAGCTGGTCAGTCTACTTGTATACTGATATATAATTGAATGAAAATATCCACAAAGGCAGGGACTTCTATCTGTTTTGTTCACTGATATATCCCAAATACCTAGAACAGGGCCTGTAACATGTAGGTACTCAATAAATATCTGTTGAATAAACACTCTGTCATCACTTACACAGCTCAATACTTCACCCAATTTTTATAACATTCTTCATGGAGTAGCAACATTATCACTCAAGCCTCGAAACACTAAAGGGATATCAAATATTTTTCTAGAGACTCTATAGGGAATCAATAATAGAGGCCAAACTGGAATTAAAGGATTCCTATTATCTTTTTATATGGGAATGCCAACTCCTCTAACAATCGGATTAAACAGACTATTCTGACAACAGGGAAAGAACTGGGTGGGAGCCAGATCCAACTGAGCCAGTAAGTTTTCTATCAATTTATTAAAATGCAATTTACTAAAAATGTAATTTATTCATTTGAGTCATGCCAGGAAAAACCTGATTTGTATTTATTTTTCTACCCAAAGATAAATTTGAATTCAGAATAATTAAAGATAAATCATTTACCTCCAAGTACGATACTTTCAGAGTAAATTCGAAGTCACTCTTTTTATCAATTTCTTGGAAGAGCAGCTGTATTACTCTAGGAATGACCCCAACTGTTGGTTCATTTTCTTGCTCTGCAGTATATGCACCTCCCATCGAATAGGTTTTTCCAGAGCCAGTTTGCCCATAGGCCAGGACGGTTGCATTGTATCCTGACAAAATAGAAGTCACATGTGCGGTGATGCTCAAATATTTTCAACCAATCAGTACACTCTACTTCCTTCAGCAATTACTTGTAACAAAATTCAGACTGCTCTCTAAACACAAGGGTCTCTTAGGAATGTCAGACACAAAGAAAAGTTATATGAGTGCCATGACTTTGCACTACTCCAAATAAGCAAAGAAGAAAAGTATCAAACCTGAATGTGTGCCTCTCTTGATAGCCCATAAAAGCTAGGAAGTAAAACACTTAAAGATATGACTGAGATAATGAAGGTGGCCAAGTCACTGTCTAAAAGCCATTCAGAGTTTTATAATTCTACTTTCTCTCTACTTGGAACAATTCTAAATTAGGGCAATTAAATGAAAGTTTTAGAAGCTGCAAATAGAAGGGATTCCAACCTGTATTTCTTTGATTAACAGAGTCTTCATTTGAAAAGGCAACAAAGTTGCTTTTTACAGTCAATGAAAGCATCCCTCCCTATATGAATTCTCAGACTGCATTTGGACCGTATTATCAGGCTCCTCATAGAAATGTCATCATTTAAGTATGATTCAATGTGATATATGTCCTTTGCTTTTTTTTCTTTTTGAAAGAACTTATTCACCTAAATGAAGACCTTGATGTTCTGGAAGATCTTAAGATGTTAAATTGAGATTTTCATTGTAATAGATTGCTAATATCACCTGGCATGACTCTGGGACAAGAGAATAATATTCCATAATCTTCTGTAATACCACAGATATGTATATATAGTAATAAGTGGGGAAACCAAGTTTCAGTACTTTTTACAAAAACTTAGGGTGCTGTTGACCTGACTGAAAAATACTGGCTTTATCTCTGCAACTGAGAGCAATGTTAACAAAACACATAGATATTGGAATCACTTTCTACTTTATACTGCCTCTAAAGACTATAATTCTCATAGTTTCCCAAGTTAAGAATACTAAAGTAGAACTATAGTGTTCTTACTAAGCTGTGAAAGGTACATTCTGAGGAAGATAACAAGATAATGAAGGGTCTGGATACCATATTTTTTTTTAGGAATGGCTAAAGGAAAGGAGGGATGGTTAATTAGAAGAGACTTAGAATCAAATAATGGTCCTCCAAATATGTAAATAGGAAAAAGATTAACTTTATGGTGGAGAAGTCTGGCAGACATCACCTTAATCAAATGATCAAAATGAACATCAATAGTAATGGAACAAATCAAAATTGTGTGCTGCCTGATAGAATTCAATGAGAAGAATACAGCATCACTTCTGTGATATTCCTGCTAAAGATATATTGATACAACCTGAATCTAATCATAAACTTCAGACAAAACAAAATTGAAAAAGTTTACAAAATAACTGGCCTGTGATCTTCAAAAGTGTCATGATCATGAAAGTCAAAAGAAGACTGAAGGAGTTTTATAATAAAGGAGACTATAGAAGTAGTACAACTAAACGTAACATACGATTTTGAACTAGATCCTTTTGCAACAAAGGACATTATTGGAACAACTGGTGAAACTTGAATGAGGTCTGAGGACCAGATGGTAGTGAGGTAGCAATGTTGATTCCATGATTTTGATGGTCGTACTGTAGTTACATAGGACAGTAGGACAGAAGTTCTTGTTTGTAGCAAATATACACTGAAGTATTCGGGGGCCATCAGGTCAACAACTCAAGTCAAATGGTTCAGGAAAAAAAAGTTCTTTATGCTGTTCTTGCAACATTTCTGTAAGTTTGAGATTACTGCTTTAATAATTTAAAAATTTGAAACAAACTATTCAATGTGTCCTGAGCCATGACATCATTTTAAGAAGTGAAAAAAAAATGTGAATAGCTGTTGCTTGGAAGAAGGCTTCTGTTTGTCTAGAGGGATGAACTAACATCATTGGGCAGAAATTATGGGGAAGCAAATTTCATCTCAATATAATCTAAAACAATTAGAGTTGTCCAAAAGCAATCAACAGGACTACCCTATGAGCCAGTGATATCCCTGTCAAAGAAAAAAATTTTAACCAGATGCTGCAAGTTCACTTAGAGATATTGCTAGAAAGTATTTTTCTTTGGATGGAAAGTTAAACTAGATGATGTACAAATATCCCTTTCAACTTTAAGGGACTAGTATGCCATGGTCCTACTTCTTTTAAATAGCCCTCTGCTTTGAATCCTGAATAACCACTGTACTAGAATAACAACTAGACACCTCTCAGGCACTGCTCCCTTCTTCAGAACTTTGCCATGGTCTTCAATAACACCAAAGCCTTAGCTTCTGTAATCAAGATTATTAACTGGCCAGGGCATTCGGGGGCTTTAGGAAATCTCAAAGGTTTTAACTTTTAAAATACTTTTTCTTAAAGATAGGAGCAAAAAGTTTAACATTTCTAATGTATTTAAAAGTATGGGGACTTCCTTCGTGGTCCACTGGCTAAGACTCCATGCTCCCAATGCAGGGGGCCCTGGTTCGATCCCTGGTCAGGGAACTAGATCCCACATGCTGCAGCTAAGAGTTCGCATGCTGCAACGAAGATCCTGCACGAAGCAATGAAAATCCCGTGTGCTGCAACTAAGACCTGACGCAGCCAAATAAATAAATAAATAAATTTAAAATTCACAAAAGAAAAAACACAAGTGATAAATGTCAATAAAATATAAAAAGATTTTTTAAAAAGTATGTATGTAGTCATCTATTTCCACTCCTACCCCTGGACTTTGAACTCTTCCAGGGCCCAGAAGCTAAGTTATTTATCTCTGAATCCCTCAACAGGCTTTGCAGTGCCTGGGCCTCAAGTAGATCCTCATCAGCACCCATCAAACAGCTTAGAATCTAATGAGGTTCCAGGACAAACAAACAAAAACATATACAAGTCAAAGATGAGCAGAACCATAGAAAGCAAATATAGTATAAAACTAGTTTCAAGGGTACAAGTGATATTGGGTTAGTTCTTAGGCTGTGGGCTTTTTGAAGGCAGGACTCATGCTTCATCCATTCCTGTATTGGCAGCACGCAATCACAGTGCCTAACACAGTGTATGCTCAAGAATCGTTTGGAGAATCAAACAGCCTCACCTTTAAATACGCCTTTTATGAGTGGTGCTACTGCTGTATTGAATACTTCCTCCTGTTCAGTAGAAGGGTCAAACACAAAATCGTAGGTAAAGGATTTGTCAGTACCAACCACCACCTAGAGAAGGCAAGGGACAAGGAGTAAGAAAAAAAATGAAAGGCCAGACCACGCCCCTCACTGCCATTTGGCCCCAGCTGTTCAGAGGCAGGCCCAGGACTCGCTACGCACCTGAGGTTCCTCGGGT
>NW_020174376.1:326275-358154 GCF_003031525.2 Neophocaena asiaeorientalis asiaeorientalis | reverse complement strand
TCGGGGGGTGGGGTGGGTTAGGGAAGTCAGCGGTAGCTTACGGTGGCAGCCTCCCGCTCCCAGCGGGATCGCTACCTCGGGAAAGTCACTGTCCCTCAGACTTTGCCACGACAGGACTGCCAGTCAACCGACCCTCTGAAGAGAGCGAAGTGGCGTCTGAAATGAAAAGGAGAAGCCCAGCGGAGACGACAACAAAGAACCAAAGCCCCAGGGTACCAGGAAAGGCCGATCCTGAGCTAAGGTGTGCCCCCTTAACTCACCAAACTAAACGTCCCTTCCCCGGTCTCCCGCCGCCCCGTCCCAACCGCAGCTTTAACCGCCAAGTTTCAAACCACTCTCGGAGGCGCCAGCCAATTGGAGCGCAGACAGTCTGTGCGTGGAGCACGCACGCGGCGCGCGCAGGAAGACGCGTTGGGGAGGAGGAGGGCCTGCGCGCCGCGCCCTGACCCCGCCCCTTTTCCTCAGCTGAGCATCCGCTTCCGGGTCCCAGGCTGAATTGATGGTGAGAGGAGTACGGGGCTCCTGGGGCCTGCCGGCGGGAGAGGTGGTACGACGATTTTTACAGCGCCGTGGGCGCAGGACTCAGGCACGATGCGGGACGGGTATCTGGAAGGTGTCTGGTGGTAAAGGAAGGGCCGATCTGGGGACCCCCACCATTACTGATCAAATTAGGGAATGTGGGGTGGTACCTTGCCCCGAGTCCCTGTGGATGGTTGGTCAGCACTCCCTTGAATTTCCAAAGTAGTCAGATCTTTTTAGACGCGTTCCTGATTTCCTCTTCTCTAGAATGAAGACGGTACATCTATTTTGCAGGATTGTTGTGAGAAAAGAGATCATTTCTATAGTGTACCTAACAGGTTGCTTGGAGTCCAGATGTTCAGCCAAGTTGATAGTTTTTTTCCTTCTCTCCCAAAATGTTTATCACCTCCCTAGAAGTGGGCCGGGCCTAGAGACTGACAGCCTTTGAATGGGTTGGGGTTGTTTTCTGAAACTCGCTGGGCTACTATCCCTTTTGAACCATTTTCGTCAGCCTTGATTCACCCTTCCATTTCAGGGCCTTGCTGGAGATGGACAGCCGGATTCCTTATGATGACTACCCGGTGGTTTTCCTGCCTGCCTATGAGAATCCCCCAGCATGGATTCCTCCTCATGAGGTGGGAACCATCTGTACAAGGGATTTTTTTCCCCATAGACAAGGGATGATATATGAAAGGTAGGATGGCAGGGTTAGAAAGCTCAATGGAGAGTGAATCTTAGCCAGAAGTTAGATTCTGAGCAACTGGGCCCATTGGGAACTTCTTATGGAATCCTCCTGCCAGAGTCCACTTACACCAGAGAATTCTGGAAATTCAGAGCCCTGATTTCCATTTTGTTGAGGTAAAGAAGTGGGGAGCTACTGGGTGGCTAGCATTTCCCCACTGCTATCCGTCTACCTATTTGGACAGTGTTATCTGTTCTACGTAAACTAAGTCCATGACTTCACCTTCTCCTGGCTTCAGGGTGATGCAGTTGTGTCCTAGATGAAGGTAGTAAGACTGGTAGTAATATTTCTGGGGTTGCTGTGTCTTGCAGAGGGTATACCACCCAGACTACAACAATGAGTTGACCCAGTTTCTGCCCCGTATCATCACACTGAAGAAGCCCCCTGGAGCTCAGGTGAGCTTATGGAACAGTTGCCTCTTATTCCAGGCGAGATTTGTCCGTACCAGGCCCTGAAGTTGGCCACGGTTGGGGGGACGGATTGGGAAGCAGGTAAGGAGGTAAAGAAACTTACTTTTATGGGCAGAAAAGCTGAGATGCCACTTCCACAACTTCTGACTTCTCTCTAAGGGACACAAGGCAAGCTATCATACAGTGATGCTACTGGATGTTCTTGTGTTTGTGGTCTGTATTGAGCCCCCACTCTGTGCTCTTGTCTTACAGTTGGGATTTAACATCCGAGGAGGAAAGGCCTCCCAGCTAGGCATCTTCATCTCCAAGGTGCGTGTGCCTGGTAGACAATACGGATAGCTACTTCCCTTTGTTAAGTTATCAGGTTGCAGAACCCTGATGTCCCAAGGCTTGGGGAGAGGGATGATTTAGTAGACTCATAGAAGGGGCATAGTGGGGATACCCTTGCCCACTTAAAACTTCCCACCTGGCAAGCCACCGTTTCCCTGCATTGTCTCACACACACACACAACCGATAGTACCTTACATTTGAATAGCACTTAATTCACTTACATTCTTTGAAATTATCCCACCTTGATCATGTATATTCTCTCCTTACCAACAGGTGATTCCGGACTCTGATGCACATCGAGCAGGACTTCAGGAAGGGGACCAAGTCCTAGCTGTGAATGATGTGGATTTCCAAGATATTGAGCACAGCAAGGTGAGCACAGCACCCTGGGCTGTGGTGAGGCAAGAAGCCATCCCAGGGAGGACACAGTGGATAAGATTAGCCTGATGTGTAACCTGATAAGAAAGAATTTCTCCTTGGTAAGAGGGAAGCAGCTATTAGTGACCCAGAAGGTTGGAATGGCAAACTACATTCCTTCTGTTAGGATTCTGTCCTGGGTTGTATCTCTTCATTTGTACAAGCTGCTGTGTTCCTTCCAGGCTGTTGAGATCCTGAAGACAGCTCGAGAAATCAGCATGCGTGTCCGCTTCTTTCCCTATAGTAAGTGCCGCTCTCTTTTTTGCTTACCTGGCAGGGCCTTCGGTAGGAACTCTTTAAATACCAATTACTAGAGGCCCCACAAGTTGGAGATGGGGAGTTGGGAGCTCAGGTTGGAAAATAACCTGCTCTTTTCCTCCTTCTTTCCCCCAGATTATCACCGCCAGAAAGAGAGGACTGTGCACTAGAGAGTTGCAACCCACAGCCCTCCACATGGAATCTTCTAGGACGAGCTAGCTAGGCCTCAGGGAAGCCACTTGGGAAACTCTACTCTCAGCCCCACCCTGGCAGAGTGGAGTAGGGAGGATGGAGAGACAGCGAGGCCCTGTCCTGAGCCAGCTGGCCAACTGCATTATCCCACCTGTACTGCATTTTGAGTTCCCTAGTTTTCTAGGTGGGCTTCATTCCCTGGAAGGAGAAGGATGATGATGTCTAGGTGTCGCTTAGCCTGTGGAGAAGCCTGCTAGAGAAGGCAACTGACATTTATTGAATACCATGTGCGAGGCAATTCCACATATGTCATGTCATTTTCATTAACGTCTACAAATCTTGGGGGCCTCCCACCTAATCTGCCTGGCCATCTCATCCCATCCTTATGCTACCAGTCATACACTTTGGAGACTCCAGTGGAACCCCATTTTCCCCCACTCCCTCCTTCTATCTTCTCTCTCCAAAAAAGTAAAACACAATGCTGAGGAAATGTTGCTTGATACTGATTTGGATGATACTGATTGGGTGTTAAATGCCTTCGAGATAAAAATAGAAGCTCTTCCAAAGAGAAGAGCCACTAGAAGCAGCAGAGCAACACTATATGTACTTCACAATTATCTCTCTCAGAACATTAGGGAGACCCAGGAAGCTTATCTACAGTATAACTGAGGAATGGTATAGGGTGAGGGGGTACTGGAGGAAACAGTGCCCCTTCCCCCATGAGCTGTGGCCATTTCTCTGCAGGGGGCAGTATTAATATAGTTCTGTCTTCTCTTTTCCCAGATTCTTTCGTTGGGAACATAAACTAAGGGAGAGGCTTGGATGCATTTCTTTTCAGGGACAGCAGTAAGAAATTGCTTCCCAATTTTCACCTGGTTCGTTGATTTCCCCCTTGTCTTCACCCCAGCCCCCAAATAACCTTCTGCTATGTTCTTAGCAATCCATTGTTAGAGATTCCAGGCCACGCCTTCTGCCATTTCCATTGGCATGTTCACAATACCCGTTCAGAATAGAAAGTTGTCTAATGAGGTATGGGGCGAAGTTGTACCCCATAATGAAAGTCCCGAATTTGCCTTGAAAGAATCCTGGGAAGCTTCAATATGTATTTTGAGGCCCTTGCCCCCATTGAGTGATTCTCTTGATCTGAGGTGGAGCCTGGATGTCTGAATTTTTATTTTTCTTTTTTTATTATTTTGTACTTAAAGGTCTTTTTATTCAAAGTCACAATACAATTATGTACGTCAACTATACCTCGATTTAAAAAATCACAATACAATTAGGATGCTGCCCCTCTGCACTTTCAGTGCCACTTCTACTCATGTTGCCACAGTTAACCCACTTTGCCACTCTACTCTCTTCTCTCCAAATTTTGCACAAACCAACCAATTTACTAACTCTGCGGAGCACTAATCACCCAGGGTTTCCACGCTTCTTTTTTGTTTTTAATGGATTTTAAAATAAGGGGAATAAGTCTTCAAATATGGGAAACAGTTCTAAATAGTAGTAACATATCTCTTTGAGGAAGTTCTGGTTCTTCCTATAAATCCCACCCCAGCTCTACTATGGTACCTCTTCTAGAGGCTCGCTGCTATTGTCAGGTGGCAACATCCTAGTGAGCAGAGCTGGAGGTACAATCAATCTAGCTGTCTCTGTGTTTCCTGGGAAATCCCCCCATATAGACTATATGCTCCTGTTTGCTCTGCTGCCCCCCAGTGGCCATCTGAGTAAGAAACTAGAGGCTGAGATACTTACACAAAGGCATATTGGCTGAGTCTACTGAATGTTGAGGTCCAAGACTCCCAACTGTCTGTGGTTAAAAGGTTCTAAAACAACTCATCGAAGAAGTGTGGTAAACAGGGTAAAAAGCCAGGTGCCATGGGCCTAAGAGGCAAAAATCCTGCCCTAAATTGGTTCTTTGAGGTATTTAGAATGCTTCTGTGTTGGGGCACCAGCATGATGCAACTGCATTGTGGAGGTGTAGGCAGAGCATGGAGAAGGTGCAAACAATAAGAGGCTGAGGTGAAAGGACCAGTCATTTATTGAGGGTGAGATAAGAAAACAGTGGAGAAGGAACTGTATCGATCTTTGAGGTATCCCAGCTGCTGTAGAACTGCATCCCCTATAGATGTGTTTTAGCAGTCAGAGACGGCCAGGTGGGATTCCTGGACTCTGCCAGAACTTTCCACCCTGTAACTGTGAGAAGTGGTCAAGAGAAAGTGATAGCATTTTCAGGGGTTCCGTTTTACTCCTAAGCCTAGGAACTGAACAAGAGCTTAGTAAGTGGCCAAGTATTTAAACCATAAACATGAGGTTGGGGGAGAAGGACTGGTACTGGGAAGCCCAAATGCAGTAAGTTGATCATATTAGGCAGAGAGATAACCTAAGCTATCAACAGGAACAATGGTTTTTGATGCCTGACTCATTGGAGGGTTCCAGTTGGATTTCAGCACTGAAGTGTGTGGTAAGGAAGGAAGGTGATAAAGTGGCTAGGGTCAAATCTCAACTCCCAGGGGCATCTTCTAGGACATACAGAAAAGGAATTTTTATCTTATGATCCCTTTCGCCTAAAGGCAAACCAGGGAGCTGCTTTGGGCTGAAGTTAGTCCCATTTTCCCTTCAGTATCAGTCAGGCAGAAAAATTGGCCTGGCCATCAACTCAGCAAAGGAAGTTTGCCTTCTCTGCTTGTACCCTCCCTACCCCAGCAAAGCTGGGAGAAAGGATACTCTCGTCTTCCTTCAGTGGAGAGGAATTACCTCTGGAATGTGTGTGTGTGTGTGTGTGTGTGTGTGTGTGTGTGTGTGTATGTGCAAAAGAAAGAGAAGGTCAGGTTTAGAGAGATGATTCCAGGCCTTTGCACTGCATGATGGGGAGATGAACCTTACCCCCACCCCCACGACAGGACAAGCCAAGGTTATCCAAAAGAATAAGCAGTGGTGAATTTGGCACTGGTCTCAATAAACATCACATTGAGGTCTCTGGATTTTTCTTCTGCCTCCTCGGTAGAGACTTGTCTGGACAAATGAGAAGTGATACAAGGGACCAGATAGTGGTAAGACCCCCTTCTGACCCAGAGTTAGTGGATAGGGATAGATCCTTCTGAGGCGTAAAGATGCATCCCTAGGACCAGGAACCCTCGAAGCCCTGAACCCATGACCTTTCTGATCCCTGACACAGGTAACTCCTCCCAAGTAAATAGAGCACAGTAGACCCTCCCCATTGGGATTGAGCTCTAGGTATGCCAGAAGCAGTTGCAGTTCTACCTTTCCTTTTGTTGTTCAGATCAATCTTGTTACCCACCAACATGATGATGATATACTCTGCCCGTACATCTTCTACCCACTTATCTGTTTCCTTGAAAAAGTTGATGTCTACCGGACAATATGTTGCAGAGAGCTGAAACATTTAGTAGAGATTTGGAGAAAATAACATACCTGTCTTTCTCTCTCCTAGTCTTTTTTTTTTCTTATGCTCCAATGCTTGTATTTTTTAATCCTCTCTGCTAGTCTTACCAACCTCTCTATTGCCTCCCTCAATCCCCTTTTCAAGTAAAACATGGCATAACTTCCACTTGTGATGTCATAGACAACCACAGCAATAGTTGAATCATGAATGTTGCTAGAATTAGGCTGCAAAAGTTCTCCTGGCCAGCTGCATTCCATAGCTGCAGCTGAACCTGGATAAAACAAATGTTTAGAAAGAAGGTGGAGAAAGAAAAGAAACTAGCTTTTTAAAGGCTAGAACTTAATAAAGGCATAAAAAGAGTCAAGGAAATTGGGTTCCTGAAAAGTGGCTGCTATGGCCACAAACCAAGTGCCTACCATCCTAGGACAGGTCCGATCTCAATACACTATGTTGATTAAGGAAGACCCTACAGAGCAGCAGATTTAAGGATTCAAGGCTACTTGGACTTTGTTACAGCTGGAGATTAGATGAGGGCAGACAGAATAAGAAACACCACAGGATTTGGTAGTTTGGGGAGGTTTCACATTTTATTTCTCCTTTATCCACAGGTAATGTGGGGTGGTGCTACCCTACTGTGATGAATAGGCCTAAGTGATTGAGGTACCGGATTCGTGGCATGAGAGTGAACACTCACTATTCAGTCCTCCAAGTACATGATCTTAGTCAATTCCACAGGTCTCCTGCAAACCCCTCCTCTACCCCCAATACCAGGCAGTGTTAGACCCAGAAGTGGAGAATAGCTCTTGAAAAGTGTCCTGGCTCAGCTTTTCAATGCTTACAATAGATAACTTTGAGGAGAAGAATCCCTGGGTAAGTTGACCAAAGAAGGGGCAAAAATGTACTGTGTGATGCCTTGACGGTGGGCTGACCCAGCAGGCGCCTTCGAAGCTGTTGTACGTAAAGTGGGTGATGATAAGTAGGTCAAGTGTCACCCTAGGCGAGGAGGAAGTTGATTCCCCAGAGAACCTCCAGTTCCATTCCATACCATCACACCTTCCTGTTCCCAAAGCCCAACCCAGACCCCCGCTGCTCTGACCCCCAAGGATTGCAGTGTTTGGATTTGCGCAGAGACTGGTGCTTGGGTGCCTCGGCTGTGGGCCTTGTGGTGTGCTGTATGCTTGGCAGGTGGGTGGCATTTGCTTCCTGGGGCCACATGGCACTCTCTGTCCAACCATCAGCGTCGCCTTCAGGGCTGGTCTCAGGGCTGTGTCCCCTCAGGCGCTGCCCGCAGCTCCGAGGTGGGAGTGGGATAGTTGGGTGTGGGGGCAGAGGTGACCAGGGCCCAGAAGGAAAGTTGAAGGACTCAGGGGTAGGTGGCCTTGCCAGAGGGAAGTCAGGGTTGTTTAGAGGAAAAGCACGTGCTGCAGGAGATCTAATCACTGATGTGGGGTGGCGGGTGGGGAGGTGGCTTATTCTAGGTAGTTCCCTTACTCTCCTGCGGGAGGAGGAGATACCAAAGTGATCAGCGGGCACATCTGGACAAGCTGATTTATGAGAGTGTTACAGTGGGGCTTCCACACAGAGGCACCCGAGCCAGGCGCTCAGGTGCCCTCATCCCCCTCGGCCGCCAAAGCCTCCTGGCTCTCCTCCCTGCCGGGCTGCTGCTGAGCGAACTCCTCGATGACTATGTCCTCAGAGCTTGCAGAAGCAGCAGAGGGAAATGGAGGGTTAGGAACAGCTGTCTGAGCGTCTTCCACATCCACTCCCGTTTCCTGATCCCAGAGAAGTGATCCCTTCCCTGCTTCCCAACTCCGATCCTCACCGCCTCTCAGCTGCCCCCGCCCCACTTGGATCACACTGGCTTGTTTCCTTTGTGTCCTCCCCAGTCTGCCAACACAAAAGCCCCCATGAGGGCCAGAGGGAAAGTAAGAATGGAGGGTGGGAAGGAGGGAAGGGATGGGAGAATGAAAGACGGGAGAAGTTAGGGTGAGGAGGCGCCGGGGGAAGGAAAAAGAAAACTGGAAGGGATGAGGGGGAAGGACGATTGGGAGAAGAGCAGGAGGTGAAGGGCGGGGGACGCAAAAAGGGAAAGAGGGGGGTGTATGAAAAGCACTGAACTATGACACGAAGCTAAACCATATGTTTCCACTGCACACCTATTGAAAGCAACACTCCAGGGAAGCTATTTTC
The DNA here is from genome assembly GCF_003031525.2 of Neophocaena asiaeorientalis asiaeorientalis. Taxonomy (NCBI): domain Eukaryota; kingdom Metazoa; phylum Chordata; class Mammalia; order Artiodactyla; family Phocoenidae; genus Neophocaena; species Neophocaena asiaeorientalis. The sequence goes on along the minus strand of NW_020174376.1, from coordinate 349,692 downwards.
CATTTCCATCGTCATAAAATGGAGAGTGGCAGTGGGGAAAGGGGGGCGAGGTTTCCAGGCCTCACATTTTCTTACCTAGCAGCCTCTGTAGCAAGCATGGAGAGGGAAGGAAATATGGATTGAAGCTGATAAGTTCCCTGAAGAAATGTCCTGTTACTCATTGCTCTGCCTTTTTAACCCTCTCCCTCCCATATACACAATACACACACACACACACACACACACACACACACACACAACTTCCCCTGAAAACCTAGACACCCAACCTACCTATTGCTATTCAATCTCTACCCAAACTGCCAGTCCTCGATTCATGAGATCAGAACTGCTTGGTCCCCAACCCTTGGGACCACCGTTCCTGTGAGTCCCACCTGGTCACTCACCGTTCGATGGCTTTGGATGCATCAGGATCAAGGGCAGCTCCACGCCAACATCACTGCAAGGATCCCAAGGTAGAGTCACAGATTTCCCTCCAAGGCCACTCCCTGAACCTCTCCCTCAATTTTTCAGTCCTGGGATGCCCTTAGATTCTCCTGTGTCATTCTTTTGGTCTCCTGATCGCATCCTCCCCTTCTTGCCCCAGTTCCCCCTCCCCACAGTGTCTTACCTGGCTGTCAGGTCACCTAGGATGCTGAGGGTAGAATGACACCCTAAAATTAGCAGCTGGAAATGGTTAGTAGCAACCTAATTTTGCAGGGGAATGAAGGATTGTAAGGCCAACTCAACCACAGAATGGGTTTCTGGAAGGGAAGGTGGCTTGTTCGTGGAGCTCACAGGTTTGGGAAACTGGTCCAGGAGAAGGGGTGGGGAATAGCTTGAGTGGGTCAGTCCAACTGGGAGGAAAACAGAAGTGGCTCCCCAGCCCCTGCCCAGACAGACCCTGCACTCTTACTCACCCTCCACAGGACACCATCAGGTTGACTCTGACTTTGTAGGACACCAGGATCCCCAGCAGTTCCTTGTCCATTCCTGGTCGAAGACTGGAGGTGGTAGTATTCATCGTTGTGTGTTTGGAGGGGAGGGGCTGGGGGTTAATTCATTCAGTGCACCCTTTGTCATCTGACAGGGCTCCCAGGCTCTGATCTCCTACTCATTGGGACCACACTTCTGTTCCTCAGATCCAGTTTTACCAGGTCACCCTCTGCTCAGGAGCCTACCTCTCTGAATATGACTACTACACTGCTTGGCTTTCATGACCCTTAACAATCTAACCTTCCTGCCCTAACTCCCTAACACCTGGGATACAACCTAAGTGGACCCATGCTCTCTCCATCATCAGAACGTGCCATGCAGATTCCTACCTTCTAGCCTTTGCACAGGCTATGTTCCCAACCCGGAACACTCTTTTCTTCCTCTGTTGCTATCCAGATCCAACACCTTCTTCAAGCTCTAGCTCCTTCTGTCTCCTCTAGGAAGCCCTCTCCAGCTGTGCTGGCTTCTATTAACTTCTATTGGATTTGTAGTCTGAACCACACATACTAACATTTAACTGTTAGATTGCATTTAAATTCCTCTTTGTTCTCCGTTTAGGCTGTAAATTGGCTGAAGGCAGAGACTGTCTTAAACGTCTTTGTATCCTCCCACATTGCTTAGCATAGGAATAAGCATGTAACAGGTGTTCAATGAAAACCCACTGATTGAAAAATAAGGCACAGAAAACTATACGATCTTGGGAAAGTCTCTTCATTGCCCTGGGATGCTGATCCTCTATCTGTAAAATGATGCTGTTTGTATGATTTCTCAGGCTCCTTCAAGCAATAATAGTCCATAGCTACATGATTGATAAGGCATAGGGAAAGGCAGTGGGAATTAATGCTTGTTAGATGGTGGCAGATGGCTTTTGGTGGGAGACACATCTTACACTAGGGCCTCCAAGTGTTAGGCATAGGACCAAATGAATGATTTGGTAGAATTATATCAATTCCTATCATATTTTTCTTCTTTTTGTCCTCTTTTCTCTCCATTTCTCATCTGTCTTGCATTGAACTTCTATCTTCACTAGAGAGTAGCTGCTGTAGAGATCGCAGTGTTAGAGCCAGATGACATATGATAGAATCTTTTCCATCTCTGCCACTTATTAGCTACGCAAGCTTGGACAAGTTCCTTCATCTCTCTGAGCCTCAGGGTCGTTAAGTGTAAAGTAGAATAAGAATACATATCCAGCCTACTTTAATGGGATTCTTATGAAGATAACAGTACCATACGTAAGACCTTTATGAGCTGTAAAATATTATACAACATAAGGAATTTTTCCTTTCCACTTTTTCCTTTCTTGTTGCCTATGACCTAAGCCTGCCATTGGTCCCATGGGTATTATTTAGCTTACTGTCAGCCCTCTTGCCTGGAGGCAGCTCTGAACACTGACCTAGGGATATTTTTAAAACCAGGTAGGCTTCATTGAAGGTGAAACCTCATAACTGTACATATAGCACACAGAATGGGTTGGGGGTAGAAAATGAAGGTTGGGAGTTACATTTGAGCTTACATCGTGCTAGAGGCCAGATTGGTATCCCCATGCTTGAATTTGCCATCCAGTGCCAGGCCCTGTTTCCGGCAGTTGGCAGCCAGGAGTGGGGTTACTGCAAAGCTCTTGGAGAAGGTGGAGTTAGCAGCTATAGTCTCCCTTTCAAAGGAAAAGAAGAGATGAACTTAAGCTAGGCTTGCCAACTAAGTGATTCTCATTCCCAAGAGTTTTTTGCGGGCTTCCCTGGTGGCGCAGTGGTTGGGAGTCCGCCTGCCGATGCGGGGGACACGGGTTCGTATCCCGATCCGGGAAGATCCCACATGCCGCGGAGCGGCTGGGCCCGTGAGCCATGGCCACTGAGCCTGCGCGTCTGGAGCCTGTGCTCCGCAACGGGAGAGGCCACAACAGTGAGAGGCCCATATACCGCAAAAAAAAAAAAAAAAAAAAGAGTTTTTTGCACGATTCCATGAAACTACTGGAGTATCCAAGAGAGCTGGCATGTCTGACTGTGGAGAGTGGGAACAATTCACTCTGGTGGGAAATACTTATGCCTCTGCCCTCTCTCAGGACTTGATGATCCTCTTGTGGTATCCCCCCTCCAGCTCTCTTGAGAATCCCTCCCTCTTTCCACATCAACCCTCACCTTGATGTTCCTCAGTCCTGGGCTCTTCTCCACTTCCTTCTTTCCCCAACCCCCTCCTCTGCCTCCAGACCCCGGCCCTCGTCCCACCACCCTATCCCTTGGCTCTCTGACCCAGGCCCCAGTGCCAGCTCACATGAACTCCTGAATGAACACAGTCTTGGTGTACTTGTCTAGTGAATACAGGACGACATCTGTGATCTGGTCAACTGAAGAGCCGGGAAAAACACATGACTACAATTAGTCAGTCATCCTCGAGACCCCAACTTGCTGCCCTTGTACACGGGCACATTACTCATGATATACTAAGATGTGCATATGGACAAACAGAGATACATGTTCTGATAAGCCTGCAATGGAGGGAAAGCCTAGATGAATGCAGACTGGGTAAGTGGGGCAGAGTTCTGGAAAAAGACCTCTGGATTTGGGACCAGGTGCAGGGGGATAGGAAAAGAAGCTCACCTGAAATCTTAATCTTTTTGATGACCTTGTTGGTGCAGTTGTTGATGGAAACGTTGACAGTGATGGATTTGCCGTGGTAGTGAACCTGAAGCAGGAGGAGAGGCCCACTATAAGACTGGAGGGAGAACAGCCAGATCAAGACCTAGAATTTGTTTCCTCAGTGCTTTTGTCACCCTGGCTTCCACCCTTGCCTTCCCAAGTAGGAGATCAATGAAGAAAGGGTGTCAGAGGGGTTGCAAGGTAGGGGGCATTAAATGGGGGTCACAAACCTCCCTGTCCATCCAGGCCTGGAGTTGTAGGGGCTGAGCTGACAGAAGGAAGCGGCGAACAGTCTGGGCCCAGGGGCCAGGGCCTGGCTCCAGGGGTGCAAACTGGATTTTCCGAATCACCAGCCGCACAGAGTCTCTAAGTAGAGGCCAAGGGGACAGCCAGAATGTCTCCTTAGGACCCACAGACCTTTCTCATGCTAACCCCATAGCCCAGTCCTTGCTTGGGGAGGGGAGGTGGTGGGAGGCCTCTGTCAGAGAACTCCTCTGGACCCTCAAGGTAGGTATCTAGACCACAGGTCAGCAAACTATGGCTCAGTGGCCAAATCTGGCCTGCTGCCTGTTTCTGTATGGCCTGCAAACTAAGAATGGTTATTACATTTTTTAATGGTTGAAAAGAAATCCACAATAATATTTCATGACATGTAGAAATTATGTAAAATTCAAATTTCAGTGTCCATAAATAAAGCCACGCTCGTTCATTTACGTACTGCCTATGGCTGTTCTCATGCTACAGTGGCACAGCTGAGTAGTTACAACAGAAACTACATTGCTCACAAAGCCTGAATATTTCTTTTTTGGCCTTTTACAGGAAAGTTTGCTGACCCTTGCCCTAGAGCAAAGAAGAGAAGTCAGAGGGAAATCAGAACTGGGCATCTGAGTTGGTGGTGACAGTGCTACAGAGGTTAGAAGTAGGGCTGTTTCTGTCCTGAGAGCAAGATCTGTTTTCTGGCACAGGCCGGAGGCAGGGATTTTGGAGAGGACCAAAGAAATACCTCTTGGAGACTTTCTCCTCCAGGTTTTCAGCACAGAAACTCTTCACTTCAAAGTCAACACCACAGGCCTGCAAAGGGGCAGGAGCAAGAAGAACTCATTTCTGACACTACCCCTCCCTTCCTCATGGGTTTATAAGGAAACATCTGATCCCGTCCCTTAGCTGTCCCTTTCTCTAGTCTTGTCCATTTATCCCCCTGTCCTCTTTTTCAGAACCCAGACCTCACCTTCCCTGTATCATCAGGACCTGGCTGCAGTGTCACCGAACAGGGCAGGTTGACAACCATCTAAAAGATCAGAAGGAGGTCAGCAAACAGAAGAAACAGGGACCCCTTTCCTCTGTTCTCCTTCTCTAGCTTCCTTTCTTAATCTTCCCTGGAAGCCTTACCCGGGACTTGGGGTCAGTACCTGCAGGGTAAAAGGGTAGGCATTGTCCCCCAGCTTGTGCAGCAGTCGCTCCTGCAGGACTGTGAGGGGCCCCTGGGGGCTGCTGTGCTCAGCTGGGACCACTTGCTGGACCTGTACATACAGATCTTTGCGGAACGTCAGACCAATCACATCCAAGTCATCATGGCCATAGCGAAAGGCACACGTCAACATGACAAACACTGCAGGCAAAGGAGGAAGAGAGTGACCTGTCAGACCTGAGGGGGAAAGGAGATCTTGAATAGCTCAGAGGAAGACATGGAGAGACAATGTAATATGATCAAAACAGTATGGCCATAAAGAAAAGGATCAATACATTTGACTGTAGTAAAATTTAAAACTTCTTTACATTAAGTGTCTTTATAAGTAATGAAACAAGCAAAAGCCTGAGAGGAAATACTTGCAACACATATAACAAACAAAAGTTTAGTGTTCATAATACATAAAGAACTCCCACAAATCAGTAATAAAAATAAAAACAGCCCAATATAAAAGTGTGCAAAGTTTATGAATAGACTCTGCACAGAAGAGCAAAACAGAATGGCCAATAAGGTATGAAAACATGTCCAGTCTAATGATAATCAGATAAGTGCAAATTAAAACCACAGTGAGAGGACTTCCCTGGTGGTCCCGTGGTTAAGGCTCTGCGCTCCCAATGCAGGGGGCCTGGGTTCGATTCCTGGTCAGGGAACTAGATCCCACATGCCACAACTAAGAGTTCATGTGGGGCTTCCCTGGTGGCGCAGTGGTTGAGAGTCCGCCTGCCGATGCAGGGGACACAGGTTCGTGCCCCGGTCCGGGAAGATCCCACACGCCGCAGAGCGGCTGGGCCCGTGAGCCATGGCCGCTGAGCCTGCATGTCCGGAGCCTGTGCTCCACAACGGGAGAGGTCACAACAGTGAGAGGCCCGCGTACCGGAAAAAAAAAAACAAACAAAAAAACAGAGTTCACATGCCGCAACTAAAAGATCCTGCATGCTGTAACTTAAAAAAAAATCCCGCATGCCACAACGAAGATCCTGCATGCCGCAACTAAGACCCAGCACAGCCAAAAAAAAAATAAATAATTTTTTAAAACCCACAATGTGATAACACTTCACAGCCATCATATTGTCAAAAACTTTAAAGTCTGACAGCACTATGTGTTGAGCAGTGCTCCAGATGTGGAGCAATGGGGTTCATTACACACTGTGGTGGGAATATACATTAGTACAACCACTATTTTTTTCTGTCAGAGTCCCTAGGTTTATTTATTTATTTTTTTACAGAGGGCAATTCAATTAATGAGGAAACCAGTAAGATGTTAAGACTGATACAAGAGAAAATTCAAGGACCTAGAGATTTGTAGTTGGTCAAGGGAATGCAGAAAAAAATTTGCTAACAAATCAGTACAACCACTTTGGAAAACTGTTGGGCACTATCCAGTAAAGCTGAATCTTCTCATATCTTATGATCTAAGACGAATTTAGAGGAAGTCTTGCTCATGTCTATAAGGAGATACCTATGAGAATGTTCATTGCGTCAACGTTTGTCATAGCATAAGATTGGAAGTGATTTAAATACCTATCAATGGGTAAACAGTTGTGGTATATTCATATCATGGAATACTAAACTGAGGTTAAAATAAATGAACTAAACTCCATGTATTAACATGGTTAAGTCTCAAAAACTATTGAGTAAAAAATGCTAGCTGCACGATGATATGCACAATCTGATACCATGTACGTAAAGTTGAAAAGCATGTAGAACAGTACCAAAGTCGCTCACTGATATATAAATATAGAGTAGAAGTATAGGAACATCATGGGAGTAATAAGCATCAAATTCAGGATAGTAATTATCTGCGGTGGAGGCAGGAAGAAAAGGAGGGAGGGAGGAAGGAGTATGGGATTAGGGAAGGATACACAGGAGACTTCAGTTTGATTCTGTAATTCTTTTTAAAGCTAGGTGGTGAGTACAGGGTATTCATTACATAATTCTCTAGGGTCAGAATACTTGGGCTTGAATATGACTTGCATAAGTCCCTCGAGTTGTCTGAGCCTCAGTTATTTCACCTGTCAATAATAGGACTGCACTGAGAGCTCTACATATGTTATTTGGACCTCACAATAATCCTCTGAAGTATTATTATCTCCACTTTACAGGTAGAGAAAATGAGCTCAGAGCAGCTAAGTGACAGCCCAGGATTTCAACTCAGGCCTGACTCCAAAGCCCAGTCTCGTACGTGCCCAACTTAACTCATAGGATGGTTGTAAGGAGTTGATGTATGAGAAATCCCTTTGGAAATTTAAATTAGATGTGGATGATGATGGTGATGATCATGGGAATATTAGAAAAGTGGAACAGTTATAAATGAACTTATACATTGCAGCTAGTACCTCAGATTAGGGGCAAATAGAAAGTCACTTGAGTGCACTAGTGGTGTGGGATGGGGTACAGAAAGATAGCTGTCCAAGGACAGTGACAGAGACTGAGGGAAGGAAAGATTTAGAACAGGGGTGGGGAATCTTACTTTTAATCAGGAGCCCTGAGCCAAAGAAAAGAAAACTACCAAGAGCCACACACTAGTAGAAAGCAAGTCATTTTTGTGTTTTTAAGAGATCAAAATATCAAACAGCCAGATTATCTGCTTTTAAAATTACGAGCAAGCAAAGAAAATGAATCTATATTCAAAAGATACAACAAAGACTGAAAGTAATGATAATGGTAGTGTTTATAATGACTGGGGCAATGGGCAACTTCATACCCTGCAGGAGGGAGAGTTAATTGGTACAACCATTTTAAAGGGCAATTTGGCAGTAGAAACCTTTAAAAATGTGTGACTGCCCTTTGGTCATTCATTCCTTTTCTAGGCATTTAGTCTAAAGAAATAATTGGACAAGTATGAAAAGAAATACATACAAGCATGTACTTTATGGGGTTGTTTATCATAGCAAAAAATGTCCAACGATTGAAGTTGGCTAAATATATTATGGTACACCCATACAATATACTACTAGGCAACTTAAAACTTCATAGATTTTTACATATTGCATAGGTAAAAAAGATTAGAAAATGTTATTTATAATATAGCATTTTTAATAAAAATATAGATATTTTTGCTCGGAAAATATGAAGTGAAATATTAGTGATTATCTCTGGGTGAGAGGATTACAGTCTTTTTCTCCTTCATCTGTACTTTCTAATATTTCTACAATGAAGACAAACTTAACAATTTTCAAAAGATACAACAAATTAAATTCACCTTGGTTCCCAATTATGCCAATAAAAGTGGGAAAGGGAGAGAGAAAGAAAAGGAAAAGGAAAGAGGGGGCAAAGGAAAAGAAAAAACAGAGAAGATGAGAAAAAGAGGAAAAGAGGTGGCTGGAAGGAAGCAATGGAAGGGAGGAAATGAAAGAGATGAGAAATAAGACAGAAAAAGATCAGGTGAGACCAGGCAGAAGGGTATCTAATAGCCCCTGAGGTAAAGGTGTTAATCAGATGAATTGTTCTGTCACATCCCGCTGCAGCATGTGGGGAGGGCATCACCCCACCCCCAAGACCTCATTGGCTCTCTGGCAGCTTAGAATCATCCTTTTTTTAGTGTGTTAGGAAATAGCTTGTTTTTATTTTTTTTTAATTCAACATCTATTTTAAAGTTATTAATTTATATTTGTGTTTATTATATAAACAATACATATTAATTGTGTGGCAATCAGAAAACACAAAGAGAATCAAAGCCCTGCCATCATACATCATATTCCAGAAATAACTGCTGTTAATTTCTGTTGCATTTGCTTCCCAGCTTTGTTTCTATAATTAAACATAAGGCCACCTTAGCTATTGACTTCTCTCTCATTGCCTTTTTTAAATGAAACATTTTATTTTGAGATCATCACATGCAGTTGTAGGAAATAATACAGAGAGATCCCACATCAATTTCTGTTAAACCGCACTTCATTCGCACAACCACATATATTGCCCTACAACCAGCCTTTTTCATTCAGGGTGTAGTGTAAGCATATTTCACATCAACAAATGCACCTCAAAAGGAAAAAAAAAAGCATATTTGAAAATATGATGCAAATAAGATTATCTTCATAAAAGTAACAAAACATATAGAGTAACTAAGGAATAAACTTAAATATATACAACTTAAATGAATAATAATATAAAACTACTAAGGGACATGAAGAAGATTAGAATTAAAGGAAAAAAACACATCTTATTCCTGGATTGACATGCATTTTTTCAACTAAAGATTTCTTTCTGTAGGTTATTCTGAAGACTTTGTAGGACTGTGAAAAAATGATTTAGGTTTTAGAACTACAGAGTAATTGAGAGTCTTAAATAAGTTGGTTAATTTACTGGCCATACCCCAAAGTTCCTCTGCTATTTAAAACTGGGTGGACTGCTTATCTGCACTGTTTAATCTGAGCGACTAAGTCTGGTTTATTCCACAGTATCTAAAGGTTACATCTGAACTAGTATTCATCAATTTATTCTGAGCCTTTTTCAAATCAAACCCAATTTTCAGTCTAATTGGATCACAGAGTAAGAATTAAAAGAAAAAAAAAGTGGCAAAACAATATTTCAGTGTAATCTGGGTATATAATACTGTGGCCAGAGCAGTGTCGCTTGCTGTTACTTGCTGTAGTTATTGTTTTGTTTGTTTCTTTGTTTGGGATTTTTTTAATGGAAAAAAATGGGTTTCCCTACACAAAGGAGATATGAAAAGACATATGCAATTAAAGGAAAAAGCAAATGCAAAGTGGCAGGCTGAAGGTCACATCCAGCCTATGGAAAAATAAAGTTTTTTGATTTATCCAGGGCTTTAAAAATCTTTTAATTAGTTGCCAAAACTTGAAAATCAGGAAATTTGCATTAAAATATGAATTTCTGGTGTACTGGATCTTTCCACGGGCAGCCTAAGCAGAGGCACCACCAACAGTAATGGAGAAAATCAGAAATTTTAGAAAAAGACTTAATTTCAGCACACATGTAAATTTTGTGTGATCTTGAAAAACAAAATTTCATTTATGTTTAGAAATATATCTATTTTGAATATCATTTGGGGAAGGGGCACTAGAATCTTTTCAGACCTTGGGCCTCTCAAGTTGTATTCTGAGCTTCATTTCCAGTTCCTCTTTAACAATTGGAAAATCTGGCCACACTGGGCTGAAATTCTCAGTGGTTAGCCTCCACCAGACAAGACATTCACAGTTCCCACTACTTTTATATTTTCTTATACCCCTCTGGTCCACTCGTCCACTCCACTCATTCAGGTTACTTGTCTGGCACGTGTGACATTTTAGGTTGGGGTCCCTGGCACATACACAGACCAACAAGGATTTTTACTTACTCTTTCGACCTTTTAAGTAATCAGGGTCAACCAGGACTACACCATCTGTGGAGAGGGGGAGAGATGGCCCTCTGGTCAGGAAAGGTCCTCAGACTATGAAACAGAAGTTGACCCCTGAATGGTTCCTCCCATTTTTCTCTTTAATTGGCCTCCTCTTCTGCATGGTCCTTTCTTGGCTTTCTTTTACTCCCTCACCCCCATTCCCTTCTCCCCAGGCTCTTTCCCTTTTTGGACTCACTGACCAATGGGTTCCACCATGTCCACATGGTCCACGAAGTCCCGTTTCCCCAGGTAGATGGAGAGCTGTTGTGGAACAACCTCCCATGTTATTCTCATAATCATCTTTGAAAAGATTCCCCTGAAGCCCCCAACCCAAACCCCTGAGACCTTGAAGGACGTACCCACCTATCCCTTTTGCCCTCTTATTTGCCCTGCTGGGCCAGGTTCTCTCACCTTGCCATTGGAGCAGGTCTTCTTAAACACCCTATGAGGAGAAAATCAGAGGATAGGGAGAGGGATTGGAAGAGAAGGGGAGGGGAGAAGAAGAGAAAGGGAAGTGGGGGAGAAAAGGAAATATTTCTAGGATTAGAAGAAGAGGCCCAGGGACTTCTCTGGAGATCCAGTGGTAAAGAATCCGCCTTACAATGCAGGGGACGCAGGTTCGATCCCTGGTGAGGGAACTAAGATCCCACATGCCTTGGGGCAACTAAGCCTGTGTGCCACAACTACTGAGCTCTCGGGCCTCAACAAGAGAGCCCGAGTGCCACAAGCTACAGAGCCCACGCACTCTGGACCCCGTGCACCACAACTACAGAGCCCATGTGCCCTGGAGCTTGCACTCCACAACTGGAGAAGAGAAAACCCACACACCACAACTAGAGAGAAGGCCGCGCCGCCGCAACCAAGATTCCGCGTGCCGCAACTAAGACCCAACGCAGCCAAAAATAAATAAATAATAAATAAATCTTACTGGTGGGATTGGGGAGGAGCTGGAAAAGAAAAAAAGAAGAGGCCCAGGGAGAGCGAAATGACACAAAGGTGGAGGCAGTTGGGATAGAGTCCAAGACACAAGTTGGAGAGAGGTTGCAAACCCCTTCACCCCAAAGGCAAGTACTTGGGTTTGGGTAAGTGACAAGTCACAGATTCAGAGAATTAGGAGTTCTTACTTACCTGGATATGTTGGCCATGGCGTTGATGTTGAGCCTTTTCTGGCAAGAGGGAAAGAAGGGGGAAGGCTCAATCATTTGGTCCCTATTCTCCTTACCTGGCTCTGGTATACCGTCCAGACACACCTAGTGGGATGAAACCTTTTCTTCTTAGATAGACACCTCACCACCATCCACGCTTCCTATTCTCCCTCGTGCCTAGCTTACTTATTCAGCCATAATCTCAACTATCCTGGACATTGGAAAAAACCTTCCCTAGTTTTTATGAATTGTTGACTAACAATACTGTCTTTTCTCCAGAAAGAGAGAGGCTTTTTGAAATAGCTGGGGCACTCTTGAGAGCCTTTTGAGAGGAGAAATTTGTCTGGAGAAAGGCCTCCATCCAGGAAAGTATGAGGAAAATTGGACTGGATGAGTCTGAACATCACCTGGCCCACGGTAGGCACCAAGACATGTTTGTTAGATACACGAATGAATGAATGAATGAATGAACAAAACCCAGACTCTGGCTTTGCTCCTGCAATGGATTCTGAGCCTGAGTTCACTTCACGGTGGCCTTAACACTCAGCTAAGAAAGGAGAAAGGTGTGGGAGAGAAAAGGTTGGTACCCTAATGCTCGTGGTTGTTGGTGGCAGAAACCTGTATGGGGGTTGAAAGCCTTCCTTGAACCTATTCATCGCTCTCATCACCCTCCCCAGGTTTTCCCACCCTTATCTCCATCCATGTCCCCAGGTGCTAAGCCTTGGAGTAGGGATACTTAGAGAGAGGAAGACGTCTCTCTAATGCTTTTCTTTGATGTGTACTAGATCTGGCTTGAGGGGTGAGCTTAGGGGAGATTCCAGAGCTCTCTCCCAGGGTCTCTCAGCCTGAGTGCCTGTCAGCTGTGTCAGGAAAGGTGCCCTTCAAGTGCTTCTTGATATATTGATGGGGGTGCTAAGGGCAGGGGATATGGGGCCTAGTATGGGCTGGAAATAGAGGACTTTGGACTCTTACCTGGGGAGGAAGATGAAGCTCACATCCGTCTCCAGCTCTGGTCACTATGCTCGCCTCCCCAACCTCTTATACCCAAGGTCCTCTGAGTTTTTAGATTGGTGGGGGTCAGGGGAGAAGAATAGGGTTCTGGGGGGGCATGAAATGCTGCTTTATAAATAGCTCAGGTGCCAAGAGTTTGGAAAGCAGATTAGTGGCTAAAAGATTAGCACCCCTTCCCCAGCCCCCCACTCCTTAGGACTTGGGACTCTTGAAGTGATGTTTAGAGACCCGATTATCCCAGCTTATGTGCACAGCAGGAGTCAATCTCCCGTACATGCGGGTCGGGTAGGGCAGGGGAGGCTGAGTGTGTTGAGCTGTGTGTACATGTCTGTGAGCCTTGAACTTCTTTTCTTGTTGGAGAGGAAGGTAACAAAGGATTCTTGGCCCAGGCGCAGGTTCTCTGGGCAGGATGTTGCCTGTGGATGGAAAAAGCAATTGACATCTATATCACCCCCACCTGAAGTAAACCTTTCCTGCCCCCCAGCCCTTGACTCTCTCCAATCCCTAAAACTAAGTCCATGCTATAGGCTCTAAGCAGCTTCCCTCGCCTCATATGACCACTCATGGAATTAGAGATATTTCTGTCCTGCAGCTGCCAGGACTCCCCACGATGGTAGCAACAAAAGTAATCTTCCTTTCTTGGATGTCCTTCCCATAGGGCCCAGGCCCAGGCTTCATGAACATGGGGGATGTAGAGACAGGATATCCAAGCTCTGGGGATACAGGACCCCCTACACCACCTCACCTCACCATAGTGCCGGCTGCGCTTTAGTATCTATCCATAGATGCAGCCCTCAACCCTCCACGACAGCGTGTCCATTCCTCAGAGGGTGACTATGTCCGTGGCTCAGGGGGCTGGGCCTTCCCTATCTCCCACCCGCCACTGTGGGCACTGGAGAGCTAGCTGTCCTATAATCTCTTTGCCCAAATAACCGAGTTAGCCTTTGCCATTCCTTGTTAGTATGCACCCCGGGGCCTTGGCTTTTAGTCAATGTACCTCTCTCCTTCTCAGGGATTTTCAGCTACAGCTAGAAGCCCAGACTCTGCGGAGAAGGTTGGTGTCTATGGAGAAGGTGAAAAGTCAGAATGAATGTACTTTTGGACTAGCCTTCAACCCATTTTTGTCTTCAGACCCACACTTGAAGCTTAGCCCCTCTTTCAACTCAGGTCCATGGTACTCTCAACAGGAAGTAGATCTCGTAGGCCTTTAATTCATTATTATGATTGAACTTAATTAATTCTCTCTTTTCCTGGAGTATGTGCATTTCTTGCCGGAGGTATAATTTAGCAAAAGTAAAATGCACAAATTTTAATTGCACAGCTTGATGAATTTTTACCTACTGTGGAAGGCTGAATAATGCGTCCCCAAGGATATCAGGTCCTAATCCCTGGAACCAATAAATGTTACCTTATATGGCAAAACAGGACTTTGCAGATGTGATTAAATTTAGGATCTTGAGAGGGGAAGACTATTTTGGATCATCCGGGCGGGCCCTAAATGTAATCACTAGTCTGTTTATAAGAGGGAAGCAGAGGGATATAGAGGGAGATTTAACTGCAGAGACAGAAGGCAATATGAGGACTGCAGCCAGATGCTATGTCTGGGCTTTGAAGATGGAGGAATGCAGCTCTAGAAACTGGAAAAGGCAAGGACACAGATTCTTCCCTATAGTCCCTCATGGTTGCCGGGTGGCTGTCACAGCTCAGGCATAGCCCTGCTCATACCTTGATTTTGGCCCGGTGAACCTGATCTTGGACTTCTGACCTCCAGAGCTGTAAGAGAATAAATGGTGTTTTAAGGCACCAAGTCTGTGGTAAGTTTTTACAGCAGCAATAAGAAACTACTACAGCTCTGTATACATACATGTAACCACCATCCAGATCAAGATATAGAACATTTCTAGCTCCCCAGAAAATTCCCTTGTGTCCCTTTCCAGTTAGTAGTCTCCCAAAGAGAGACACCATAGTTTTATTTTGATCAAGAGTATTTGCATTTTATGAGGAGGCAAGAGTAAGAAGGCAAGGGAGTGCATCTCTAAAGGTGAAGTGTCTGGCCCCTGTGATAGATTGATGGGAGAGGTATCTTCAGGTCCTTACCCACCCTCATTTCTGCACACCCCAGTGATATTCCCAGACAGTCCTTCCAGTTTGGAAGTGATGACCGGATAGCTGAGTGAGGAAGGGCTGGTTATTCCATAAGGGATCCTAGCAGACAGGATTGTTTATCAACTCAATAGGCATCTCTCCCTTCCTTCTTGTGGGCAGAATCTCCACTTTTTTACGTACCCCACCCTCCTCCACCTGGCTCTCTGCTCCTCTCAGCCAGTCATGGTCATTTCATCCTTTTTGCCGGTGGTTGGTTTAGTTATAGGCATGATGAAACTCAGGCCACTGAGACATGGGGGGAAGCATACTAGGGAGATTCTGGGAAAGGTTTCCTGAGTGATAAAAATAAACACACAGGAAGAGAGGCCTTCCTCTCCTTTTGTCAGTGGTATTTCCATGTTTGGATGCAATGCCTAAAATGCAACAGCCACCTCATGACCATGACAGTTGCTGAGCAGCAGGCTGAGGGGTGCTGATCAGGAAGATGGAAAGAATCAGGATTTTTTGAATGACATCATTGAACTGTTGAATTAATCAACTCTAAAGCTCCCTGCTCCTGGACTTAGAGGCTAGATAATACATTTCCTTATTTAAAGTCAACTGAGTTGACATTTTCTGTTATTGCAGCTGACAGCATACCAGCAGAGTTAAGTGGGATCTGCACAACGGTACTGGCTCAGTGTGGGAGGATGGAGAGGAGGCAGACAAATCAAATGGTAGAGGCAGAGACTTCCCGTGCTGTCCTAGGTACCGGACACAGTGGTACTGGTCTCTAGTCTAAAGTTGTTAATAGCCTTGTTGGAGATAAAAAACAGACATTTAGAAAGACTAAAAGGGAACGCTATAGAAAAGACACCTGGACAACACTGACTTGGGTACAATTACATGGGACCAGTCACTTTCCCATGATTTTATTAGTAAATTTGGATTGTCAAGGATTTCAGGTTACTGCTCCTTTCCATCAAGCCTGTGAGGATTGTCTTATTCCACTCCACACTGCACCTTACTTTCAGCAGGCGACCTCGTCTTTTCACTTCATAAAGAAAACCTAGGCAATTGAAGAGAAATTTTGATTGGAGGGAGATTTGTATGCTGGAATCTCATTGGTCATTATAATTATTCATAACTTGTAAGTTAAATCATGAGAGTGGATGGAGAGAGAGAGAGGGAGAGAAGGAGAGAGAAAGAAACAGTGGAGGAATGGAGAAGGAGGAGAGGAGAGAAGAGATCTGGAAGTAAGTGTTGCGGAAGGGACACATTTGGAGGAAGGAGGACAAAAAGGAGCCAGGGAATGGGGTCAGAAGGAACATCCAGAGGAATAGGAGAATCAGAGTAAAGTCACAGAAATGAAAGTGAGGAAGAGTTTCACAGGAGAGAGGGGTCTGGTCTGCAGCCTTTCAGAAGGCATGCATTCCTTTTGGCCCAGGTGACGTCAGCGGAAGCTAGCTTCTGGTTGGGGAATGTTGGGAGAGGTCTTTTCCTGAAGTAGCCACTGGGCGGCAGTGGTGGCAGCGTTGGCAGCTGCAGCTGCGTCCAGGGACTGGCAGAAACCTGGCAGAGCTAAACCAGCTTGAAGCAGTAGGAGCGGGAAGCTGGCTCCTCCTGGGGCTTCTCTAGTTTAGTGGACACTGGAATGTCCCCTTGGGTGTATGCCAAGCTTCAGATCACACTTGTCCTCCTCTGAAGAGGCCAGCTTCACCCCTGGGAGCAAAGTAAATAATACAAAGTACTTTACGGATTAGCAGCATTTTACGGTTTACAAAGTGTTTTCACATCTATTAACCAATTCAGTATTCAGAAAACCCTAAAAGGTTGGTGTTATTGACCCCATTTCACTCATGAGGAAATTCAGTCATGAAGAGGTATCCAGGGTGACACAACTAATACGTGGAAGAACAAGGGTTTGAATTCAGGTCTGTCTGGCTCCAAACACCTGAGCCTTTTGTGCAAAATCACAGTGATCAGCCGTCCAGGATTCAGGCTATGAGTGCTTTCTCCACGCCTACCTTCTATCCACCACACCCTCACTGGGCAAGGATCTCCAGGTTTCCCCCATCTAGGTTTCTGGTTCTTCCAAGAGATCTAGATTCCAGATTCTAGAGCCTCCCCTACAGCCCTGCCTCCTCCCCTCACTCCCGGGATCCAGCTGGGCAATATTCTCAGGATCTGAAGATCACTTCAGAGTCCCCATTGTTTCCCAGCTCCCTTCAGAGTGGATTCTACTGCTGCTCCCTCTCCCCAAGAGCACTACCCACCTTACCCTCAGAGTCCTCCAGGCCCAGAGCTTGCTTCCTGTGCCTAAGACTTCCATAATCACGGAGACTTAGTTAGCCCCAGGAGTCTTAGGCCCAGAGCTCCTGACAATTCCATGTTCCCTAGCACTAGGCTCTCAAACATCTAGGCTTGGTGTCTGTACTGTCTTGGCTGTATTCAGACCAGGGTCTCCTGGGGTGATAGAGAGAGATGAAGGCTGGTATGTAGGAGGGGGTGGAGTCTGTAAGGGAAGCATGTGGGCTAGCATCCTTGGGGAGGAGTGAATCACCTCCCCACCACCTCCTCTTACACGCGTAATAGGCATCTTGAAATTGGCAAGTGGAAAAATGAGCTCCTCATGTTTCCCCACACCTACTCCTCTCACAGCCTTCCCCGTCTTTGTCAATGGTGTAAGTCCATTCTTCCAGTTGCTCAGGCCAGAAATCTTGGAGTCATTCGTGACTCCTCTCTTTCTCTTATACCCCTTATCAGTAAATATTGTTGTCTCTACTTTCAAAAGCTAGCCAGGGGCTTCCCTGGTGGCGCAGTGGTTGAGAGTCCGCCTGCCGATGCAGGGGACACGGGTTCGTGCCCCGGTTCTAGCCAGAATCTGCCACTTCTCACCACCTTCACCGGCCTGGTCCAAGCCGCCATCATCTCTGCTGGCAATGGCCTCTGATCTGATCTTCCTCCTGTGTCCCTAGCCCTGTAGTCTATTCTCAACATAGAGCTAGCCAGGGATCTTTCTAAAATGTGAATCAGATCCTGATACTTGTCTCTTCTAAACTCTCAATGGCTTCCCAGTCACTGAAAGTAAAAGCTAAGATGTCCTCACAATGGCTTCCAAGGACCTTCATGATCTGGTTTGTGCCAAACTCTCTGACCCCTTCTCTATGTTTCCTCTTCCTCACAACCATCTGGTCCTTATTCAAAAGTCACCCTAATATTTAAAACAGAAACCCTCTCTATTCCCTTTCCCTCCTTTACTTTTTTCCATAACAATGATCATGATCTATATATTTTACTTGTTAATTTTATTATCTTTTCCCTCCCACTGGTATGTAAGCTCCATTAGAGTAGGAGGTTTTGCCTGTTTTGTTTACTGTTAGTGAACTACCAGTGCCTAGAACTGGTCCAAGCACGTAATAGGCTCTCAGAACATGTTTGCTTATCCTTTCCTAGATTATGGCCAGTGGCTTAGAGAGGCCACTAAGCATAGCATTTATGGATTGCTAAAGCCTGGCTCAAAGGCTGGCCTTCCTGGGTTTGAAATCTTGACTCTACCACTAATTAGCAAAACACTTCAACTTTCTGTGCCTTCGTTTTCTAATCAGTGAGGTAGGGACAATCACAATACCCACATCACAGAGAGCCTGTGGGGCCATTAATAAGTACAAAGCACTTAGAACAGTGCCTTGCATGTAGCAAGTGCTAAATACAGATTTCTTATAATTATATGCACATGGAGTTAAGATTTATATCAGTAGTTTAGATTTCCTAAAATCTTTCGATGTGTTATCCATGCTAACATTCATTTTCCATGTTTCTGCTCATACAGGTTTCTATGATCTTCCTGCAGTTTTTAGTTATCTCCAGTGGCCTGGCTCTTCATCTGTCAACTTGGACGTTTCCTTGTGTACTCTCTCCTACAGTCATTTAGGAGCCGTTAAATAGTCATCTCACTGGGCCCCAGTTTCCCAATCGGTGCACTGAGTGGGTGGGTCTAGATAATCTTGATGGGCCTTTCTAGCTCTAACGATTTCCCAGGACAGGGAGGAGGTACAGGTCCCACGCCCAACCCCGCCCCCTTGGATATGCCCTCTGGCTGCCAAGGGGAAGGGTGACAGAGTCAGCTGGGCTCAGCTTCAAGGGGAGCAGGTAGGAGACGTGCCAAGTTTCTTGGGTAAGGGTGGTGATGGGGTTCCTGGGCTGGTCCAGGCTGGGGGAAGGTATCAGAGATCACTGTAGTTCAGAGACACTGGGACCAGGGGAGAGAAGTTACTGTATGGAGAGATGCCCTCTTCACAGGGACACAGCTGTTGTGATAAGTTGGGAGACAATTTGGGTCTGGGTATCTTCCTACATTGGATAGTCCTGGTAGGCCTTGACCCCCTTTAGCTAACCAAGCTCTGAAGGACAGAGTCAGCTTCAGAAGAACGACCCAAACCCACTGACTGCCCTCCTGAGCCCTGGCACTGCCTGCTGCCTACTGTTCCCCAGGCTGGACCGAGGGAGCTCTGGCAGGAGCCAGGCTGACCCGGGTTACTCCCAGATGCATCCTCTCAACTCCCCCTTGAGCTTCAAACACTGCCTGCTGCCTACTATTCCCCAGGCTGGACTGAGGGAGCTCTGGCAGGAGCCAGGCTGACCCGGGTTACTCCCAGATGCATCCTCTCAACTCCCCCTTGAGCTTCAAACACTGCCTGCTGCCTACTATTCCCCAGGCTGGACTGAGGGAGCTCTGGCAGGAGCCAGGCTGACCCGGGTTACTCCCAGATGCATCCTCTCAACTCCCCCTTGAGCTTCAACCACTGCCCTCCCCATTCTCTGCATTTTTGCCCCAGGTCAGGGCTGGGGGGCCAAGGAAATCTGGTCACCCTCACTTCTGCCCTTTCCACCCCTACGGGGACCATGACCAGTACGGAGTCCTCACTGTTCACAGCCTTAGGCCCCCACTCAGATCCTGACGACAGTGAGTTGGAGCTGGACTGCCGGTTTAATGAGGAGTTCAAGTTTATCCTGCTGCCCGTGAGCTATGCAGTTGTCTTTGTGCTGGGCCTAGGCCTCAATGCCCTGACCATCTGGCTCTTCCTCTTTTGCCTCCGACCGTGGGACGCGACAGCCACCTACATGTTCCACTTAGCTTTGTCAGATACTTTGTACGTCCTGTCGCTGCCCACCCTCGTCTACTATTATGTAGCCCGCAACCATTGGCCCTTTGGCACTGGGCTCTGCAAGTGCATCCGCTTTCTCTTCTATTGGAACCTCTACTGCAGTGTCCTTTTCCTCAGCTGCATCAGCGTACACCGCTTCCTGGGCATCTGCCACCTGCTGCGGGCACTGCGCTGGGGCTGCCCGCGCCTTGCTGGCCTTCTCTGCCTGGCAGTTTGGTTGGTCGTAGCTGGCTGCCTCGTGCCCAACTTGTCCTTTGTCACCACCAGCCCTAAGGGGGACATCATCTTGTGCCACGACACCACCCGGCCTGAGGAGTTTGACCACTACGTGCACTTCAGTTCGGCAGTCATGGGGCTGTTCTTTGACGTGCCCTGCCTGGTCACTCTTGTCTGCTACGGGCTCATGGCCCAGCGCCTGTATTGGCCCTTGCCAGGGGCTGCCCAGTCATCTTCCCGTCTGTGCTCGCTGCGCACCATCGCTGCGGTATTGACTGTCTTTGCTGTCTGCTTCGTGCCTTTCCACATCACCCGCACCGTTTATTACATGCAAGGCTGTTGGAAGCTGACTGCTGGGTGCCGAACATCATCAACATGGTCTATAAAGTGACTCGGCCTCTGGCCAGTGCCAATAGCTGCCTGGATCCTGTGCTCTATTTGCTCACTGGGGACAAGTATTGACGTCAGCTCCGGCAGCTCTGCAGGGGTGGCAGGCCCCGGCTCCCCACAGCTGCCTCCTCTCTGGCACTGGTGTCCCTGCCTGAGGACAGCAGCTGCAGGTGGACAGCCACCCCCCAGGATGGCGGCTTGGGCAGATAGATTGTAACGGAAGCCGGGAAGTGAAGGAAAGGGGGTGAGTGCAGGGCAGAGGGGAGGGAACCTTATAGTGACACCCGATCTGGCTGCTTTCTCCTCTTTTCTGAGCTCTGGAGAGAGGCCCTCACCCTGAGATTTAGGAGGAGCCAGAGAAATCACGTGTGACCCCATCTCTCCTAAATCCTTCAGTTGCCCTCTCCTTTTTAGCCAAAGACACTAGCAGCCACTCTTCGTCCTCGACTTCTTTCTCTTTGTTTCTGTCCCCTTCCTGGGGCCACTGGTTCTGTTTCTTGGTCCTACAAGGCTGCTGGAAATCTTCCCCAGCCCTCCTTCTCCTGCCCTCTCCCCCCATATCCTTGTATAGCATGCATTCCTTCAGCCAGACCAGAGCATTTAACTGGAGGGGTGAAGAAGCTGGGGTGACAGCTTGGCCTGTCTCATCTGACATCTGACAATCATCAGTATTGGCCTGACTCATCTGACAGTGATAGCCAGAATCAGGAAGTGGGGGCACCAGCATATCACAAATGTCTGGGAAGTGACATATGTAGTGCCCACACCCACTCCCTGGTTTCCCCTGGAAGACAGGATAGTCTTGTCTACTGAGGCGCTGAACTAGTGCACCGTCCCAGAGAGCCTGCCTGCCAGGGTCCCCATGTGCAGCTAGAGGCATGGCCCTGTTGAATGGTGGGTAGCCATGAGGTAGAGAGGGAGCCCTGAGTCTTCCCATGGGGTGGGGACCTTGAGGAGCCTCAGGGGGCAGGACCCAAGCTGATAATGGCCTTTGGAACAGGAATGGGACTGGCCCTTCTTTATGAGGTTTGCTGAGAACATATTTGACAGCTCTCCTGTACTTAATGAAAGGCAGAGTGATGGCTCAGAACGCAAGGGAGGAGCTCTTGTGTCTATGGCATAAGTTCCAGCACCAAAGGGTGGAGAAGGCTTGTGCAGAGATTGGGGTGGTGACAGGGACTGAGGCCCAGAGCTGACTCTCCACTGGTCTCTCCCCTTTCTCTAGCTCCTGCCCTAGATAAAGATAAATCTGTCACCAGCTCTTTCAGATCAGGTTTTAGGACTTCGAGGACAGGGCAAGGCGCTGGGACTAGGACAGCTCCCCTCAGAGTTTCCCATCCAGTCACTCCTCTCCAGCACTATCTTAGTGCTTACAGACTTCCAGGAGTGGGGGTGGGGTGTGGAATTTGGGGAGCTAACTCCCAAGCCTTGGGAAGTAAGAGTTTCTGGGAAGGCATTCGTGAGAAGGGTAGGCTTACACTTCCAGGCACCCTCTCTAAAATTGCCTTGCAGTCCTTTGGTCTCTTGAGTCTCCAGCCTTCCTTTCCTTTTGCTCCACTTTTGCTGACCTAGCTCTGATCCCTTGCTTGTCTCCTGGCTTCTAAGGTGTCTCTCTGGAGAGTAAAGTTAGGGCTGGTCTGCAGAAAAAAAAATGATTTCACTGCCCTTGAGTCCCCCTTTGCATTCTTGTAAGTGCTCCCTCTTCCTCTCTAGACATCAAGGGCCCCTTCTGCTAGGAGTTAATGAACTGGCCTTCTTCTTACTAGCCTCCCAGTCTCATGGCCACTGCCTAGACTGTTCCTTATCGGCACTCGCTCCCTTTTATTCTGATGACCACAGTCTCCTCACCTATCACCTCTCCTATCCACCAGCCCCACCTAACAAAGTTGCTCTCTTCATCACAGCTGACCCAGGCTCTTCCATTTCTCCAGTCCATTGAAGTCCCCAATGCTTAACTGAGACTAACTGCCCAGACTTTGTGGTCTGCTACTTTTGGGCCACCTTCCCTCACACTCTAATTTTAAACACCTTGACTTTCACCTTGGGCCAGTCTTCTCTCTCCTAGGACTAGAGGGGATTGCAGGTGAAGTCAGAGCCCAAGGCTGGCTTGACCCACTGAAACTTGATGTGTTAGAACTTCATCTAAGACCCCATTCCCCTTAGCCTGCTGAGTTCCTAGTGAACATTCCAGGGCAACTCTTTCCTGTATTTTCTACCTTCTCAAGACCCCAACTTCATCCTCCCCTATGACCTCTTAAGAGTTACCTTGCCTCCTATTTGTAGTTTTTTAAGGAACCTCCATACTCTTTTCCATAGTGGCTGTATCAATTTACATTCCCACCAGCAGTGCAAGAGGGTTCCCTTTTCTCCACACCCTCTCCAGCATTTATTGTTTCTAGATTTTTTGATGATGGCCATTCTGACTGGTGTGAGAGGATATCTCATTGTACTTTTGATTTGCATTTCTCTAATGATTAATGATGTTGAGCATTCTTTCACGTGCTTCTTGGCAAGCTGTATATCTTCTTTGGAGAAATGTCTATTTAGGTCTTCTGCCCATTTTTGGATTGGGTTGTTTGTCTTTTTGTTATTGAGCTGCATGAGCTGCTTGTAAATTTTGGAGATTAATCCTTTGTCAGTTGCTTCATTTGCAAATATTTTCTCCCATTCTGAGGGTTGTCTTTTGGTCTTGTTTATGGTTTCCTTTGCTGTGCAAAAGCTTTGAAATTTCATTAGGTCCCATTTGTTTATTTTTGTTTTTATTTCCATTTCTCTAGGAGGTGGGTCAAAAAGGATCTCGCTGTGATTTATGTCATAGAGTGTTCTGCCTATGTTTTCCTCTAAGAGTTTGATAATTTCTGGCCTTACATTTAGATCTTTAATCCATTTTGAGCTTATTTTTGTGTATGGTGTTAGGGAGTCATCTAATCTCATACTTTTACATGTACCTGTCCAGTTTTCCCAGCACCACTTATTGAAGAGGCTGTC
>NW_020174376.1:304473-326234 GCF_003031525.2 Neophocaena asiaeorientalis asiaeorientalis | reverse complement strand
GGGGAGGGGGAAGGGTAAGCTGTGACAAAGTGAGAGAGTGGCATGGACATATATACACTACCAAACGTAAAATAGATAGCTAGTGGGAAGCAGCTGCAGGACACAGGGAGATCAGCTCGGTGCTTTGTGACACCTAGAGGAGTGGGATAGGGAGGGTGGGAGGGAGGGAGACGCAAGAGGGAAGAGATATGGGAACATATGTATATGTATAACTGATTCACTTTGTTATAAAGCAGAAACTAACACACCATTGTAAAGCAGTTATACTCCAATAAAGATGTTAAAAAAAAAGAGTTACCTTGCCTCCTGAAAAACGGAGAAAATCTAATATCTCAGCTTCCCTCTGTTTCATTCATGATAACTCTACTATATTCATTTTGTCTTTCTCCCTTTCTTCCCTGCAGTCCCAGAATAAGAAGTGGCCCTCTTTCCTTTTCCTTTGTTTATCCCCCTTCATTTTCAGTCTCTTCTGTAACTGATTACATCTAGCCTTAAAAAACAAACTCTAGGACTTCGCTGGTGGTGCAGCGGTTAAGAATCCACCTACCAATGCAGGGGACACGGGTTTGAGCCCTCCTGGTCCAGGAAGATCCCACATGCTGCGGGATCTAAGCCCGTGCACCACAACTACTGAGCCTGTGCTCTAGCGCCCGAGAGCCACAACGACTGAAAGCCCGCATGCCTAGATCCCACGCTCCACAACAAGAGAAGCCACTGCAATGAGAAGCTGGCACACCACAAGAAAGAGTAGCCCGCACTCGCCACAACTAGAGAAAGCACGCGTGCAGCAACAAAGACCCAACACAACCCCAAAATAAATAAATTAAAACAAACAAACAAAAACCAAATTCTATTCATCTTATTCATTTCACTCTCAAATATCTGGAAAGAGTACCATGAATCCCATTTCCTCACCACAAAGTCACCCCTTAACTCTCTGGATCTGGTTTCCTTCCTACACTTTTCTGTACCTAGAACACAAATTGCCTCATAAGCAAAACCTTGAATGATCTTTTCTCTGCCTTCATCCTCTTTGACTTCTCTGCTTCGCTTGACCCTGTTGCATATCTTCTTTAAAACTTTTTATAAAAACCACATTAATAAATTCCACTATGACAACATTAAAGCAAAATTTGAAAGAAAATATTTACCTCAACTTCCCAACCCTAGACAATTGTTTTTATTTTTCCACATTCTGTACTTTTCCAATTTGTATAATACATATATATTTGTTTATATAAGTGCAATCATAGTATACATATATATTTTTTAATTCTTCTTTTAAAAAACTTAATTGCAGATACTCTTCTTGTGTTACAGTCTTTCATATTTATCATTTCAATGGCCACATAAAATTACATCCATCAGTAGATTATATTTTATTTGACTATTCCCCTATAACTGGACATTTAGGCAACTCCCAATTTTTCTGTGCTTTGAATATTTTAATGCATATAGCTTTTTTCTTCTTTGAACTCTTCCTAGGAAAAGTTCCCAGGAGTGAGATTACTAGATCAAAGAGCATGAATGTTTTTATAGAGCTTGATTTCCCAAAGGACTGCACAGTTTTCAACACCACAATGACATGCGAGTGTTCCAGTTCCCTTGCAGCCCCAGCATTGGACTTTATTAGAAATCTCTTTGGATGGCTTAAACATTAACTTATTAATTCCTTTCTTTGATTACTCATGGGATTGAACACTTTCCCATATGTTTACTATTTGCACTTTCTCTTGGGTGAACTCTCTGTTCATATCCTTCTCCAATTGGTATCTTAGTGGTATTCTTACCTATCTAAAAGTATTTTTATTTAACGTACATGTTAACCCTTTGTCATATTTGATATAACTATTTCTTCCATTTATTGTAATACTTTTAACTTTAGTTTATTTTATCCCCTTGCTTTAAAGTTTCTCTCTTCCTACTTTACTCTCTCTTATTACTTCTTCTCTTTCTCTTTTACTCCCTAAGTAAACAGAGTTCCCCTCCCCTCATCTGAGCCTTGATTTTTCTCTTGGAGAGAACATATATGCATGTGAATACAATTCAGTTGACTCATAGTCCTTGAGAGTATCTCAGAAATCTTCTAGGCCCGGGGCACCCCCTCACTTTACAAAGGAGGAAACAGGCCCAGAGATATGACTTGCCCATGACTTAGTAAATTAGGGGCAGAGCAGAGACGAGGCTCCAGGACCCCTGAATTCCAGAGCTCCTTCCATTACACCAGGCCAACTCAGTTCTGTCTGACCTTTCTCCCAAGCTCCACCTCTATGTCTTCAGTTGCCCACTGGATAGTTTCACTGGATCTTCCATTGTTACTTCTAACCCAAAGTGTCAAAAACTAAACTCCCTGAACCAGTTTCCCTACCTGTCTTGCTCATTTGTGTTCATGGCATCTTCTTTTCTCAAGTCACCTAGGCTTGAAAACACTCAGGCAACTTTGACTCTTTGCCCTCCCTATTTCACAAGATTCTGACATTTCTTCCTTCATCATGTCAATTATAATTGGCCTTCCTTTATGGTCCCAGTGCTACCATTCTAATACTGGCTCTTGTCACCTTCTCCCTGACTGACTGCCACTGCCTCCCAACTGGTCTTCCTTGCCGCCAGTCTTTCCTAGCACCATATATACAGTGCATATTGCCAGATTAATTGGCCCCAAAACTGCTTTCAGTTTCACTCTCTCACTCAAACTTCTTTCATGGTTCCCCATTGTCTACAAGACATGTTGAAATCCTTTTGTCAGAAATTCAAGAGCACTAATGCATATGCCTCCCCATCACTAGCCTCACTTCTGCTCCCTTTGTCTTTACTCTTTAAAATTAAATCCCTCTTGCCAGGTGGATGAGAAGTTGATCTGTGAACTTAGCTTTCGTTTCTCCATTTTTTAGTCAAAGCTTGTGCTGTGTCCAAAAAAAAAAAGAAGAAATTCAAGAGCACTTTTTCAGTTTTATTTTCCATTCCTCCCCAGTACAAATCTCTCTTCTCCAGCTACTTTGATCTCCTCATTCTTTTTCCAAATAAGACTTTCGCTTTCTCACCTCTCCACCTTTATTCTTCCATTCCCATACTCTAGAATGCCCTCCCTTTATTTTCCCACTGTCTTTTTCCTACCCAGTGTCAAAGGCCAGGTTTAAGTCCCACTTCCTCTTTGAGGCCTTCTCTGCTGACTCTTAACCCACAGTGACCTTCCTGGTCATCCCTACAGTAATTATTATCTATATCAGTCATTTGACACTTTTATTGTCTTTTGATATCACTTATACTATTATCCTGAATTGTTTTTTAAGTTTTTATGTGTGTTTGTTTTGAGTTCCTACCTGTAAACCCCTTGAGTTACTGTGATAGAGAGGAAAGAGCGTAGAACTGAAAATCAGAAGAACCAAGTTGGAGCCCTAGTTATCAAGGTGGGGCTCAGGTATGTCATTTGGGTGAGTCACTCAGACTCTCTGAGCCACAGTTTCATCATCTGTAAAATGAAGATCATAATCTCAACTTTAGGTACTCCAGATTGTGGCAATACTCTACGATCTAGACGGCTAAGCAAATATAAATATTTGTTATTTTATCATCCCATTTGCTTAATAAATGGTGCTTAATAAGTGTTTTCTGAATAATTACATGTCAGCAATTCAGCTTAATGTTTCTTCTCCTGGGAATATTTCCATGTTAAGAGGCCACAGAGCTCAAGGAGCCTAAAGATCTAGGGGTACTTCAGGAGCAGTGGAGGCTGGGAGGGCATTGGAAAGGTATTTTGAAGGAAAGTAGGCCTGTCCAGCATATCTCACATCCTACTACGCTGGCTACTCACTGCTTGGCTTACCTGTAAGGGTAACCTGGATGTGGAGTGAAGGAGATGGTACATCTGAGCTTCTGCTTTCCCCACATTTTCTACTACTGCATCCCACAATCCCTAACTGGTTATGCTAAATGCTTCACCTGAGACCTCTGTTCTCTTTCATTCATGTGATGAAAGCCAGTGTTTTGGTGAAGGAGGTGATGAGGAGTAGTAGAGAGAATAGCAATTTTAGTCAGATAAGCAGACGTGGCTTTGAATCCTTGATCTGTTACTCACTAGCTGCATGATTTTGTACACGTTATTTAATCTCTCTGAGCTTCAGTTTCCTCATTGATAAACTAGAGATAGTAATACCTATTTGGCAGGGCTGTTGTGAAGTGTCAGTGGAGTAATGGATGAAAAAACATCAGTTACAGTTCCTGTGGGTGGAAACCCTTTCTCAAAAGTTCTCAACTTTAGTGTAGCTGGACGAGGAACCAGAATTCTACATTTGGATTTGGTGCTGCTTAGAAGTGATAGTTAAGTACTAGCAAGGTAGTGAGAGCCCAGTAGCAATGTTGGACCCTGAAGTCTGTCTAGCCTGCACTGAGACTTCTCTGGGATGCTCATTTTCCTTATGGACAGCCCTAGTCATCTGGCATCAATGCTTAGTATCTGGGGAACTGTGGGAGACGCTGGGGAAGAGACACTTACGGAAATGGGAAAATAGTCCCTGATGCAGGTCCAGGCACACCAGTTCCTTACCCAGGCTGATCGCCTGCCACCTGAGATAGAAATATCTGTAGGGGGGCTTCCCTGGTGGCGCAGTGGTTGAGAATCTGCCTGCTAATGCAGGGGCCACGGGTTCAGGTCCCGGTCCGGGAAGATCCCACATGCCGTGGAGCAACTGGGCCCGTGAGTCACAACTACTGAGCCTGCGCGCCTGGAGCCTGTGCTCCGCAACAAGAGAGGCCGCGATAGTGACAGGCCCGTGCACCACGATGAAGAGAGGCCCCCGCTTGCCACAACTGGAGAAAGCCCTCGCACAGAAACGAAGACCCAACACAGCAAAAATAAATAAATTAATTAATAAACTCCTACCCCCAACATCTTCTTTAAAAAAAAAAAATATCTGTAGGGTATGGTGTCTGTGTGTGCCAAGCCCACCCCTCCCGCTCACCCAGTGCTTCCCTAGCAGCCTGGAGGGACTGTGGCTCTGCTAGGGAAAAGGAAGAGACCCCAGGATGGTCCTGGCTGGCCTAGCTCCTGTGGCTCTGAGAACTTGGATGAGAGGCCTGTGGCATGGTAAGTGGGACTGCCTGGTTACAGGTTGAGGTGGAACATTCTTCAGTCCTGTTCTTTCTAGGTCCATGAGTCTTACCTTGCTCTGGGGTCTTCCAGTCCAGGAAAAAACAGGCAAATTAGAGGGCTGGTAGCGTCCTCTAGGATGTAAACAGCAGGTAAATGGACAATGGTTGCAAGACCCAAACTGATGAGGGAGCAGATCAGACCAAATTTGTGCTGCCAGCCGAACTCGACCATGTCCAGCCCTATTAAGAGCTCTCCAAACTCTCCAAGCACCCTGGTCCTGGCCTTCTGCACAATCCAGCTCCTGCCTATCCATCAGCCATGTCCACTTGTCCTTCAAACTCTTCCTCTATCATCTACCATACATTCCAGATCTATTTCTCTGCTTACCTGTCATCCCCGTCCACCTGCCCGCTCACCATCCCCCTACTCCTGATCCCTTCCTGCCACCAGCTTTTCCCCCACTGCTTCCACTCATCCACCGTCTTTTCCCTCTTGTCTCCTGTCTCCCTCCCTATTCATCATCCTTGAACTCTTGTTAAAACACTAGCTCACCCTCCCTTGCCCATATACTGTCTATATCTCCCCATACTCCGTGCATACAGCATCTGTAGCCTTCTACTGTTCCCCATACACCATTCTTGTCCCCTTGCCCTTTCGCCATTCCTTCCATTATCTCTGTCTCCCCTCACTTCCACCATGCTACTACCACTCCCCTCCCAGAATGGAAAACTCTATGGTTCAAACACAGGCGATACTTCTCTAAGTCTGTAATGCTAATGCTTCCTCTGCCCCACTCCCCATGCTTCCTTAAGATTTTGGACATATCACGCTTATTCCATGGCCCTCATTTCTCCTCTCCAGATAGTGAGGGTTAGGAAGTGGCTGAAACTAGGTAGATCTACTCATAAGCAACATGACCCTGTTCCACCTCCCACCTCCACCTGTCCTTTCTGCCCCTGAGACTCTATCTCTTCCTTCTCCAGGGCACTCGGGGAACTTGAGACTCCTTAGCTTTACTCTGTAGTACCAACTGAGATGATCAAAGGCCAGAGATGAGACTTCCCATGAGCACAAAAGTCACCCCAGATCTGGTCCTGGCCTCTGACTCTGGCTTCTTGCCATGCTCTCTTGGATCAGTACACACATATGGCAAGGTCGCTCAGGGGCCAGTACAGAAATACCAGACTCTGGAACCGCTTAGGCTGCTTGAAACAAGGCATGATGCCCAGGAGCCTGAAGGAGACGAAGATCCCAGAACGGTGTTCCAACCAAAGGTACCACTAGCCTCTGGAAGCTCGCCCTATATTGAACGCATATAGTTATGAGGATTTTCATCTCCCTGTCCCTTCCGTGCCCAGCCCCACATCTACCACCCACTGAAGGGGGCAGGCTCTGGAGTGGTAAGGACTGCCCCATCAGTTCTGAGCCCTGGGCCTTGCCCATTTGCCCTTTGATTCCCTTTCCTGGTATTACTAGGACATAAGGATGAAGAAAAGGTGAGAAGGGCTGCTATCTGGTCCTAGTGACGCAGAGGTCCAGAGAAGGGAAACACCCCTCACATCACAGGCCACTCTGAGACTGCTGGGATTGTGACCTCAGGGAGATGGCTGGTGGGAAGGGAGCGCTGTGGGTTTGTGGTGGGGGGGAGCACCTGGGATTAGATATCTGTTGTGGCCGTTGCCCTGAGGCAGCCTGGTTCGAGGCTGTCCCCCTCTTTTAATTTTCTATTATAAAAATTTGCCCCCGCACACAAAACTAGAGAATGCAAGAAATTTTCATTTTTGTGTTCATGTTTTATGTTCATCTTCAACAACTATTAACATTTTGCCATACTTGTTTCATCTACCTCCCAGCTCTTTTTTCCCCCCCTTGGATTATTTTAAAGCAATTCTAAGACATCATGTCATTTCACCCCTAAATTTCACTATGCATCTACAAAAATTTGGATGTTTTCTTCGATAATAACAATGCCATTATCACCCTTAACAAAATTAATACTCCTCTAATAATATCTAATATCCAGTCCATATACAAATGTCTTTTTATACTTGTTGGACAAAAAGTTCCTTCAGTTTTTTTTTTTTTTTTTTTTTTTTTTTTTCGTTCCACTACCTTCTGCCATTTTTCAGGCAACTTCATAATTCCATCTTCCCCAAACTTTTTATTTTTTTGAGCAATGAACTGTTCCAGGTGCCTTTTACAGTCTTCCAGGGAATTGTAATTTTTTTCATTAAGAGAATTTTGTAAAGACTGAAATAAATGGAAATCCGAAGTTGCAATGTCTGGTGAATACGGCGGATGAATCAGAACTTCCCCGCCAAGCTGTAACAGTTTTTGCCTGGTCATCAAAGAAACATGCAGTCTTGGGGTAACCTGATGGAATATTATGCATTTCCTGTTGACTAATTCCAGACGCTCTTTGTCGAGTACTGCTTTCAGTTGGTTTAATCGGGAGCCATACTTGTTGGAATTAATCATTTGGTTTTCTGGAAGGAGCTCATAATAGAGGACTCCCTTCCAATCCCACCATATACACGGCATCACCTTCTTTGTATGAAGACTGGCCTTTGGTGTGGTTGGTGGTGGTTCATTTCGCTTGCCCACAATCTCTTCCATTCCACATTATTGTACAGTATCCACTTTTCATCGCCCATCCCAATTTATTTTTTATTATAATCATTTTATTTTATTTAAAATTTTTATTGGTGTATAGTTGCTTTACAATGTTGTGTTAGTTTCTGCTGTACAATTTGTTTTAGAAACAGAACGTTTTCGTTACGTTAAAGTAGAGAATCTCATGCGGATATACGGTCAAGAAGGTTTATTTCACTTAACTCACGTGGAACCCAAACATCAAAGCGATTAACATAACCAAGCTAGTGCAAATGATTTTCAACGCTTGATTTGGATATTTTGAGTATGTCGGCTATCTCCCGCATTGTATAAGGTTGACTGTTCTCAATTAATGTCTCGATTTGATCGCTATCAACTTCAACTGGTCTACCCGACCATGGAGCACTGTCCAGTGAGAAATCTCCAGCACGAAACTTCACAAACCACTTTTGACACGTTCGACCAGCCATAGCACCTTCTCCATACACTGCACAAATCTTTTTTTGTGTTTCAGTTGCGTTTTTACCTTTCTTGAAATAATAAAGCATAATATGCCAAAAATGTTGCTTTTTTTCTTCCATCTTCAATATCAAAATAGCTACACAAAAATTCACCAATTTTGGTAAGTTTTCTTTTTAATGCACACTATATGACAGCTGTCACAATACAATCTAACAAAATTGTTTCGAATGAAGTTAAAGACAACTAAGTGCTACTAGAGCATATGGAAAAAACCGAACGAACTTTTTGGCCAAACCAATAGTTGGTTAATTTGAGTCAGGATCTAACCAAGGTCCACTGATTTTATTTGGATGTTATGTCTGTTAAGTCTCTCTCTTTAAATGTTCATTGTAAAATAAAACCCAGATACAGAAAACCACCTAAAACAAATATAGCTTAATGAATTATTATAAGACAAATACCTTGTGGCCACCGTTAGGTCAAGAAATAGAAGTTTTTCACCCACCCCAGAAGCCTCCCATGTGCCCTATTACAGTCACAACTCTCTTTCTCCTCCCAAAGTAACCATTATCTTTGACACTTAGAGGAATCGTTCCCTTGCATTTCTATGGTTTTATTACCCAAACACACTTCCCTAATGACTATGGTTTAGTCTTGTCCATTAAAAAGATTATTATAACCCTTAAAATTTCTTTTTTGTAAACGTTTTATTTGAGAATAATTTTAGATTGATAGGAGAGTTGCAAAGATAGTGCAGAGAGTTCCCTATACCCTTCACCCCGCTTCCCCTTACGTTACCGTCTTATGTAACCATAGTACAGTTATCACAGCTAGGAAACCAATATTGGAACATTACTGTTAACTCCAGACTTTATTCGAATTGCACTAGTTTTTTTCTACTAATGTCCATTTCTGTTCCAGGGTGCCATCAAGTCCCATGTTGTATTTAGTCATCGTGTCTCCTTAGTCTTCTCCAGTCTGTGACAGTTTCTTGGTCTTTCCTTGTCTTTTATGACCTTGGCATTTTGTAAGAGTTTAGGTCTGTTTTAGTTTCCAGCTTCCCCCTCCATCCCTTTCTTTTCCTGATCATTTATCTGTTGAACAACCCACATTTGACCTGGAGAATCTCCTACAGCCTGGACTCCGCTTGCTGCGTGTCTGTATTTCCCCCAGATTGGCAGTTGGATTCAAACACTGGATCAGACTCAGGTTTGAGCCCTTCAGCAAGATCTTCATTTACTGTTTTTTTTTTTTTTTTTTTTGCGGTACGCGGGCCTCTCACTGTTGTGGCCTGTCCCGTTGTGGAGCACAGGCTCCGGACGTGCAGGCTCAGCAGCCATGGCTCACGGGCCCAGCCGCTCCGCGGCATGTGGGATCCTCCCAGACCGGGGCACGAACCCGTGTCCCCCGCATCGGCAGGCGGACTCTCAACCACTGCGCCACCAGGGAAGCCCCTTCATTTACTTTTAATACAGAACAATCCCACTTCCTACCCTCCTTTTTCCCCTGCCATTGACCTGTCAAAGACTGTTCTCCCTTGGAGTTAGCCTGTCTTCCAGACCGCAGCACCACCTCACATGAGCAGGGGTGAGCCCCACGTACAGGCCAAAGTGGGGGGGGCAGCAAAGCCCTCATTCTTCTTTCTGACTCCCATCTCTTACCTTGTTATAACTTCATGCCCAATGAAGCAAACTGAGTTGGTGATTTTTTTGGTTTTTTTTGTTCTTTGTTTTTGTTTGATTTTCACACCTGAAGTCGGGTATGCTTCTAAAGGGATATGGACCATATCTTATTTTTAAATGCATCTTCCTATAATGCCTGGAAAGTCCTAGGCCCTCAGTATTAAATAAACAATCAGTGAGTGAGTACCTTAGTTTGAGGTCTGTGGTTTCTTCTGGGTAATGAGATCACAGGAGTCCTATGGAGGAGTGTGTCCTGGGGACATGAGTGGGGGGACAAAAGGCTGTACAGAAATAGAGGACAAGGGGCACGTTGCAAAACAGGAAAAGAAGAATGAGAGGAAGGAAGGCAAGTGTTGACCTTTGAGTCGGTTTGGCAAAAGACAGAGTTCTGCATACTTTGCCTTCTCTGCACCTGGAGGGCTGTCCCTACTCCAGCTCTTCCTGGTAATTGAATATCAGCCCGGCCCTGTAGCAAGCTTGAGCATTCAGGCATTACAGCGTCTCCTGCAATCTGTGCTGACATCCCTGTGCTTGAAGGTGAGGACTAGCCCCTGGCAATACAGGGGAGATTAGCATTCTGTCTTTCCAGAATAGGATTTTCTGGGGCGACATTAACTCCCTCTCCTTGCCCTCTCGTCCTTGTAAATTGTCTTCCTCAGGACTGCTCCTAGATTAACTTTTAATAATTTGTGCATTTTCAGTTTTTCCCCTTTATTTCCTCCCACCTCCCTCACCCCCCCAAAAAAAAGAGGTCAGTTGTTGAGAAGACGCTCAAGCTACAGTGTTGATCTGTACACATATTTTTTTCTTTTAACAGCAGATCGCATCCTTTGTTTTCAAATTTTAATATTTAAAATGTCATAGACTTCCATATAATAATAGTTGTATTTTTAATATCCATTGACTGAGAAATATATAACCAACGAAAGCACTATGGCTATACATCATGACAGTATACACTGTGACATTTGAAAAAAAATATGTGTAAGCATATTTTTTATTCATTCTAGACAGTGCTTGGGCCAAATAGGAATTTCCAGAACGCTTGTAATAATTAAGTTACTCCCTGCTCCCCACGGTGGTTTGCTGCTTACAGGTTAGAAACAATGGCTTGTTTGCTTTTTTCAAAACGGAGGTTGATTTATTATTTTTCCTGATTATAAAAATCATCCATGTAATTCATAAAAATTTCAGACTACGCAAGGAAACATAAAGGAAACAAAAGTGACTCATAATCTCACAATCCAGAAATAACAACTGTTAACTGTTCACATCCTGGTATCTCTCTTTCTTGACTTTTTCCTGTATGAATATAGAGATAAATATTGTGTCACTGTGAAGAGTTTGGGCTCTTGAGTCCAACATATCCCAGTCTGTACTTCAGCTCTGCCACTTAAGTGAACTATGGCAAATTACTTAACTGCTTAGTGCCTCAGTTTCCTCATCTCTAAAAGATGAGTATAATACCATTGGGTGATACCATTGGGTTGTCATGAGGGTAAGTAATTAATGTAAAGCTTTTTCTTCAGTGCCTTGTTTATTTATATGCTCATATTTAAAGCTCAATAAATGTTAGTTATATGTATAATTTCTTAATCAAAATGAAATCATATTCTCTGTACTGTTTTGTAACCTGTTTTTTCACCTAAGAGTATATAATGCACAACTTTTTTCATGTCAATTTTCTTCTATCACATCGTCATTCCATTGTATGGATATGCCATGATTCATTTAACCAATCTCCTATTATGGAGGAAGCACTAATTTTTAGACATGCCTCTTTCACTATCTGGTCAGACTTCTAGGTCTTTTAATGGTAGATGAAAGGTTACTGATCAGAAACCATCACGTACCCGCAGCCCCTTCAGTGGGCACTGCTCAGTTTCCTCTTTCCCAGCAGTTTTTAGGATTTACTGGTGCAAAAAGCGGACCACTTCCTCAAGCCTCAGTTAACCCAGGTAAGGTCCAGGGACCAGGTAGTGTGGTCAGCAGAGTCGGCCTCTCTCTGCCAGGAAATGACTAGGTCTGAAGAAAGGGCTTGACCGTATTCTCCAAACAGCTCAGGAAACAGGTTTCTTGAAGGCCCCCTATATACTAGACCTGGCAGGGCTGCTGCTTAGTTTCACCTCCGCTCAAGCTCAGGAGCGTTTAAACACAAGCCAAGTCCGGGGCTGAGGTGAAGTGTAGAAAAATGGGTCTTGGGGCTTCCCTGGTGGCGCAGTGGTTGAGAGTCCACCTACCGATGCAGGGGACACGGGTTCGTGCCCCGGTCCGGGAAGATCCCACATGCCGCGGAGCGGCTGGGTCCGTGAGCCATGGCTGCTGAGCCTGCGCGTCTGGAGCCTGTGCTCCGCAACGGGAGAGGCCACAACAGTGAGAGGCCCATGTACTGACAAAAAAAAAAAAAAGAAAAATGGGTCTTGAAAGGTGTGGATCACTGAGATCAGCCTGTATCCAGCAAAGATCAGTACAAGAAATCTGTTGTATCAATACGTTGGTTTCTATGCTTTCATATTGTTTTCTTTTCTTTTTGAGAAAAAAAATTTTTTTAATCTAGTCTCACCTGAACTAAGAATGAGAGTTATTGCAATTCCCTAGGCCAGAGACTTCCTTGGTATGTGGGTGGTCCTGGTCACCATGAATTGTATCAAAGAAATTAGGAAACCTGGGAATGTGAGAACTGATTGTTAGTAAGTACACTGATCCTTTCTTTTCTTCCCTCACCTTTTTTTATTTTAACATGACCTCACAGAATTGTACTAACTGTAATCCTTGGTTGATGACACACTCTCATTGTTTATGGATGTCCCCCTTCCCTCTTATCTATCTATTTATCTGTCTATCTACCTACCTATCGTCTATTTATCTACCTATCATCTATCTATCTGTCTGTCTATCTATTTATCTATCTACTTTTGCAGTAGGAATTGCTCTCTTAAGCACCACACATGAGAAGTACTGTCTTGCCCCTGTGTCACAACTTAGGAGCTACTTGTCTGGTCTTGGCCTTTACTTCCTTCTCAGACATCAGAAGGTATCTTCTTCTTCTTCTTCTTTTAGTTTATTTTATTGAAGTGTAGTTGATTTACAATGTTGTGTCGATTTCTGCTATACAGCAAAGTGATTCAGTTATACATATATATTCTTTTTCATATTCTTTTCCATTATGGTTTATCACAGGATATTGAATACAGTTCCCCGTGCTACACAGTAAGACCTTGTTGTTTATCCATTCTATATATTGAAGGTATCGTCTTGATGCTACAGCTTTGGTAATAGAGTTCTTTCCCTTATCTTCAGTCCCTGACCTGGTAAGGATTCATGACAGCAGCATCAGATCCTTAGGTGAGTTCCGTCACAATAGGATGTGGATGGCAAATAGCCAAAGTAGGTCATGGGGAAGGATGGACAGGCATCAATATTCCCTAAAGCCGATGCCTGGTCCTATGGAGAGGTGGATATCAGAAACGAGTTGAAGTTCTAAGATCTGGGAAGTCAGCAAGGTGTGGAGGTCAAGGCAAGAATAAACCAAAAGGCAAGGCCATTCCAAAATGGCCTTATCCCTCAAGTGGCACTGCCTGCCTCTAGCTATCTGCCTATTCCTTTCTAAGCCTGTTTTGCTGCTAAACAATTGGATGAATTCATGCTGTGTGGTGTGTGCAGAAATAGCCAAACTGTGGGTGGCAGGAATCATGGATTTGTTTAGTGCAGTGGGAGTGAAAACCAGAGTTTGCAAAGAAGGAACCTGTCATATTACCGAACATGGCTGGGCAGATGCTAACTAGGAAGCTGCTTCAGTTTCCCCGACGCCACTGGACTCTGAGGGACTAAGCACTGATCAGTCTAAAGAGGAACGGTTTATTGGTTGCAAACTGGTGCCTAAGCACCCTCAAGGGATTCTTTCTAACTCATAAGTCCAGGCACATTTATCTCATACTTCACGTTTATCTCATACTTTATATCCCTGATATAGTTGTTTGCCTCGCAGGCCCCCTGATGTTGCTGGCAGATTTTCCTTCCCCGTCCTTTTCACCTTTGATGCCAGAGAGTCATAAAGAATCATCAAATTCTTCATCTTATCTTCTAGGACAAGCTAACTGGTGTGGTTTGTCTTTTGCAAGGCCCCACTTTTGTCTTATAAGGTAGAGTACACTTGCTGAAGTTTCTGTAGCTGCTGGGAGGTGGGTGAAGAGGGCTTCCCTCCCTACTGCAGGGTAGTGGGGAATTACATCAGCTTGTGTTGTCCTCTTCTGTTCTAAAAACAAAACTTTGCATAAGGTTTGTTCGGCCTGTGGGAATGGCCTAACAAACCACGTACATGCAGGAGACATGGAGATGCGAGAGGGGCCAAGCCCTCCAAGCTGAGCTACCAGTTGCAAACTCAAATGTCTCTAGGAACCAGGGGTACTAGAAATGAGGGAACAGGCTGAGAGTTATAATAGGGAATGGTGGGGATTGTGGTGAACTAGAGAGGGCATGCTCCTTCTAAAGGCCTTCAAAGTTAGTTTTTCCAACTTTTTCTTGTAAAAAAAATTCAAGCATACAGGATAGTTGAAAGAATAGAATAATACACACCTGTATATCATCCACCTCTTCAAGTCAACAATTGTCAGTATTTCACATATTTATTTTATCTGTCTCTCTCTATAGGAATTATGTACATATGTATGTACATATGTATGTGGGTTCTCTTTTTCTGAACGATTTAAAATTTTTAAAATGACAATAACTGGATTGTCTAAACAAAACACAACTGCAGACAGATTTGGCCCAAGGGCTGCTCAGTTGTGATCACTGGGGAAGGACTGGACACAGGCCAAGTGTGGGGAGCCAAGAGGAAGTCTTCGGAGTCCAGTTAACACCCAGTTAGCACTGAGAGCTCCTACACAGAGCGACGACGGGGGGACCAGCAGAAATGGGCATGGCCTTCCTACTCCTCCCCTACCTTCTTGTTTCTGAAAAGAATATATAATCTTTTTCAGATCGGCTAGGGGTCTACTTTTTCTTTTCTTCGTGTTTTTGTGAGATGTATCATATATATAAAAGAATTGAAATAATAATGAAGACATTATGATATATTGTTCTATATTATTCATTTTTATAATTATAATATATAATAACTAATATTTATATAATAATGAGGGCACACATGTAGTTACCATCCAGCTAAAGAAATAATATGCTACCAGTAGCTTCGAAGGCCCCTGAGTGCCTCTCCCTAATCTCCTTCCCCTCATCTCCTCCCCTACCTTGAATAACCTCTGTGCTGATGTGTTTTGTCTGTCATTCCCTTTCTTTTATTTGTAGTTTTATCACGTATGTTGTTTAGTTTTGCCTACTTTTGTGTATATATGTGTGCGTGTATATACACACATACACACATATATATGGTATTTCTCTCTAACTTGATTGTTTCCACTCAACATTAAGATTTTGAGTTTCATCTTTGTTGACATATGTAGCTTTGCTTTTTGTATTCCATTGTATGAATATGGGTGGATGTACCATGGTTTATTCGTCCATGGTCTTATTTATGGACATTTGGGTTGTTTCCAGCTTGTTTTTGCTATTATGAACCCTGTTTCTAGGACATTCTTATCCATGTCTTGTAGTGCTCATGCGTAAAAGTTTCTCTAGGGTATATGCCTAGGAGTGGAACTCCTGAGTCATAGGTTCTGTGCAGATTCCGTTTTACTAGGACATGCTAAATTGTTTCCCAAAGTGATTATATCATATGCTTTCAGCAGAGTGTGGGTACGCATTGCTCCATATCCTAACACTTGGCTTTAACTGACTTTTAAATTCTTGCCAATCAGTTTAGTGTCAAATGCTACCTTGTTGCAGTTTTAATTTGTATTTCCCTAATTACTAAAGAAGTTGAGCATCAGTTCTTATACTTGTGGGCCATATTTCTTCTGGAAAATATTTGCTTACGTCTTTTACTCATTTTTTTATTGGTTATCTTTTACTTAATGATATGTAGGAGCTCTTGACACAGTCCATATACTAATCCTTTGTCAGTTGGGTGCTGTGAATGTCAGTATACCAATTTACAATAAGGAATAGAGTACCTGGCCTCTAGGGCCAGACTGGGTTCAAATCCCAGCTCCACCCTTCACCAACTGTGTGATCTCAGGCAGTTAACCTCTCTGTGCCTCAGTTTCCTTAACCTCTTTGAGCTTCATTTTTCTCATCCGTGGAGTACCTAACCCACAGAGTTACTGTGCCAATTAAATAAGTTAATATATGTAAAGTACTTAGGATGGTACCTGGCCCCTTTTAATCAATATATGCATTTCAATAGAATGTTCCTTAGGGGCAGGGATTTTGTTTTGATTCGTCTACTAATTTATCCTAGGGACCATTAACAGTGCCTGGCACATAGTAGGTGCTCAATAATATTTGTTGAATGATCTTTCTCCTCGTTTGTAGATTGTCTTTTCTCTTTCTTTAAAGATTTTAAAAAGTTCTTAGTTTTAATGTAAATGTATCAATCCTTTGTGCGTTGTTTTAATAAAAATTTCCCCATCTGAGAATATGAAGATATTTTTCTATACTTTCTTCCAAAATTTTAAAAGTTTGTTGTTCTTAAAAAATTTTTAATAACTTTGAGAAAAAGACAGACGCAAAAATAACAGGTTTAGTCACTTACAGAAAACGTTAAAATCGCCACAAAAGTCGATTTGAGTGCTTTTCAGTCTGTAAATGGGATTAGGCTAAGCCTCTTATCTCCTCTTCAAGCTCATTCCTCCATGTCCTTAGCCTCAGGGCTGAGTGTTCCGTTCTAGGCCTTCCCCCCTCACCTCTTTAGCCTCACGTTTTCTCTAAAATTTCTTAAAGTCAATTACTCATAGAATGACATAAGTAAAATCTATTTTATATCTCATTCATTCATTCAACAAATACTTATTGTGTGCCAACTATTGTATACAGTGTTCTAAGTGCTGGGATTTCAGCAGTGTACTAAACAAGGTCCCTGTCCTCATGACGCTTGTATTCCAGGGAGGGATGACAACAACAAAAAATAAATATATAGTGCCAAATGGTGATATATTCTGTGAAGTAAAAGAAATCAGAGTAAGGGGGATGGGGATGGGGCTGCCATTTTAGGTAGATTGGTTGGGGAAGGCATGTGGCTATCAAGGGGAAGAGCCATTCCAGAGAGAGGGGACAGCAAATACAAAGGCCCTGAGGCAGGAGCATACTTGTTCAAGGAATTTATTCAAGGAGCAGCAAGCAGATCTTGTGGCTGGAGTGGAGTTAACAACAAGTAGAGAAAATAGTAGGAAATGGAGTTAGAAGGATGGTGGTAAGGTTAACCATGGTAAGTCACTGAGGAAATAAGTTATCTTGGATCATCGATGGCTACATGTTGGGTAGAAGCAAGACCTAGGGCTGGCTTCCTATTCTGGTCTCCTGGTCTCTGGTTTCTCTTCCCTTCTATACTACTACCCACTTAATCTTTTGAGAATTCCTTCTGTACTACCACTTTCAGGGGTCCTCTATTGCTTATGAGATAAGAGCCAAATTGCACAGCCTCTGAAACCTTACTCATGCTGTTCCTCTATCCAGAACACTCTCTCACCTCTTCTTTGCTCAAGGTCACATGATCAATACAGTCAAGACAAGAAGCCAGTTGTCTTGACTCCAGTCATAATAATCAGAGCATGTTAGAATAAGAATGATTTGTTAATTAGGATGTAGGTTCAGTGAATGTGACAGAGATCCAAAATAAAATGTAGTTTACATAAGATAAAGATCTATTTCTCTCTCTTTCAGACCCAAAGATGAAGTGGCTATTGTGCCAGGCTACTCAGTGAAGTTGTCAGGGGCCCAGGCCCCTCCATCCCTAAGGTGTTGCCTTTATTTGCATGATCCAAGATGGCAGCCTCTAAATGACCTCTCTGCTTTGGTATTTATCCTTTTTTAAAAAAATATTGTTTTATTTTATTTTATTATTTATTTATTTTGTCCGCATTGGGTCTTCATTGCTGCGTGCAGGCTTTCTCTACTTGCAGTGAGCGGGGGCTACTTTTCATTGTGGTGCGCGGGCTTCTTATTGCGGTGGCTTCTCTTGTTGTGGAGCACGGGCTCTAGGCACATGGGCTTCAGTAGTTGCAGCACACTGCCTCAGTAGTTGCGGCACGCGGGCCCCCTAAAGCACGTGGGCTTCAGTAGTTGTGGCGCATGGGCTCAGTAGTTGTGGTTCACAGGCTCTAGAGTACAGACTCAGTAGTTGTGGTGCACAGGCTTAGTTGCTCCACGGCATGTGGGATCTTCCCGGACCAAGGATCGAACCTGTGTCCCCGGCATTGGCAGGCAGATTCTTAACCACTGCACCACCAGGGAAGTCTGGTATTTGTCCTTTTAAATTCTAATTTTTACAAGGCAGCTAGAGGAAGGCTTCTAAACTATAAGTCAGATTTTGTCATTCCCTTGCTCAAAATCAATAATGAGGAAGATCTCGAGACAGACATGAAGTGATTTCCAGGATAT
Organism: Neophocaena asiaeorientalis asiaeorientalis; assembly: GCF_003031525.2. Classification (NCBI taxonomy): domain Eukaryota; kingdom Metazoa; phylum Chordata; class Mammalia; order Artiodactyla; family Phocoenidae; genus Neophocaena; species Neophocaena asiaeorientalis. Next base: position 307,892 of record NW_020174376.1, on the reverse strand, counting down.
AGTTTAAGTGAAAAAAGTAAGATACAGAATAGCATATACAGCTATGCAACCTTTAGTCAAGAAGAGGAGGGATATGAATATATATGTGTACATACAAATATATCATATAAATGCTTCTAATTGGAAAAAGAACTCTAGAAGGAAAAAAAAAACCAAATTAACCTTCCCCATAGAGACAGGGAAGGAAAAGTTTAGAGGGGGTAGAGTTGGAAGTGAAGCTTATCAGTACACTGCATTATGTGAGCTAATAAGTGTGGACGGGATGATAGAAATAGAAAAACATCCTTGTACAACTTCTGATGAAATTAATTGTGACGTGTAACGATCATCACTGACTGCTATAACCATGAGGTGAAGGTTGATGTGGAATGTTACAATGAAAAGATCAGGCTATCGCCACCCACACTTCAGATTAATCTCAGAAGCACTAAAGGGGGGATAACCTCAATGTGAAGCATGTACCCATCAAGTACTCTTACTTTCAAAATTGAACCTGAATCTAAACAAGCCTCTGGCCTAACTTCCAGTTTACAGAAAACAGGAAGGATAAAGGAACAACTTAAAAGATGCCATGAGGAAGCTAACAGACAAATCCAGAATATGGGCTTTTTATAAGACAATGGTCTAGTTTCTTCAATAAGTCAATGGTTTGAAAAAAGTGGGGGGTTGGGGAAGAGGACCGCTCTAGATTAAAATAATTGATGGAACATCATAAACCAACTGTAAAAAAAACTATTTTGAAGGCAAGGAGGGAAATGTGACTGTGGACTGCGTATTAGATGATACTAAGGAAGCATAGTTAATTTTTTTTTGGTGTGATAATGGCTTTATTGTTATATAATGGTCATTATTTTTATTTTTTATTTTTTTGTGGTACGCAGGCCTCTCACTGTTGTGGCCTCTCCCATTGCGGAGCACAGGCTCTGGACATGCAGGCTCAGCGGCCATGGCTCACGGGCCCAGCCGCTCCGCGGCATGTGGAATCTTCCCGGACCGGGGCACGAACCCGTGTCCCCTGCATTGGAAGGCAGACTCTCAACCACTGCGCCACCAGGGAAGCCCGGTCATAATTTTTAGATGTGCCATACATAAGGGTGAAATTCGCTTTAAAGCACTTCAGCTTAAAAAAAAAAGAGTTGGGATAAATGAAGCAAGTGGCATTATCTTAATAGTTGTGGAATCCAGAACTTCCATGGAAGTTCATGATTACTATTCTCTCTAGTTTTGTATGAGTTTAAAATTTTTCATACTAAAAAAAAAAGTTAAACCTTCCAACAACTCCTCATCTCACTTAGTAGAAAATCCAATGCTATCACATTGTCTTATGAGGTCCTACTTGATTAGCCCCTGTCTACCTCTGTCACCTCATCTTTCATTCTCCTGTTGTTCATTCCACTTCAATCAGTTACCAGGCAATCTTTTTTAAAAAATTTTTTTAATTGAAGTATAGTTGATTTACAATGTTGTGTTAGTTTCAAGTGTACAGCAAAATGATTCAGTTATATATACATCTATATCTATTTTTTTCAGATTCTTTTCCCTCATAGGTTATTACAAAATATTGAGTATAGTTCCCTGTGCTATACAGTAGGTCCTTATTGGTTATCTATTTTATACAGAGTAGTGTGTATCTGTTAATACCAAACTCCTAATTTATCCCTACCCCCTTCCCGCTAACCCCGCTTTCCTCTTTGGTAACCATATGTTTGTTTTCTATGTCTGCCAGGCAATCTTGTTATTCCCTGAACATGCCAGGCTCTTTGTCCTTGCTGGTCCCTCCGTTAGAACTGTTCTCCCCCCCATGCTAACGTGACTGGATGCCTCACTTCATTCAAATGTCTGTTCCAACAACACCTTTCCAGGGAAGACCTCCCTCACCACCCTAGCTGAAATAGGACTCCCCATCACACACTGGTCCCTTATTGGCTTTATTTTTCTTCATGGCACTTAGCACTACCTGAAGATGCTTGCTCGCTTGCTTAATCTGCCTCCCCTAACTAGAATGTAAATTCTGTGAGGGAAAGGTCTCTGTTTTACTCAGTGCTCCAATCCTAGCATCTAGAGCAGTGCCTGTCACATAGTAGGAGCTCCATAAAACATTTGTTGAAATGGTAAAAGAATAGTGTCGTGACAGTTTAAAAGCCCTGAGTGACATGGCACAGATAGCAATTCATGCTGACACATTTGCTGAACTGCTAATCCTCTAGGAACAGTGTGTGCTGTGATGCTCTGTATATGTCATATGGTGGGAGAGATCTTGGGATAAGAAGTGAGGCATCTCCCAGACTCTGCTTGTCTTCGGGGAGGACTTGTTTGCACAGATGTTTTGGGGCTGTGTCTCCAGGCTGTTGGGTTTGTCAAGGGGGTGGAGTCCCCCTCCAGCTATCAGCATGACTGCTCTGTTTTCTGACTCACAAGTTCCCAGTTCTGGGCAATCCCTAAACTCAGTTTTCTTCCAGTTACTGGGGAAAAAAGGCAAACTGCCTATTGAGAAAAAGCACCAGGCCCTGAGAACCAGAGATTAGGCTCTTAAAATTTCTTAGTTTTTCCTCAGTCATTATGCCTTGACACTGTGGTGGTTTTTGTGGAGGCATAAAAAGTGGGAGGATCCATGTGATAACCTTGGACCTGGGGGCAGCAGTAAGTCTGAGGGTCTCTTCCCACCCCCAACAAGGAACCCTGCCCCTCATCTGTATTCCCTCTGACCTCTTTGCATTGTCCCTCTTGATACCCTCTTGTTATGCAGCCACAGGAGAGATGTGAGCTTGGGCCTGTGGCATTCTTGAACAAAGCCTGTTCAGAGATGTCTGTGCAGAGACCCCATTCAATTCTTCAGCTCAACAAATTCTGAGGGACCTTGGCCACTGATCTTGCTGTGCACTCAGACAGTAGTGTTTTGCCATTGGGTCGAGGTCTTGCTTTGGCCTAGAAAGCACCACTGTCAAGGACAAATCTTCGTAGGCCCTGAGGAAACCCCCTCCATTTTCTCCCAAGGGAAGAGAACATGAGGGAACTGTAAGCAGAGAGACTCTAAATCCTATCAAAAACCAAAATTCAACCCAGTAGATTTGAAGATCTAATTTGCTTTATTAGATGATTCATGAATCTGTCAGCATCCCATCTAGCAACCAGAAGGAACCTCCCAGGAGCCGTACAAAACGGAAGGCCTTTATAGAAAGGAAGTTGGGGAGAGGAAGTCATTAGCAAAAGAAAAGAAAGGGTGGGGACTTCCCTGGTAGTCCAGTTGCTAAGACTCCACACTCCCAATGCAGGGAGCCTGGGATCAATCACTGGTCAGGGAACTAGATCCTGCATGCAGCAATGAAGATCCCGCATGCCACAAGTAAGACCCAACACAGCCAAATAAATATTTAAAATAAAAAAAGAAAAGAAAAGAAAGGGTTATTTTAGACCAAGAC
>NW_020174376.1:285678-303554 GCF_003031525.2 Neophocaena asiaeorientalis asiaeorientalis | reverse complement strand
AAATTTTATTTATTTATTTGGCTGCGCCAGGTCTTTAGTTGCAGCACGCGGGATCTTCATTGCCACGCAGTCTTCTCTATAGTGTGGCGCGCAGGCTCTAGAGCACGCGGGCTTAGTTGCCCCGCGGCATGTGGGATCTTAGTTCCCTGGCCAGGGCTCAAACCCGCGCAGCCTGCATTGGAAGGCGAATTCTTAACCACTGGACCACCAGGGAAGTCCCTTCTTTTTTTATTTTTATAAATTTATGTATTTATTTATTCATTCATTCACTCATTTATTTATTTATTTTTGGCTGCAGTGGGTCTTCATTGCTGCGAGCGGGCTATCTCTAGTTGTGGCAAGCAGGGGCTACTCTTCGTTGCTGTGCGCGGGCTTCTCATTGTGGTGACTTCTCTTGTTGCGGAGCATGGGCTCCAGGTGCACTGGCTTCAGTAGTTGTGGCATGTGGGCTTCAGTAGTTGTGGCACGTGGGCTTCAGTAGTTGTGGCTCACGGGCTCTAGAGCGCAGGCTCAGTAGTTGTGGCGCACGGGCTTAGTTGCTCCTCGGCATGTGGGATCTTTCTGGACCAGGGCTCGAACCCGTGTCCCCTGCATCGGCAGGCGGATTCTTAACCACTGTGCCACCAGAGAATCCCCCAAGACATCTTCTTTTGGTGAGGAAGGGAACTAGCAGATTGCCTCTTCCTACTCTTGGGGGGCATGGGGCAGATAGAGAGGGCCCACGTGAGGGGTTACCTCATTGGTGCTGACCAGAAAGTTCCGGACTGGTTGATTAAGATTACATTCCTGGGGAAGGTCAAAACTGCAATTAGGTTAGCTATCATGGGTTTAGGTTAGTTTTGGCATCGTGGGCTTTAGCACAAGTGATGCCATGTGGGTCTGTGGTTTTTCTCTTTAACATTTCGAATTGGTTATTATTAGTATACAGGAAAATTTGATTGTTGCATATATTATCTTGTATTTAGCCACTTAATTGAACTCTCTTATCAATTCTAACAATTTCTTAGTTTATTCTCTTGAGTTTTTAAATTAAACAATCATATTGTTTGCAAATAAATTGTAACCTATTGGTTCCTGGACCAAGTTCAGTTATTAAGCTGTCATAAGGTAGATTCATATCCTACTGGTACAGTATAATACATTGTAATTTGTTCCTGAAAACTCATCTGACATTAAAAATACCAAAATTGACAATGAAAATAAATGAAGAAAAGAAAATCCAAATATATGTTTTGTTTTGCCGGACAAGGTCCTCTCACTGTTGTGGCCTCTCCCGTTGCGGAGCACAGGCTCCAGACGCGCAGGCTCAGTGACCATGGCTCACGGGCCCAGCCGCTCCACGGCATGTGGGATCTTCCCGGACCGGGGCACGAACCCGTGTCCCCTGCATTGGCAGGCGGACTCTCAACCACTGCGCCACCAGGGAAGCCCCCAAATATATGTTTTTAAAATATACTTATGAACTATGTAATACAAAACACTAAATAAAACACTAAAAAAATGCTACATTATAAATGCTTTAAATGCTACATTAACACATGAAAGAATGCTCAACATCATTAATCATTAGAGAAATGCAAATCAAAACTACAGTGAGATATCATCTCACACCGGTCAGAAGAGCCATCATCAAAAAATCTAGAAACAATAAATGCTGGAGAGGGTGTGGAGAAAAGGGAACCCTCTTGCACTGTTGGTGGGAATGTAAATTGATACAGCCACTATGGAGAACAGTATGGAGGTTTCTTAAAAAACTACAAATAGAACTCCCATACGACCCAGCAATCCCACTACTGGGCATATACCTTGAGAAAACCATAATTCAAAAAGAGTCATGTACCAAAATGTTCACTGCAGCTCTATTTACAATAGCCAGGACATGGAAGTAACCTAAATGTCCATTGACAGATGAATGGATAAAGCAGATGGGGCACATATATACAGTGGAATATTACTCAGCCGTAAAAAGAAACGAAATTGAGTTATTTGTAGTGAGGTGGATGGAACTAGAATCTGTCATACAGATTCTAAGTCAGAAAGAGAAAAACAAATACCATATGCTAACACATATATATGGAATCTAAGAAAAAAAAAAGGTCATGAAGAACCTAGGGGTAAGGTGGTAATAAAGACACAGACCTACTAGAGAATGGACTTGAGCATATGGGGAGGGGGAAGGGTAAGCTGGGACAAAGTGAGAGAGTGGCACGGACATATATACACTACCAAATGTAGAATAGATAGCTAGTGGGAAGCAGCTGCATAGCACAGGGAGATCAGCTCGGTGCTCTGTGACCACCTAGAGGGGTGAGATAGGGAGAGTGGGAGGGAGGGAGATGCAAGAGGGAAGAGATATGGGAACATATGTATATGTGTAACTGATTCACTTTTTATAAAGCAGAAACTGACACACCACTGTGAAGCAATTATACTCCAATAAAGATGTTAAAAAATGCTACATTAAAATGCTTTTAATGCTACATTAAAAATGCTACATTATAAATGCTTCTTTCTTGGGGAGGTTATTTTTACTCATGGGCTGGGCTAAGATGACCATCGTGAATATATGAAAAAAACCACTGAATTGTACACTTTAAACGGGTAATTTTGTGGTATGTGAAGTATATCCCAATCGTTTAAAAAAGAAAATATAGTCCTTGAAGTTTGGAATGAAGATGTCATATTTTTCTGCTAAATATCAAGTGAACATAGGCATTCTTTATTACCCTTATGACCTTCCAAGTGCATTTTAAAATAGACTCATCTTTCTGGAAAGTTTTTGTTGCCAGTGAGCTGCATATTGACACACGGTAAATGTTTAGAGAGGGGTAATTTCTATGGCAACTTGAACAGTGACCCCTTGCTCTCCTATTTCAATACAATCTTCATGGCTGAGTTCCTTTGAGGACCTAACAATTCAACCACCTCTGCTTTGTAGCCAGGTCTTGATTTATATTTCTTGACATTGGAGATTTGTGACAGCATTAGATTACAAAAACTCCTGCTTTATTGATATTAGACACCTGTATGGAAATAGTAGCCTTCCTCTTCAATGATTTCAATTAACTTTTCCGGAACTCCTTCAATGTTTCTGTGCCAGGACCTGCAGATTACCTCTCCCCCAATTCTGATATCATAGTAAAATTTCTCTTGTTGTAGCTATTAAAACAGAAGTGTACTTTGTTCAGGATGAAATGTTTTCTTTGATCTCTCTGCCTATTTTTATGTGTTCTTAAGAGAGACAATGTTTTTGTCCAAATTATTGCTTGGCTCATTATGCATTAATGGAGTCAAAATATCATATTTCAATTTTAAGTTATAGTCTCAATTCTTTATTGATTTGGCATTTCTTTTCTCATATATTGGGGAAAGTGAAATTTTTTTCAAATTTGAAGAAAACTGATAAAAAAAAGTGATAAAGGGGATCAGATATTGTCACTTCCTCATTCAAAACTTTTCAGTGGTTTCCCATCTCACTCAGAATATTTACGATGACCTCCAAGACCTTATGTAATTGAATCCCTGCCTACCCCTCCCACCCTGTTCTTATTCTTCTCCTTGTTTACCCACACCTCAGCTTATTATCAATTGAATTTGTATCAGTGTAAATAGCAGTTTGGGTATTACAGTGGGCATTTTAGTCGTGATAAGAAAGGAATCGCCTCTAGACATAATTCTGTCGCCTTCTTTCCCATATTTATTCCTCTCAATTCTGTTTTACTTGTTATTGCTTTGGCCAGGAATCTGAAAGTAGTAGTAAGTAACTGTGTTGACAAAAGACATTCTTGGTTTGTCTCTGATTTTAAAGGAAATGTCTATAGGGTTTCATTTTATGATGCTGGCTATTGACCTGAGATAGGTAGCATTTATGATATTACAGAAGTATCTTGTATTCCTAGGTTTTAAAGAGTTTTTAATCAAGAATGGACATTTAATTTTATTTTATGCTTTTAAAGCAAGTATTAAGATGATCATACAGTTTTTCTCTGTTGACCTATTGTGTCCTAGGAATAGATTTCCTAATATTTAGCCATATTTGCATTCCTGGGATAAATCTTTCTTGGCGGTGGAGCATTCTGTTGAGGGAACTCTGAATCCAATTTATTCTTATTTTATTTAAGAGGTTTACATCTTTGTTTGTAGGTGATATTATTCTGTAGTTTCCTTTTTTGGCATGTGTGTTGTCCCTGTTTTTAATCAATGAAAACACTTGAAAGAGATGAACCATCTTGGTGGCCTTCTGTGAGTAAGTACAATGGTTTTACTTGCTCAGGGTGGCATTTTATACATAGTCAAAATTTATTAATCCCTCATACTTTACACAAAAATTAATTCCAAATGGATCATGGGCTTAAATATAAAATGTAAAATTAGAAAAATGTTAGGAAAACACATGGGAGAAAATCTTGGGGACCTAGAGCTTGGTGAAGGACTCTTAGACATGACACCAAAAACAAGATCCATGTAGTAGGCTGAATAATGGTTAACCCTAAAATGTCCCCGTCCTAATCCTTGGAACTTGTGAATTTGCACCTTATGTGGCTGAGGACTTTGCAGATATGATTAAGAGATGGGAAGATTATCCTGAATAATCTATGTGGACCCAGTGTAATCACAGGGGTCCATATAAGAGGGAGGCCGGAAGGTAAGAATCAGAGAGAGATGTGATGCCAGAAGCATGGGTTGGAGTGACACCTTTGCTGGAGGAGGGTCATGAACCAAGGAATTCAGACAGCCTCTAAAAGCAGGAAAAGGCAAGGAATGAATTCTCTCCTACAGCCTCCAGAAGGAATGCAACCTTGCCAACACCTTGTTTTAGCCTGGTGAGAGCCTTTTTCAGGCTTCTGACCTCCAGAACTGTAAGATAATATATTAGTTGTTTTAAGCCACTATGTTTGTGGTAATTTGTTATAGCTGCAATAGTAAACTGATAAAATTCATGAAAGAAAAATTTGATAAATTGGACTTTACCAAAACTAAAAATATTTTCTCTGCAAAAGACCCTGTTAAGAGGATGAAAAGACAAGGTATAGACTTGGAGAAAGCATCTGTAAACCATGTATCCAACAAAGGACTAGTATCCAGAATATATAAAGAACTCTCAACAGCAAAAAGCTAATCAACCCAATTAGAAAATGGGCAAAAGTCTTCATTTCACTGAAGAGGATAGATAGATGGCAAATAAACACATGAAAAGATGTTCAACGTCATTAACCATTAGGAAAATTGTAGTGTAAGTGCTTAATAATTAGCTTTTTTATTGTAATGTAAGTGCCTGTCATTAAGCTTTTGATTGCTGAGGCATCCGTTTCAAAAACATTCATCTTGAATAAACACATTGCCAGCTACACAATGAGATAAAGAGCCAGGCTGTCCCACTCCTGTAGTTCCCCTTTTAGAAAGCTCTGGGCGACCTAGATAACTGAAAGGATGCGTGACCCTGCTTTTCCCTTCCTATGCTTTAATTCCCACTCTTATGTTTTAAATTCACCAATAAAGAATGAACTCGTGGAATCCTGGGCACCCCACCCTCAACCCCAATAAAGGCAGAACCCCAGGTTCACATGCTCTCTCTCTCTATCCCCATGACCTCTCTGTGTGGTCCTCAGAGTGCTATGTACCATCCAGGACTTATGAGTAATGAACCTCATTTTTCTAAATTTCCTTGATGGTCTTACAATCATAATTAAGAACCACAAGAGCCGATCCAGCCACAACATTGGCTCTGGTTAGGGAAATGTCCTTGGGGCTCACCCACAAGTAGTAGGGCCCAGGTGAGTGCCCCCAGGCATTTCTAACTAATAGCATCACCATTGGTAGGCTGAGACTGACCCCCCCAAATGCAAATTAAAACTACAACGAGATATCACTACGCCTGTATCAGAATGACTAAAATAAAAACAGTGACGATACCAAATACTGGCTAAGATGCAGAGAAACTTGCTGCCTCATATGTTGCTGATGGGAATGTAAAGCAGTACAGTCACTCTAGAAAACAGTGTGACTGTTTCTTATAAAACTAAACATGCAATTACTTATATAGCCCATGAATTGCACTCCTAGGCATTTATGCCAGAAAAATAAAACATGTTCACACAAAAACTTGTACATGGATGTTTATAGAAGCTTTACTTGTAATAGCCAAAAACTGGAAACAATCCAGATGTTTTCCATTGGGTGAGTGGTAAAATGAACTTTGGTACATCCGGACCATGGAATAGTACTCGGAAATGAAAAGGAATGAACTATTGATATATGACACCTTGGTTGGATCTTAAGGACATTATGCTTAGGGACAAAAGCCAATTTCAAAAGATTACATACTGTGTGATTCCATTTGTATACAGTTGTCCCTTGGTATCTGAGGGAGATTGGTTCCAGGACCCCACCCACCTTGCTGCAGATACCCAAATCCGCAAATATTCAAGTCCCTTATATAAAATGATGTAGCATTTGCATACACCTTATGCATATCCTCCCTTATATTTTATTATTTTAAATTTTATTTTATATATTTATTTTATTGAGGTATAGTTGATTTATAATATTATATTAGTTTCAGGTGCACAACATAGTGATTCAAAATTTTTATACATTATATTCCTTTTATAGTTATTATAAAATATTGGCTATATTCCCTGTGCTGTACAATATATCCTTGTAGCTTATTTATTTATTTATTTATTTATTTATTTTTTTGCGGTATGCAGGCCTCTCACTGTTGTGGCCTCTCCCACTGCGGAGCACCGGCTCCGGACGTGCAGGCTCAGTGGCCATGGCTCACGGGCCCAGCCGCTCCGCGGCATGTGGGATCTTCCCGGACTGGGGCACGAACCCATGTCCCCTGCATCGGCAGGCAGACTCTCAACCACTGCACCACCAGGGAAGCCCGCTTATTTATTTTATACATAGTAGTTTGCACCTCTTAATCCCTTACCCTATCCCTCTTCCCTCTCCCCACTTGTAGGCACTACTTTGTTCTCTATATCTGTGAGTCTGTTTCTTTTTTGTTATATTCACTAGTCTGTTGTATTTCTTAGATTCCACATATAAGTGGTAACATACAGTATGTGTCTTTCTCTGTTTGACTTATTTCACTAAGCATAATACCTTTCAGGCCCATCCATGTTGTTGCAAATGGCAAAATTTCATTCTTTTTTTATAGCTGAGCAGTATTCCATTGTATATAAATATACCACATCTTCTTTATCCATTCATCTGTTGATGGACACAGTTTGCTTCCATATGTTGACAATTGTAAGTAATGCTGATATGAACATTGGGGTGCATGTATCTTTTCGAATTAGTGTTTTCTTTTTCTTCGGATATATACCCAGAAGTGAAATTGCTGGATCATGTTTAGTTCTATTTTTAGTTTTAGTTTTTAGTTTTTAGAGGAACTTCCATACTATTTTCCATAGTGGCTGCATCAATTTGCATTTCCACTAACAGTGTACGAGGGTTCCATTTTCTCCACATCCTCACCAACATTTGTTATTTGTGGTCTTTTTGATGATAGCTCTTCTGACAGGTGTGAGGTGATAGCTCATTGTGGTTTTAATTTGCATTTCTCTAATGATTAGCAATGTTGAGCATCTTTTCAAGTACCTGTTGGCCATCTGCATGTCTTCTTTGGGAAAATGTCTGTCCGGGTCTTCTGCTCACTTTTAAATTGGGTTGGTTGTTTTTTGATATTAAGTTGTATTAGCTGTTTATATATTTTAGGTATTAATCCCTTATGGGTCATATTGTTTGCAAATATTTTCTCCCATTCAGTAAGTTGTCTTTTTGTTTTGTTGATGGTTTCCTTTGCTATGCAAAAGCTTTTAAGTTGAATTAGGTCCCATTCTCATATATTTAAAAATCATCTCTAGATTACTTATATTATAGTGCCTAATACAATGTAAATGCCATGTAAATAATTGCTGGCTTGTGGCTAATTCGAGTTTTGCCTTTTGGAACTTTCTGGAATTTTTTCTGGATACTTTGAATATTTTTGATCTGACAATATTTTTGATGAAATATTTTTGATCCATGGTTGAAATCGTGGATGCAGAACCCTTGGATACAGAAGGCTGAGGGTAATATCCTTGAAATGACAAAGCAACAGAAATAGAGAACAGGTCAGTGATTGCCAGGAGACAGGGACGAAGGTGGAGGTATGTGATTATACAGGTATAGTATGAGGGAGTTCCTCTATGGTGATGAAACAGTTCTATATCATGACGGTCATGGGGGCTACGCAAATCTATATATGGGGTCAAATTGTATAGACACACATACATGCACACATACACACACACACAAATGAGTGTGTATAAAGGTGGTGAAAACTGAATAAGGCCTGTAGTCTAATTAACGGTATTGTACCAGTGTCAATTTCCTGTTTTGATATTGTACTTCAATTATATAAGATGTCACCATTGTGGGAAGCTGGGTAAAGGGTCAGACGAACTCTATTTTTGCAACTTCCTGTGAATCTACATTCATTTCAAAATAAAAAGTATTAAAAATTTTTATTGTGATTTTGAAACTCTAATATAGCTCACACTTTTTCCCTTAAACTAAAAGGCTAATTTTTCTTTGAGGTATAATTCATATTGTAACAATGCAGAACTGTGTGGGGCCCTCTTGCGGACAGACTCCCCTCCACACAGTGTCCCCTGACTGCATCTTATTTGTAGAAGAAGCTTGGCATCTTTGACTCCATAATGTATCTATCTCTTCTGCTGCTTTAATCTCTGAGTCATAAACCTCTGCTTAGCTCTACACGTACACATGTTAATCACTAAAGGAATTTTGCTTACAGCTTAAGATTTGTGCAAACAGCCCCTCACCTGAAACTTGTCTCCCACAGGGAGATAAGGAAGTATGAACAAAAAAATAACTATTGTTTTGTCCAGATTTAAAGGAACATTGTGACCAGACTCACATCAACCCAAGTCAGCTGACCAAGAACAAAGTTTTCACAACCATCCTCGGACCCTTGCTGGTGACCACATGTCACTTCCTGATCTTAACCCCTTCTTGCTTCCTTCTTCCCTACAATAAAAAAAGTTTGAATTCTACCCTGAATTAAGATGGTTCTTTAGGACATTAGTCTGTCATCTTCTTGGTTTGCTAGCTTTCTGAATAAAGTCGTTTTTCCTTGCCCCAACACCTTGTCTCTCAACTCAGTGGCCTCTTGTGCAGCAACTAGTATCAGCTTGAACTTGGTTACAATATGTCATAAAATTCACCATTTTAAAGCATACAATTTAGTGGGTTTTAACATATTCACAAGGTTGTGCAGCCATAACCACTATCTATTTTCACAACATTTTCATCACCTCAGAAAGAAACCATGTACCCATTAGCAGTCACTCCCCATCACCTCTTTCCCCAGTCCCTGACAATGACTAATCTACTTTCTGTCTCTCTCTTTCTCTGTATCCACATATTTGCCTATTCTGGATATTTCATGGAAATGGAATCATGCAATATATGGCTTTGTGTTTCTGGCTACTTTTACTTAGCATAATGCTTGTAAGGTTCATCCTGTTGTGGCATGTATCAGTACTTCATTCTTTTTATGGCTGAATAATATTTCATTGTATAGATGTACCACATTTTGTTTCTCCATCCATCAACTGGTGAACCTATGGGCTGTTTCCACTTTTTTGCTATTAGAGGCTTACCTAGGAGATGTTGTGGGTTCAGTTCCATACCACTACAATAAAGCAAATGTTGCAGTATAGTGAGTCATGTGAATTTTTTGGTTTCCCAGTGCATATAAAAGCATGTTTACACTATACTGTAGTTTATTAAGTATTCAATAGCACTGTGTCTAAAAAAACAATGTACATACCTTAATTAAGAAATGCTTTATTGCTAAAAAAATGCTAACTATTATCTGAGGCTTCAGTGAGTTTTTGTAGTAACATCAACGATCACTGATCACAGATCACCATAACAAACATAATAATAAAGGAAAAGCTTGAAGGATTGCAAGAATTACCAAAAAAGTGATTCAGAGACACGAAGTGAGCAAATATTGTTGGGAAAATAGTGCTGATAGATTTGCTCCACAGAGGGTTGCCACAAAATTTCAATTTGTAAAAAATGCATTATCTGCAAAGCAAAATAAAGTGAAGCACAATAAAACCAGGCATGCCTGTGTAAATAGTTGTGCTATGGTCATCCATATACAAATTTTTGTGTGACCATGTGTTTTCAGTTCTTTGGGTATATATGTAGGAGTGGAATTGCTAGATCATATGATAACTTTAACTTTTTGAGGAACTGCCAAGCTGTTTTCCAAAGGGGCTGTACCATTTTATGTTCCCATCAGCAATGCCTTAAGAGTTCCAATTTCTCCATATCCTCACCAATACTTGTTATTGTCTGTCTTTTTTATTATAGTCATCCTAGGGGGTATGAAATGGTATCTCATTTTAGTTTTGTATTATATTTCCCTAATGGTTAACTGACCATTTTTCATTTGTATATCTTATTTGGAGGAATGTGTCTATTCAAATCCTTTGCCCATTTTTAATTGGGTTGTCTTTTTGTTGTTGAGTTGTAAGTTATTTATATATTCTGGATACTAGACTCTTATCGGATGCATGATTTGCAAGTTTCTCCTGTTCTCTGTGTTGTCTTTTCACTTTCTTGATAGTGTCCTTTGAAGCACAAAAGTGTTTAATTTTAAGGAAGTTCAACGTACCTATTTTTTCTTTTGTTGTTTGTGTTTTTGGTGTCATATATAAGAAACCATTGCCAAATCCAAGGCCAGAAAACTACCCTACTTTTTCTTCTAAGAGTCTTACAGTTTAAGCTCTCACTGTAGGTCTTTGATCCTTTTTGAATTAATTTTTGTATATGGTATGAGGTAGGGTTCCAACTTCACCCTTTTGCATGTGAATATCCAGTTGTCCCTGCATTATTTATTTATTTTTCTTTTGGCGGCTGGGGGAGGACAGACTGTACTGGTGAGGGCAGGAGCCACTAGACTAGGGCAGAGGGAAAAATGCTGGTCCAGGTGGGCGGTAATGGGGGCTGAATTATTGTGTTGGGTGTATGCCATGGGGTGTGTAAGCGTGAGGTGGCGTGGTAAGGCATGTGGGGTGTGCTAGAACCCGTGGCTCACTTTAGGGCACGAGAAGGCGTGTTAGGGCATGCACATGCGGAGCTGCACATGGCAGAGGCGCTGGCACGCCCCTGTTTGGCACTCGCCTCCATCAGCCCTGGTCACGCCTCCAACCACGCCCCAATCCGTCCTGGCCACCCGCCAGGGCAAATCTTCTGCTTTCATTCTAAGCCAGGGCCCTGGTGTTGCCATGGCTACTCCCAGAGCCTGGCCACGCCCCCAAGATGGTCCTCAGTCGTGGCCGTGCCCTTAGCCCTCGTCTTGCCATAGCTCCACCCCGTCAAGTGCCCTATTTCCCTGTCTGGGCCCCTCCCTTAGTCATGGCCTCGCCCCCAGCCTAGTCCTAGTTTAGCCCCCTGATTTTGCCACGCCCACATCCCTGGCCCCTCCTTGCAGGCCCTGCCTCTACCCTGGCCCCGCCCACACCCGTGACCACACCCACCCTGGCTTCTCTCTTCCCGCCGCCCCAATCCAGGGCGAGTGTCGAGTGTCGAAATTTTGTAAAGGTGCTTCTACTTCGGGACGGATCCACCCTCTTCGTGTGTGGTTCCAATGCCTTCAACCCCGTGTGTGCCAACTACAGCGTGAGTCGTCGCTCTTCGAAGCCGTGACTGCCCCAGGTTCAACCTCCACGCCTTTGCTCACTGGCCCTCCACTGGTCATGCCCTATCCCCAGGCCACATCATCTCCTACAGGAAGCCTTACTGGATACGCCCTCCCAGGCCCCTCACCCGGAGCTCCAGAGGAGGCTTCCAAAGGAGGCCCGTACAGGCTGCAGCAACTTAAACTACAAACCAGTTATAGGATGAATTAGGATCGATTCAGACTCGTTTATTACAGATCAGTAAATTGAGTCCCAGAGAGGTTAAATGACTGACCAAGTCACACAACATCCAAGGTGGCGCCAGGAGTCCCCTTGGAGGGGGTGGCTGGGGGAGCCAGGGGCTGCTAGGTATAGACAGGAGCTCTGTCACTCAGTCCCTGTCCCCCCTGCAGATGGACACACTGCAGCCCCTCGGGGACAACATCGGCGGCATGGCCCGCTGCCCATACGACCCGAAACACGCCAATGTTGCCCTCTTCTCTGGTGAGTGCCCCCAACTCTGACCATCTGATGGGGCCCCAGTCCACAGCAAGACATGGCATTTTCCACTCTTGGGGTCAGGTCATTTAGAAGATGGCTGGGAGACCATCTCTCCAGCTATAAAACAGGCAGAATCTCAAGGGCAGGGCTCAGCCGAAGTTGGGGATGAGCTGAGGAGTTGGGGATCAGCCTGAAGTCAGGGCCTCGGCAGGGTTGGGGCTCAGCCTGGGGCTTAGGGCTCACTTAGGCTCAGGGCTCAGTCTTGAAGTCAAGTTTTGACCCACCCAGATTCCGGCCTCTATGATCTAATCTCTCACCTGCCTCCCCCTGACTCACCCCCATCCAGAAGGGATGCTCTTCACAGCCACCGTTACCGACTTCCTAGCCATCGACGCCGTCATCTACCGCAGCCTCGGGGACCGGCCCACTCTGCGCACCGTGAAACACGACTCCAAGTGGTTCAAAGGTGGGGCGATAGGGGCAGACCTGGTAGGGCTGACATTCATCAAATTCCCCCACCAGAATAACAGTCCCAGAGGAGACAGGCAGGGAGCTCCCATCTCATCTTTGGAACCTACTAGCCTCTTTGAAGATAAAGTTAGAGGAAAGATTTAAGTTGGATCTAAAGTAGAACCTGCTGGAAATGGGTGGCTTAGTAACCTGAAATGGAACAGCATGAGCGGTATGGTAGGAGCTCAGCTCAACACATGAGGGAGGAAGGTAACAAAATAGTAGACGTTGCTGTCTGTGGAAAGAAGACACGGTGATTTTAGGATTCTGACACCTACTCCCTCCAAAAAACCCCCAGAACTTTGGTCTCTTTTGTTTTGCCTGGGTAATCAGTTTATATTCCCCCCTTCACTGTAAAAGCAGCCACCCAGGCTACTGTGTTCCCAGCCCCAGAAACTCCCTTTCTCCTGTCATGGGCTGAGTTCTGACCCCTCCTCTCCTACAGAGCCCTACTTTGTCCACGTGGTGGAGTGGGGCAGCCACATCTACTTTTTCTTCCGGGAGATCGCAATGGAGTTTAACTACCTGGAAAAGGTAGGGCCCTATTTCCCCTCCCAAAGAGGCCCAGGCAGTGGGGCATGCAGCTGAGAGGCTCTGATCTCGGGAAGTGGGGAGCAGAGGTGGTTCCATGAAACTCTACCTGGGGCAAGAGGGTCCCTCTGGTCCTCAGGGCCCTCCACTCCAGCCGGGTCCAGGTCCCTGGGGCTTGAAGACATTTCTGGAGCAGCCCTGGGTGAGGGTCCTGGGTCTGAAGTCAGATACACCCCTGATTCCAGTCCCAGTGCCGTTGCTGTTCACCTGTCCACCCACCCATCTACCATCATTTATCCATCCTTCCTCAACGGCCCATCTGTCTGCCCACTCACTCTCCCACTCAGCCGCCCTCTCACCTTCAGCCCACCCACACTTCCAGTCAAACCACTTACCTATCCATCCGCCCACCCCGACTCAGCCATCCTCCATCCATCGTCCCTGCATCATTTATTAAAAAGACTATTCTCCCCTCCCCCCCATTGAATTATCCTGGCACCCTTGGCAAAAATCAGTTGACCATAAATGTAGAGTTTGTTTCTCGACTCTCAATTCCATTCTGTCGCTATAAAAAGTTTATTTAATTAATACATTACTTTCCGTGAGGCCTAACCTGGGACCACTTGGAGTAGAATCCATGTCATTTTTACCCACACTTATGAGCTAATTTAAGTAGGGTGCCACAGGACCACATTTAGGAAAATGAAGCTGATTAATAGGTCTCCAAGAAATGAGGAATGGGAGGTGTGGTGATTTTTTGAATTAGAAAGTGCTTTGGAATGGAACTAGCAAAACCTGGATTTTGTGGCTTTGGGCAAGTTACTTCACCTCTAGGAGTTTTAGCTACTGTGAAACGGAGATGATGGCAATCTCATGGGGCTGTGTTAGCATTCAGAGACAGAAGCTGCGAAAATGATGGCATAGTCTCTGGTACGCAGTAGGCTTTTTTTATTATTTTTATTGTTGTTATCATTATTATTTTGTCTGCACCACGCAGCTTGTGGGATCTTAGTTCCCTGACCAGGGATTAGACCCGGCCCTTCGGCAGTGAAAGCACTGTCTTCACCACTGGGCCACCAGGGAATTCCCTGCAGTAGGTTTTTGACATAAAGTAGACTCACAGCTGGTACGTGGTCTTGTAGGTGCCCTCCCTCCTCACCCAGGGTGGTGATGTAGGATCAGGAGAGATGGGCTACTCAGGGCATGCCTGTGCCAGTTCCCATGGTTCTGTCCTGTCTCCTACACTGTACAGCAGTTCTGGTTCCACTCCTCCACCTTTTCTGTCAGCTACAGAGTAAAGGGTGGATAAAGAAGAGGAAAATGGCTCTCCACAGACCAGCTTTCTGGCTAGATTTCAGGGAAGCCCAGTAGTGAACCACACTGTAATTAGGAAATAGTCATATCCTGTTTTATATATCTAGAGCTTTATTTTTATAGAAGAAATGGCATAATTATTTTGAATAAAGTTTTTGGCCGTGTAGAACTGTATCACAACTGAGGGAATCGTGTCTGCTTTGGATCAGGAAAGCATAGCTCAGGTCCCTGGTTTACCTTGTGGTGGCCCCCAAATTGTAAGGCAAGGGCCAAGGGCCTAGGAGGAAACAAACCATCCTTGTTCTCAACAAGGCTTCTAAGCTTCAACCTAAATAGTGATGGTGTCACTAAGGCTCAGGAGGAAAGGGCATGGTGTTCTTTAACTTCTCATTCCTCTGATCAGAGTTGGCTGGAGTCAGGGGGCAAAAAAGATCTGTGGACTCACAAGACTGCTTACTAAACTGGGTTGTTGCCCACTCTTCCCCATCCCTCTGGTTCCTTCCTCTAAGCTGGACTCATTAAGCACTTTCTGGCTTGGTTGGCCTCCTCACTCAACCCTGAGATCTCCCCCCTCCCCAGATTCTTCTTTCCATGTGGCCCTACTTGGATCCCTTAATGATTTGGGGGTTCAATAATGGGGAAATCCAGCTCCTGTTATATGATTGTCAGCTCCTGGGTCTCAGGGAGGCCATACTGTACTTCGTCAAACAGCTTGCACAGGGCGCTGATGTAGAGTGCGTGGTACTTGTCCACCGTCTTTTTGTTTGGCTTCTTAATCTTGGGAATTGGCAGGGGCTCCCCAACTGTGGGGAAGGAGGAGAGACAAGCATCAGACCTTTCCCCCCACCCAACTCAAATTACCCATTCCTCAGAGGGAGCCACATACTGAAACTCAGTATCTGGGTCCCCTCCCCTTCCTTTGTTCTTTCCCTCTGCTCCAACCCCATACTGTCCCATGTTCTCCAAATACCTAACCTCGTGCATGCTTAAGAGAATGAGAGTAAACTCAGAGAGTGCTGAAGGAATGTATGCGAGTAATGATGCCCTCATGGCAGCTGCTGAACTGTGTCCCTCCCGTGAATGGCCACAACTCTGATCTGTTTAGTTGTCCTCCCCACCCTGCCCTCAACCACAGCCACTGGAATTCCCATTGCCTGTCCCAGCTGTGTGCCGGGTCCCCTGAGACCTGAGGGATGACCTGGGTGGGGGGAATCAAGGACCAGAGTGGTCCAAAGATGCTGAAAAACTTAACAACAGTGGTAATGGGCCGATTGAAAGGCAAGAAGCCCCAGGATCCTCGAGTGAGGCCCCGGCCGTGGAAGGTACAGAAACTTAGTCTCAGGATTTCTTTTGATTCTGTCCTGCAAGGTTTATTTGGAAGAACCTTAGCCACGGGCCCTCAGGGAAGGTCTCTTGATTGTGAACCTCATTCTCTCCAAAGGAATAGGA
Source organism: Neophocaena asiaeorientalis asiaeorientalis (assembly GCF_003031525.2). Classification (NCBI taxonomy): domain Eukaryota; kingdom Metazoa; phylum Chordata; class Mammalia; order Artiodactyla; family Phocoenidae; genus Neophocaena; species Neophocaena asiaeorientalis. Next base: position 287,538 of record NW_020174376.1, on the reverse strand, counting down.
GGAAACAAGGTATGATCTGCAAAGAGACGTGCAGGAGTGTGAGTTCTCCCAGGAAGCTCCCCGCAGTGAAACCCTCTCCAAGGTAGGAAACCTCTACAATCTCCCCATTATAGGACAAGAGTCCAAGCACCCAAGCATCTCCAGCCTTGTGTCTCATTCTTGCTATACTCCACACCCACCTCCCACAAGTGAACCCATTGAGGGGAGTTGCTGCACCTTGTCTTGTGATGGGAGGAAAGTAATCTCAGGAAATCTAATAGCCCTTATTGTACCCAGCATCCAGAGGGATCTTCCTAAACTGTGTATCTGGACATGTCACTCTTCTCTTTAAAACTCTTCCAGAGCTCCTCACTTTGTGCCACGCTGCTTAGCAAGGCCTTTGTGCTCTAGCCTTGCCCACCTGGCTAGCCTCCCCTCTCCTCAGCCCTTCGTCAGAATCTGCCTAGCCATACTAAGTGTGCTACGTTCTTGCTTGTCTATGTGCCTTAGTACATCCTGCTCCCTCTGCCAGAAACGCCTTCCCTCTGTCTTCACGTGACTAATTCTATTTCACCCTTCACTACTCAGCTCCAATTTCATCCCCTGAACCACCTCCAGTTCTTTGAGCCCCTCCATTTCCTTCCACTCCCACCTCCCTCATCTGGTGCTTACCTCTTTCCTACACTAACACTACCCCAACTGTGTACTACAGTCATCACCTTGCCTGGCTGACTCCCAGTAGACAGCAAGCTAATCAAAAGGGGGAACTATGTCTTATTCATCTTTGAACCCTAGGGCCTGGCATAGTGCCAGACATGTCATCATAGGACCTCACTGAATGCCTGAGTTTTTCTCCCTTTTGGTCTAACTGGTAATGCCTACTAATATTTCAATTCACAGTTCAGATTTCACCCACCTATGAAACCTCTACTTTGGGTGGAAGGCTTTCCATCATTTGGTGCTCCCACAGTGCTTTATACATATGTCCATTATGGAACATATTTCATTCAGCAAATATGTATTGAGTTCTTTCTATGTGCCAGCACTTTTTTTTTTTTGAGGAAGAACACTACCACCTCTTATGCTTTTTTTTTTTACAGCTTTATTGGAGTATAATTCCTTTACAATGGTGTGCTAGTTTCTGCTTTATAACAAAGTGAATCAGTTTTATATATACATATGTTCCCATCTCTCTTCCCTCTTACGTCTCCCTCCCTCCTACCCTCCCTATCCCACCTCTCTAGGTGGTCACAAAGCACTGAGCTGATCTCCCTGTGCTATGCAGCTGCTTCCCACTAGCTATCTATTTTACGTTTGGTAGTGTATATATGTCCATGCCACCCTCTCGCTTTGTCACAGCTTACCCTTCCCCTTCCCCATATCCTCAAGTCCATTCTCTAGTAGGTCTATGTCTTTATTTTTGTCTTACCCCTAGGTTCTTTATGACATTTTTTCCTTAAATTCCATATATATGTGTTAGCATACGGTATTTGTCTTTCTCTTTCTGACTTACTTCACTCTGTATGACAGACTCTAGGTCCATCCACCTCATTACAATAGCTCAATTTTGTTTCTTTTTATGGCTGAGTAATATTCCATTGTATATACGTGCCACATCTTCTTTATCCATTCATGCAATGATGGACACTTAGGTTGCTTCCAACTCCTGGCTATTGTAAATAGAGCTGCAATGAACATTTTGGTACATGACTCTTTTTGAATTATGGTTTTCTCAGGGTATATGCCCAGTAGTGGGATTGCTGGGTCATATGGTAGTCCTATTTGTAGTTTTTTAAGGAACCTCCATACTGTTCTCCATAGTGGCTGTACCAATTCACATTCCCACCAGCAGTGCAAGAGTGTTCCCTTTTCTCCACACCC
>NW_020174376.1:283692-284491 GCF_003031525.2 Neophocaena asiaeorientalis asiaeorientalis | reverse complement strand
ATACACATACACACTCACAAAAATAGGAAAAGGGGAAAAAAAGAGAAAATCTTGCCCTCAAAGTCCACCTCCTCAATTTGGGATGATTCGTTGTCTATTCATGTATTCCACAGATGCAGGGTACATCAAGTTGATTGTGGAGCTTTAATCCGCTGCTTCTGAGGCTGCTGGGGGGGATTTCCCTTTGAGGGATTTCCCTTTCTCTTCTTTGTTCGGACAGCTCCTGGGGCTCAGCGTTGGATTTGGCCGTGCCTCTGCGTGTAGGTCGCTGGAAGGCATCTGTTCTTCGCTCAGACAGGACGGGGTTAAAGGAGCAGCTGCCTCAGGGACTCTGGCTCACCCAGGCTGGGGGGAGGGAGGGGCGCGGATGCGGGGCAAGCCTGCGATGGCAGAGGCCGTCGGGATGCCGCACCACCACGAGGCACGCCGTGCACCCTGCCGGGGAAGTTGTCCCTGGATCCCGGGACCCCGGCATTGGCGGGCTGCACAGGCTCCCCGGAAGGGAGGTGCGGACAGCGACCCGCGCTCGCACACAGGCCTCCCGGTGGCGTGTGGTAGTTTCATAGGGATTGCATTGAATCTGTAGATTGCTTTGGGTATTAGAGTCACTTTCACAATGTTGATTAATCCAATCCAAGAACACGGTATATCTCTCCACCTATTTGCATAATCTTTAATTTCTTTCATCAGTGTCTTATTATTTTCTTCATACAGGTGTTTTGTCTCCTTAGGTAGGTTTATTCCTAGGTATTTTATTCTTTTTGTTGCAGTGGTAAATGGGAGTGTTTTCTTGATTTCA
>NW_020174376.1:282967-283644 GCF_003031525.2 Neophocaena asiaeorientalis asiaeorientalis | reverse complement strand
TTGTCTATTCATGTATTCCACAGATGCAGGGTACATCAAGTTGATTGTGGAGCTTTAATCCGCTGCTTCTGAGGCTGCTGGGAGGGATTTCCCTTTCTCTTCTTTGTTCGCACAGCTCCTGGGGCTCAGCGTTGGATTTGGCCGTGCCTCTGCGTGTAGGTCGCTGGAAGGCATCTGTTCTTCGCTCAGACAGGACGGGGTCAAAGGAGCAGCTTGCGGCTCGCGCCCGTCTCTGGAGCTCCTCCAAGCAGCGTTCCCAATCCCCTCTCCTCGCGCATCAGGAAACAAAGAGGGAAGAAAAAGTCTCTTGCCTCTTCGGCACGTCCAGACTTTTCCCCGGACTCCCTCCCTGCCAGCCATGGAGCACCAACCCCCTGCAGGCTGTGCTCACGTCGCCAACCCCAGTCCTCCCCCTGCGCTCTCCCGTCCCTATTCTTTTGTCTCGGTTTATTCTTTTCTCTTTTGCCTATGAGGCTGGATCTTGTCTTTCTGGTGGGCAGGTCCACGTCTGGTGGTGTGTTTTGGGGTGTCTGTGGACTTATTATTATTTTAGGCAGTCTGTATGCTAATGGGTGGGGTTGTGTTCCTGTCTTTCTAGTTTGGCATAGGGTGTCCAGCACTGTAGCTTGCTGTTCGTTGAGTGAAGCTGGGTGCTGGTGTTGAGATGGAGATCTCTG
>NW_020174376.1:274513-282825 GCF_003031525.2 Neophocaena asiaeorientalis asiaeorientalis | reverse complement strand
GGGAGGTCTCTTGTGGACCAGTGTCCTGAAGTTGGCTCTCCCACCTCAGAGGCACAGCACTTACTCCTGGCTACAGCACCAAGAGCCTTTCATCCACATGTCTCAGAATAAAAGGGAGAAAAAGTAGAAAGAAAGAAAGAAAGAAGGAAAGGAAAGAAGGAAAGAGAGAAAGAAAGGATGGAAGGAGGGAAGGAGGCAAGGAAGGAAGGAAGGGAGGGAGGAGGGAAGCAAGTAAGAAAGATGGTCTTCTGCCAGCGTTCAGTAGGTGTTCTGTAGGAGTTATTCCACGTGTAGATGTATTTCTGGTGTATCTGTGGGGAGGAAGGTGATCTCCGCGTCTTACTCTTCCGCCATCTTCTTGATCTCCTACCACCTCCTCGTGCCAGCACTTTTTTAAGCCCTGGGGACACATCAGTGAACACAATGGATTAAAAAAAAACCTCTGTCCTCATGGAGCTTACCTTTTATTGAGAGAAGACAGACAATAAACAATAATAATGAACAAATAGAGAACCATATATGTAAAGAAATAAAATTGATGACGTATGAGGAGATGATAAGCGCAATGGGAAAAAGATCCAGCAGGATGGTCAGGATAGACCTTATTGAGAAGAGACATTTGAGCAAGGACCTGGAGGAGGTAAAGGAATAAGCCAAAGAGTTATTTGCAGGAATAATGTCCCAGACAGAGGGGACAACTAGAACAAAGGCCCTAAGGGAGGAGCGTGTGGCTTGTTTGAGGGACAGCAAGGAAGCCAGTGTAGCTCTAATGGAGTGAGCAAGGGGGAGGGCAGTGGCTGATGAGATCAGAGACGTGGCAAGATAATTTAGGGTCTTGTAGGCCCTTGTAAAGACTTTGGTTTTGCTCGGTGTGAAATGGGAGCCACTGGAGCATTTGGAGTAGTGACATGATCTGACTCACGCTGAATAGGATCATCCTGGCCACGGTTGAGAATAGACTCTCGGATGTGAGGGAGGCAAGGGTAGAAGCAGAGAGATCACTTAGGAGACTGTTGTAATAATCCAGGGGAGAGACGATGGGGTGGTAAACCAGGGGGCGATAGTTGAGATGGTAAGTGGTTGGCTTCTGGATATATTTTGTAATTATATGTGAATATGTCTGTCTTCCATTGGACTCTGAGTTCCTTAAAGGCAAGGACCAGGTCTTATCTATTTTTATATCCTTAATGCCTAGTACTATGCCTGACACACAGTAGCTGTTCAGTAACTGCAGAATGAATGCATTCTATTTCTCAAACCAGATTATATGCTCTTTGGGGGCAGTATCCATGTCTTTTGCATGTTTGCAATCCCCACAGCATCAAGCCCAGTGCCTTCCTTGCCCTGGGTATGTTCTCTGGGCCTCGCAGTTCATGGGTTGATATAGACTAAAGCCCCACTTCCCCAGACCCCCAGCCTACTAGGCTAATGGGCAGAAGGTAAAGGTCTTTTACTGTTTTTTCTCTAACTTCAAGCTTTAAAAGTACCCACCAGAATGTGTCTGGAGGCCCAAACACCCTTAAGGCCCAGTGTGAGCGAGTAGAGAGAAGCAGTCAGAATGAAAAGGGAACCCACTCTAACAGGTTTCCAAGGAAGGACACCATTCTGGACAGGTGCTACAGAGGACCTATGGCACCCTGATGCTAGGGCACCAGAACCTAGGGACCCACCCTGTCTTCAGTGCCAACCTCACAAAACCTTTATGCTGTTTAAGGAGGACAGTAAGAGGCTCCTGCATGGCACAAGAGGGCTTCAGCAGCTCCATCCTCCACAATAACCACAGCATTGCCCGAGCCTTTCTTGGTCAGCAAATACTTCAAGACCAACTCACTCACTGGGCACACACCTGTGAAACCAAAGAGTCAAGTGGTATAACAAACTTGGTGCTTGAGGACGGGGTAAGGGGTTCCTCTAGGGTCTTCCTGCTGGAGACAGTCCTTCTGTCACCTGACTGTGCTTGTCTCCACTCTTCTGTCTTTAACCTCCACATCCTGGGTTAGCCATGAGGTTGGTCCTTAGGGTCAGCTGCTTGCCTTGCAGCTCTGTGCTACTACAGTTGGGGCTACATTGAGTTCTTCTGCCTACTTTCTCTTAGCTCTATAATATTTAAGCCCAACCCTTCCTTCTCTACCCAGGAACCACAGCTGTCTTCCACTCTCCCCAGGCTGATGGCAATTGAGGCTCTCCAGAGTTCTCTTCCCTAGGAGTAATGAGGAATAGCCACCACCATCCTGCTTCCTCCTTAGAGCAACCCGGCAAAGGGAAGCCAGTGGCTGCGGGTTCTGGAGAGTAGGCAGACCCAGGATCCTGTCCAAGCCAAACTGAAATGTAGATGAACCATGGAATGACATCTTGCTGCTCTACAACAGTCACAGAGTCTTTCCTCACCTCTGCTTCCCAACTCTGCCCTGTGCTCACCTTCTGTTCTCTCCCGGGATGGAAGACATTGGCTCCAGGCCACAGTCCTTGAGATCCAGGTTCATACCAACCTCAGAGGGGAGCAGAACCATCCTCTGGGATGTCCCCTGCATCGGCAGGCGGACTCTCAACCACTGCGCCACCAGGGAAGCCCTATCTTACCTTTTAATGTTTGGCTTCAGTTGTTTTCTGGTGTCAAGAAGGATGGATATTCATCCAAAGAGAAGGACATTTGGCACAGTACCCCGGCCTGAAGCCTGGCATGGGGAAGTTGTCCCAGATTCTGACAGATGCCTATCCTTTATCCCTTGATGTCTTACGCAAGTTCAAAGAGGTTCTCAGGAGATGAGGGTCATGGGCCAGGAGGGTACCAGCTAGTATGAAAGACTTGAAAGTGTCTTTGAGATGCCCTGAGATGAGAGCTGCTACATAAATGACTGGCCAAAAGAAGCCAGTTGACATCCCCCAAGAGTCAGGCAAAGTTCATCTGAGCTGTACCATTCATGCCTCATTTTCCTTATATTTGGTTTTGATATTTGGCTTTTGCTTTCTGCTTTCCACTTTGGCTTTGATCCTGAACTCCAGGCTTCTGCTTCCTCTTCTGAAAGGATCCTTGGCAACTCTTATGAATGCCTATAACTTATCCTGCTGCCTAATCAAACCCTGCCTCCCAGATCTTGGACAGAACCTGAGGCTTGGCCACATATTCCTGTTACTGGCTCAGTGTGTCCTGGACTCATTTTCTACTAAGTCCTCTTCCAGCAGGGAGTGAGAACTGGACTGTCAAGGCTTATAGAAGTTGGAGCCCTGAGGTAGGTCAGAGAATGGAATGATTTCTTGTACTCACCCACTGACATCACATAATCTCGCACAATTGGGATCCAGAAGATCCCTTCCAAGGTCCCTACATAAGGAGTGATGGCTGGGAAAATCCGAGCAAAGCCAGTGGCCTCAGTGGGAAAGATGATGAAGGCACCATAAGAGAGAATGCCATGGGGGTGGGTGGCAATGATATAGTTGTGTTTGGGACAGAGGTCATGAGTCTTCACCAGCTGTTAGAGGGAGATTGAATCAGAGTAGTGGATAGAAGGAAGAGAGGACATGTGGACTCAGATCCCGGTAGGTAGCCTGTGTTTCCCTTGGGGAGCCCCAAATCCCTATTCACTGGGATGTCTTCACTGTCACAGGATTGCCAGGGGTTATGGTGCTCAGAGAGGCTGACCTGGGCCTGCCACTCTGAGGCAAGGTGCTATCCATTTGTCTCCCCACCTGCCCATCCATCTTGGGTCCCTGCTCTGCATTATGCCTCTGGGCCTTGATGTCCACTGCTGGCCACCAAAGACTTTGAAAACATAGGGCTGAATGGGGAGGGAGAGTCTGGGCAACAGGGACTGAGGGCACCCAGAGGAAGCGTAGTCACCTTTACTGGGAAGTAATTTGGAAATACTTCCAGAGGGTCCAGTTTCGTACCCAAGTTGAATGCCTACCACCTGCAGGTACGGAAGGGAAGGAAAGACTGGGTGAGATCTTGCCAATTCCTCTACTTCTCCTGGAGGTGGAGGGTTCTTCCTAAAATCTTCAGGTCACTAGAGGGGCCTCCTTCTCACATTTCCATATCTTGGGCACAGAGCTATAGGTACTGTCCCTGAATCCAACCTCCAAGGAGACACAGGAAGCCCCTGCTCCTCTGGAGCAGTCAGAAAGGTGGGAGGGAAATAGCAGGAGGCTGGGAGCACCCACCCAGAAACCAGCCTCAATTCTTCCTGGGCAGCCTGGCAGAGACCTCTGTTACTTGCTGAGCTTTGCCCTCCTGTCTCCCTCCCCTTCCCTCTACCTTCCTGTGCTCCTCTCCCTCTCTCCCTCGCTTCGCCTCCCTGACCTCCTTTCCTTTCCCTTTCCTCTTCTTTCCTCTCCCCACCTCTTCTCCCTCTGTCTCTCCCACTCTCTCCTTCCACCCCCACCCCAGCCCTGTGGTTCCATCCTTGGTACAGACAGGGACCACCACTCTTCCCCTGTTTCTTACCTTGACTGTGGGTGTTCGTCATAGGTGAGCCAGGCTAAGGCGAGCTCGGACAGCATCCCGAACTTAGTGAACACCAGAAAGTAGGGTATAAGAAGAATAGGAATAGCTCCTGAGGGGACGCAAAGGGTTCATGCCCTTCAGTTCCCTTCAAGTTTAATACACCTCTCATAACCCCGATCTCTGCTCTGTAGTGAAGGAGCAGGTTGAGGCCGGTGTGAGACTCTTCTCTCCTCATCCCCCCCGACCCCTTACCCCCCTCCTAGCTCTGCTGTGGTCCGGGAGGACCTCTGAGTCCCTGGATCTGGGTCCCCTTGGTGGCTGAGATCTTAACTGAGGACAGCAGAACCATGACGTTCTCAGAGTAGGTCCTCAGCTGGGGTCAAAGGACAGCACTACTTGGCAATTGGAAGGAAACGGCATCTTGGGCCGGTGGCTTACATCCCCGTTCTGGGACCTCAGGAAGTCCTTTCTGAAAGCTCAACCCTCCTTCCTTTGTGGAACTGCTCTGTCAGCACATTCCAGTGGAGAGGGGAGGCCTGCAGTGTACGGGCTGTTTGATGCTGAGAAGAAAACACATATTAGAAACTGCTTTACTTTGTTCGATTTTGTCCCATTCAAAATGTCTCAAAAGTTCAGAAGGGGAAAAAATCATCTCTGTTAGCAAGGAAAGGGTCACAGCAGGCTGTGAAATGCAGACGTGGTACATCTTACAGCAGTGGGAGTTGAATTCCATTTTAAAATGTGCATTCATGAGAAAGAGGGGCTCAGTACACATATTGTGAATTTAAAAATACCCAGCTAAAGGAATGACTTCTTTGACCAGATAACATCATAGTAGATAAAAGTTTCAGAGAAGGTGAAGAGACTCAAAAGTTACCTGCCAGCAGGTTTGTCTCTCGCATTTTGGGCTTAGATGAAAATAACAGGAAAAAGATGGAATGGACATTTAAAAAAAAAAAGTCGTGTTATGGAGTAGAAGAAACCTTAGTGATAGGCTGAATTCCCCTTACAAGAGCTGGCTGAAGTGGTTGTTGTAAGCATACTAATTAAATAGGAAATAGCAGGGGGAGGAATTTTATGGGAAGATTGCCATGGATACAAATCTTGCTACCTCTGACCCTCATAAAAGATGAGAGTAGGGGGCTTCCCTGGTGGCGCAGTTTTTTTTTTTTTTTACAGATGCTCTTTATCAAGTTGAGAAAGTTGCCTTCTATTCCTAGTTTGCTGAGAGATTTTATCATGGATTAAAGTTTGTCAAATGCTTTTTCTACATCAATTGATATAATTGTGTGTTTTTTCTCCCTTAGGTGGTTAATATGCTAGGTTACGTTGATTGATTTTCAAATATTTACCCTTGTATTCTGGGATAGAGCCCACTTGGTCATGGTATATTTGTTTGATTTGCTAGTGTTTTTTTGAGGATTTTTGCATTTATATCCATGAGGGATATTGGTCTGTAGTTTTCTTTTTTGTACTGTTTTGTCTGGTTTTGGTATCAGGGTCTGGCCTCATAAATGAGTTGGCAAGTGTTCTTTCGTCTTCTATTTTCTGAAAAAGATTGTGTAGAATTTGTGATATATCATCTTTAAAATGTTTGGAAGAATATGCCGTTTAAACCAACTGGGTCTTCAGATTTCTGTTTTGGAAGGTTTATAACCTTCCAAAATTAAAATTTAATTTAGTTAATAGTTACACGTTATCTGTTTCATTTTGGGTGAGTTTTGGTTGGTTGTGGTTTTCAAGGAAGTCTTCAAATGTAATTGTTAATTTGTCTATTTTTTTTCCAGTTCTGTTAGTTTTCACTTCATATATTTTAAAGCTCTATTGCTAGGTGCATAGACATTTAGGATAGTTATGTCTTCTTGGTGAATTGACCCTTTTACCATTATGTAATATCCTTTTTCACCCTTGGTCTTGACTTAAAAAAAATAAATGTAAACCTGTACACCCTCAAATTACTAATGATTATTAGCTTAAGTTAAAGATGGTACCAATATGAATCTAACTGGGTCCTTCAAATCATTTGTGATTCTTTCTTGCTCACTTTCCCCATATAGTAATAGCCAACATTTACTGTACACTCATCATGTAAAACTAAGTATTTTACATGTGTATTTTATTAAATCTTCATAAAGCCCCCATTAGGACAATAAGCATTCTCATTTTGTGAATGAGGAACCCAGGTTCAGAGAAGTTAAATAACCACTTAAGGTCACACAGCCAGCGAGTGGGTGAGCCAGAGTTGAGAACTCACACTCTTCCTCCAGAGACTGTACTCTTCACCACTGTGCTCTAATTATCGCTTTCCTTTAGTCAATTGTTAATTCCCGTCAGTTCTGTCCTCCAAACATCTTTCAAATTATTCTATTCCCCACCTCCATGCTACCATCCTGTCCAAGCCACCATTCTCTCTCTCTAAGCCGACTGCCAACGTCTTCTAAACAGGTTACCTGCTTCGATTTGAGCCATGATGCAGCCAGCATGCTAAATGCAAATATCTGTCCTTCTATAGCATATAACCAAGAACATGGCTGGTTTGTCAAAGAGACATTTCTGTGGCTCTGTGATTACTTAATGGATCAATATTAATGATAAATATGAGAACCTATGGGGGTTAATGGTAATTCAATAATTCAAACAACTCACATGGCTTCCCATGACTTTTAGGATCCAGTCCAGTCTCATAAGCTTGGTTCTGAAGGTCCTCCGTGATGGAGCCCCTGGCCACCCCCTAGTTCTCTGCATGCCACCATACTGTTCTTCTGTCAGTTTCTTCAATTCATTCTGTTCCCCAGCCTCCGGGCTTCTGTGCATATTGTCCCTTTTGCCTGGAAGACTTTCCTCAGCTCGTTGCCTGGCTAGCTCCTATTTATATTTCAGGCCTCAGGGTGGCACTCTGTTCAGCACTTAATGTGCATTATCTCATTTAATCCTCTCACGACCCTGAGAGGTAGATAATTTTATTATCCCCATTTTACGTATGAAGAAACTGAGGCTCAGAGAGGTCATGTATCTTCATTTCAAGCTTTGGGAAAAAAAGTAGGTAGCATTTGTTGTGTCTTTATTATGAACCAAGAGCTACTTTAAGCACTTTGTGTATGCTTAATTAATTTTAAGACATGTAAAAAATAAAGTTCCTGCTTTCCAGAAACTCATAGTCTAGAAGGGAAAACTGATACCATAAATAATGGATATATCCTAGAGGGTGAGAACAATACAGTTAGGGTTCAAATGTAAAAAGAACAAGAGGTGGACTTAAAGGTCTTTACTGAGGAGAAGAAATCTGGAAGAATCAACAATGTCAAGCCTGGTCTTGCAAGAAATAGAACAATGACAAGAAGTGGCTCCTGTTTTCATGGAGCTTATTGGGTAGAGGAGGCGAAGGGTATAAAGGCTGCTATGCAACCAATTTTTCCAAAATGCTCTGGACTTTCAGCGATAATGTAGTCTCAGGTTGCCAGGACAATGTTGCAGAGAAGGTATGACTTGAGCAATATCTCAAAGGAAGGGGGACTGCCGGGGGAAGGACAGTCTTCCACCCCAGGTCACAAGCCAGCAGGAGATAGAGCAGGGTAGCAAGCACCTAGTCCTCAGGCTCAGCGTCCATGGCTCACGGGCCCAGCCACTCCGCGGCATGTGGGATCTTCCCGGACCGGGGCACGAACCCGTGTGCCCTGCATCAGCAGGGGTACTCTCAACCACTGCGACACCAGGGAATCTTTTAAGTGGAGGAAATAGAGCAGAAGTGAAGGAGTGAGAGAGTAAGTACCCTTGGCATTTTTAAAAACACCTTTATTGGAGTATAATTGCTTTACAATGGTGTGTTAATTTCTGATTTATAACAAAGTGAATCAGTTATACATATACATAT
>NW_020174376.1:223235-274433 GCF_003031525.2 Neophocaena asiaeorientalis asiaeorientalis | reverse complement strand
ATTCCATCGTATATATGTGCCACATCTTCTTTACCCATTCATCTGTCGATGGACACTTAGGTTACTTCCATGTCCTGGCTATTGTAAATAGAGCTGCAATGAACATTGAATTATGGTTTTCTCAGGGTATATGCCCAGTAGTGGGATTGCTGGGTCGTATGGTAGTTCTATTTGTTCTGTGAATAGATTGCCTGGAATACGAGCTTCACCTAGGGGAAGAGTAGGGGGATGAACTGGTAAACAGTTTGAGGCAGGGGGCTTCCCTGGTGGCACTCAAAAAAAAAAAAAAAAAAGTTTGAGGCAGAGAGTGGAGCAGGGCCTTGAATGCCCACAATAACACATTTGTACTTCATCAAGAAGGCAAGGGAAAACCGCTGACTATTTTTGAGCAGCAGAGGGCTGTAATCAAAGATGCCTTTGAAAGACTCTTCTGGCTGTAGGCAGTGGAATATATGGGAGAGGGTGGAGAATAGAAGGCCAGAAAAGAGGATATTGCAACAGTTTAGATAGATGGCAAAACAAGCCCAGAAAAGAAGAGACAGATGGAGAGCCATCCTTTAACTGGAAGCTGGGCCTCAGAGGGGCTCTCAGGAGCATTGCCTAATTCCAAGGGTCATGAATATTTATATTCCACATCTCCCCCAAACCATCTCTTCATTCTTCTCTCGTCGCTTCTTTCCTCCTTCTTGTCCCTCTCTCTGCCTTTTCTCTCCCCTTCTTCCCTATGTTTTCCCCCTTCACTCCCAGTCGTGCTCAGTAATCAGCCATGATTCTGAACATCATTCAGGAAGGAGGAGAAGCGCTGAGGGAGGCTCTGAGCAAGACAGAAAGAATGAAGGAAAGAGGGTGAGAAAAAGAAGGAAGAAAAGAATTAGGAAGGAGGAAGGGAGGGAGGAAGGAAGGAAGGACACTTTTCTGTAAGGAGCATTTACTGGGAACCAGGCCATGGACCCCATTGGCAGTCTGGTGAAGCCCTTTTCTGAATAATATTTTTAAATGCACAAAATAAAATGCACAGACTTACAAAGGAAACTCATCATAGTAAAACACCGTTATCAAAATATTGCCCAAAATGTCATACAGTAACATGGGCTTCTTGATTTATGCATTAAATAACCATGCCTAATGGTAGTTCCAATAACTGTTGGAATTTGGAAGTGGTAATGAGCATAAATGAACTTTTTCTTTTTTCTTTTTCTTTTTTTTTTTTTTGCAGTACGCGGGCCTCTCACTATTGTGGCCTCTCCCGTTGCGGAGCACAGGCTCCGGACGCGCAGGCTCAGCGGCCATGGCTCACGGGCCCAGCCGCTCCACGGCATGTGGGATCTTCCCGGACCGGGGCACGAACCCGTGTCCTCTGCATTGGCAGGCGGACTCTCAACCACTGCGCCACCGGGAGAGCCCATAAATGAACTTTTGAGATGACTGCAACAACTGGCATGTGAAATGTGAATCTCTGTGATGTCTATTACTGACAAATTCACAGGTATTTCTGTGGTTTGCTGCCTACATTCACCATTTCAATATGAGGTTAGTGAAAACAAACAGCTAATTTTTTCCATCCAAATTCAACGTTGTCCCTCCCTGCCTCATTCTAGGTCTATAGGTCCCTAGTTAAGGACCACTGCTCTACGGGGTCACATAGCCTCCCACAGATTGGACTTGGCAGCCTCCTAACCTGTCCCATCCTTCAGGATGACATTTCTCCACGTCTAGTTTCCAAACTTGCCCCTGTAATTGGCTGCTCACAAAGCCCTGGTTTCTGAATGAGAAAAGCTTCGAGCTCTCAGCCCATTTGCCCAGCACTGATGACTGTCATTCTCTGAGTCCATTGAAGAACTGGCCCTTTCTTAAAATTCTGTCTAATGAGTCACTCACGCAGCCCGCAGATTTTCCATAATTGTCTCATCATAGTCTTATACTGGAAAATCACCTTACGTCTACCCAGTAACACCAACTCTGCCTCTGCCCCCGAATAGGACTCTTTTCAGCTAGTTCACAGGGGGCATTCCTGAGAGAAGGCTGGGGTGATCTTTAAACCAGGAAACCTGCAGCCTCACTCCTGGCCTTCATGCCCCTCAGATGGGAGGAGAGAAATCTAATGGACTCAACAGTAGCCATCTCTCTGGGTGGAGAGGCACAGTCCTTCCCAGAGAGAGGGGACCAACCAAATGATCTCTTTGGAGCCCTCCTCATCTGGAGATTCCTGGTCTCTTTCTTCATCTGTTCCCTTGTGCTTTCCAGCCCCTGGGGTTCACTCACCTAAAAAGACATAGACTGGGATCCACTGCAAAACAGAGAGTGTTTGGAGGCTTTCCTGAAGATCCAGATGGGAGAGGAAGGCCATGGCCACGGTGCTGTTCTGTTGTGATAAGAAGGCTGGTGCCTCCAGAGCTGAGCTGATTGCAGGTGCTTTGCTTTAATCTCATCACTGAGTCCCTTTATCTGCTGGAGGTTTTAGCCTTTTCTCCAGTCTTCCCTGTTCTCTCCCCACAACTTCTTACGCACACACCAGGCTTTAGAGCATACTTTCTAATCTCTCTAATATGCATCCTTTCCCCACAGGTGCTCAATTGCCTCGGGCTGGTTCTAGCGCTCTGTGTGTGTGTGTGTGTGTGTGTGTGTGTGTGTGTGTTTGTGTGTGTGTGTGTGTGTGTGAGGAGGGGGTCCCTGATAAATTAGTGCAGGAAAAGGGAATGGTTTAGGCCTCAAATAGGATCTCTGAAAAGCAGTCTGCCCTGGTGGATGCTCTCTGACTCCTCCTGTCTTCTGCTGAGAGCCACCTAGTCGACTAGAGCCTTCTTCTGCATGAATATCTAGACTTCTCAGATCCCTCCTTGTGCCTCTGTTCCCAGGGGTTCTGTACCAGTGGCCAGTGGGAGAAGCACTGCACAGAGAGCAGACCTGGCTTTCGGTCCTGGCTCCGCCAAGTTCCTCCCCGGACGCTGTGGGGGAATCGCTCTGTCTCTCTAGATCTGTTGTTGGGAGGCAATCTAGCGGCTAAAGGCATGGACTTCAGAGCCAGATAGCTGGGGTTCAGATCTCAGCTCTGCCACTTACAAGTTGGCAAACTGCCGTGCCTCGGTTTCCCCAACTGTAAAATGGGGATAATAATAGTACCTGCATAGGGTTGTTCTGAGGATTGAGTGAGTGAATGTAAAGCACTTAGCACTGGGCCTGGCACACAGGAGGTATTACTGTAAGTGTTTCCTATTATTATTCTTCGTTTAATAAAATGAATGTCTACTGAACATCTATTATGTTTCAGGCTAAAAGGCTTGCTTCTGCACACACCAGCCTTTTCAAAATTAAAGATTGTCTCCAGGTCCCAGGCCTGTGGATTCCTTTTTTCGGTAACTATCTGTTGAGTGATTACCGTTTGCCAGGTGCTGTTCTAGGTGTTGAGGATTCTTTGGGGAAGAAGATGGGCATGATTCCTGCCTTCATTGAACTCACAGTCTAGTGGAGGAGACAGACATTAAAAACTTACGAAAGGGGCTTCCCTGGTGGTGCAGTGGTTGAGAGTCCGCCTGCCGATGCAGGGGATGCGGGTTCGTGCCCCGGTCCGGGAGGATCCCACGTGCCGCGGAGCGGCTGGGCCCGTGAGCCATGGCCGCTGAGCCTGTGTGTCCGGAGCCTGTGCTCCGCAGTGGGAGAGGCCGCAGCGGTGGGAGGCCCGTGTACCGCAAAAACAAAACAAAACAAAACAAAAAAAACTTACGAAACTGTCTATACACTTGAATTTCTGATAAGTGTCCTAAAGGAAAAGGCCAGTAATTCTCAGCATAAGGCCTCTAGTGTAGGTGCTCAAAAAATCTTCTGAATGTAACCAAAAAGGTTGCTAGGAAAATTAAATACAAAGAGGTATCAAGTGTCCTACAAGTACAAGGAAATATTGATTCTTTAGCCTTTTCCAGGAATATTAGTGGAACTCTCTCTCCCTCCCTACCTCCCACTCTGGCTTGGGCCTCCTCGATTAGACTGACTAATATGAATCTTCAGAGTTGAGCTTAGGGGACGGTTTTGGTGCACCGTGGGATGTACTGTCCTCCCCCAATGTACCCTCCATGGCCACTTGACATGCCACCCCTCCTCCTCTTCCTCTTTCTTTTCTTCCCCCTGGCTAGCTGGGGTTACCAAGCTGCTTCTTGGGGGCTAGTTGGCCACATACAGGGTGAGACATATTAGATCACGTCTGTGCAGAATCTGCAGGGGAGAAGGGAGAGAGGTAAGAGGTGGGCCCGGGCTCTTCCAGGGCAAAGCACAGATGTGGGGAGGGCGAGAGTATCCCGGATAGACGAGTTCCACAGTGCTGCCAGCTCCAAGGCTGCTTACAAATCAGGTCTCTACCCCGCTTCACTTTCAGATGGGTAAATGGAAGAGGCCTAGAAAGGGCTCACACAGGGTGCTAGATGCAGGGCAAGGACACACCGATTTCCATTTCTGTCTCCCTAATGTCCGGCTCAGAGCCTGATACAGTGTAGGCATTCAAGTAAATGCTTGTGGAACAAATAATGAGGTCTGGTCTCCTGGTTCCTTAAGCAAGATGGACTGGCAGGGCTGGGCCATGACCCTGATTTGCCAGCCCTTTCCCCTCCAAAACAAAGAGCACACTGTCTGAGCTGGAGCCTTCCTGAGCCAACTGGACAAGTATAACATGAACACCAGTGAACGTAGTAAAAGCAGGAAGAAGAGAAGTAGGTGAGCAGACAAATCCTGAATAACCAGCACTCATGATTTCCCAATTACAATCCAACCAACCAACAAGCAAACCCTTAGCTGCCTCGGAGTAAGCAGTACCAAAGGAGAGGCGGCCAAGAAGCACAAAAGGGTCTGGTAATTTCATTCATAGACATTTAGGGCTGATATGATTCTAATCCTCAAGAAACTCACAGTCCAGCATGTGAGGTGGATGGAATCACAGACACCCGTATGGGGTGCCGTGGGGTGTGCAGACGCAGATGAGAGAAGCATTCACCAGCCTGAGGAGGGCAGGGAAGCCTCTTTGGAAGCGGGGGTGCTGTGGTGAGGAGAAAGGGTGCAAAAGGCATGGAAGGACAGCAAGGGGAAGACTGCAATTAGCTCGCCAAACCAGAAGCTAAGAAGCTTTGCAGGAACAACAGAAAACCAAGGAAGACTGGAAGGAAAAGGAGAGCGAGGGGACCGGGGAGCTCAGAAGAAGTGGGTGGAAGCGAGGTAAACGCTGAGAAAGAAGCAGCCCTAGGATTCTTCTTCCTGGATTCTGAAGGTTCACCCTCAGCCTTCAGAATGACTCATTTCTAGAAAGCTTTGGATAGCTGAGGTTTTGCCATAATGTGTTTTCTTCTGATCGTTCCCCTTCAATCATACTCTTACTTGGTTCGGTACTGCAATTTCAGCAATACCTGAATAGGAGAACCTATTTAATGCCAGTCAATGGGCTAGGTACTATACAAGGGACATGCATAGTCCCTTCTTTTACCAAATTTTTATTGAGGTTCTACTACAAGCCTGGCATTATTCTAGGTTGACAATCGTGCGTGTGGTGGGTCAGGGGGCTGGCAGGGAGTGAAAGAAGTACACACATCATCAATACAAGGATTGGGGCCATCAGAGAAGTACAAAGAAGATGGAGGGGAAGGCTAGTAGCTGTGTGACCTTGGACAAGACACTCCCCTTCTCTGAGTCTTGGTTTCCTCCTCTGGAAAACGGGACTAATCATATTTATTTGCTGTGAGGAGTAGTGGTAATGTTTGAAAAGTTCTCGGGCAGTGTCTACCACCCAGGAGCTTTTCCATGGTACTGGTACTCAGCTGTGTGTGGGGGGGTGGCATTTGCAATGGGCTTCAACAGGCAGAGAAGCAGGGAGAGTGATCTGTCTTGTGACGGCTGGGGAGACACAGAAGTCTGCAGGTTTGCTTTGGCACAGGGACTAGTTTCGTTTGACGGGAGCCTCAGGTCTGTGCAGGGGAGCAGAAGGAAAGAAGACTGGACGTTGGTAAGTGGGGATGTCTTCCTCATAAATCCCTTTATGTCTGCAGATCAGCAGCTCTAGAAGGAACCTACAGAAGTAAATGAACCCAGGAGTAGTGGCTGGAGGTGGGGACCGAGGAGGTGGAGGGTGGGACAGAACAGGGTGAGTATTTCAAAAAATCTTTTGGAAGTCACTGGATCACTTCTCAGGGCAGGCAGGCTCTGGGGAACAGCAGCATCTAGCGCCTTGGTTCAGGCTAGAATGACTGACTATGTCTATTTGCCAGAGGCTGAGGAGTTGCCCGGGACGCAGGACTTTCAGTGCTAAAAGCAGGGTGGTTTGGGGCTCATTGGGACAGCTGGTCCCCTAGTTCAGGCCTTTGTCACTGTCTCCTGGACTCCAGAAGGCTGCTCCCAGCTGCTCTACCTTCCTTTGGTCCTTTGCTGCTAGAGGATTGCTATCAAACACAGCTCTTACCCTCTGCCCTGTTTCTAACCCTCCAAAGGTTCCCATGGCCTCCGGGATCAAGTTCGAAGCACAGAGCCTGGCCTCCAGAGCCCTTGCTCCACTGGTTTCTGCCCTTCTTGAAAGTCTCACTTCCCATAACTTTCACACCCCACCAGATACAGCCTCCTTTCCCAACCAGGAAGTGCCCTTTGCTATTCTGGGCCTTTGCCCACGGTGGTCTCTTATCAGCCTGACTAAGTCCTACGCATGCTTCAAGTTACTGTGAAAATGTCATTGTCTGAGATTCTCCACCCTGCTCTCTCCTCTGGATTCCCAAGGTACGTTATACATACTTTTGGGAGAGCACATATTAGGAAGTTAGTTTGAGAGTGTAGACCCCACTGCTACATCCAGCTTCTAGTGAGATGCTTCAGGTACAGTAAGCTTTTGGTATATATATCTTGAATAGTCAGCATATTCACATGATTCAAAATTCAAAAGGGTCTATAGGGAAATTCAGTGAAAAGTCTCCTTCCCACTCCTGGCCTCTAACAATCCCACACCCCTCCTCCTCCTCCAGGGAAATTTTACGCGTGCCCAAGCCAATAAGGTAATTTGCTTTGTTAAATGAATAAAGGAAGTAACAGTAGAAACCTGGAAACAATCCAAATGTTCAAAATCTGGGGGGCCTAAGTAAACTATTATATAGCAATCTTATAGAAAATGTGCAGTCATTAAAATTATTATAAGGTAGACTCTGTAGTGTATGATATGGTAAGCTTTCAAAGCAGAGTATAAAGCAGACCTCTCCACTGAATACACTTCGTGAAAATGTGGTCCCTTCAGTGATAGGATGAAAGGGGGTCTGAGAGAGACATGATTGCTGCTTTAAGGTGAAGGGATTCTGGGTTTCCTTTTATGTAAGGTTGTTTGAATATGAAAAGAAAGAGGCTGCGTTATTGTGAATCTACCTGACGAAGAAGCGGGATTCATGATGGGACTCATTCATTCAGTAATTCATTCTGCAGACACTGAATGCCGGCTTTGTCAGGAGAAGGCCAGAAACAGTGCTGAGTTTCCCAGGAAGAGCACTAAGTAGGCGACAGGCCCTAAGAAACTCTAATGGAGCCAGAGGGGTGGGGAGTGTGATGAGTTCATTGCCAGGCTGTTGAATTGGAGTTTTTGTTCATCAAGAGGAGCGGTGTGGTAGATGACAGGATATGGGTCAGGGAGCGCAGCAGAAAGGTCAGGGCTAGCACTGGCCATCAGCGTACACGTGGTGAGTCATGGAAGCCGGAGGTGGGGTGAGCTCACCCAGGCAGAAGGTAGACAAGGAAAGGAGAAGACAGGTTCCATAAAGCGGGTGAGGAGTCTTTCTGCCAATCACTCAATGTCCCTGAGCCGGGGACAAGGGCACCAGGGTAGCAGAGGCGGTATCTGTCGCTGAGTGTGGGAGGGCCTCAGAGTTCAGGCAGAAATCCTCCCTCCCAGCCCCTGGCTGCCAAGTCTCATGCGCTCACAACCTGGGTCTGGTCTTAGCTGTCCAGGAGGGCCTGGTAGATCAAGACGGGGGGCTTTGACGGGCTCAGAAAATGTGTAGGAACCCTTAAGTGAGAGGGTGGAATAGAGAGAGGGTTTAAAAGATTCACTTGGTACCAAGATCGGATAGGGCTGGAAACAGGTGGGCCTGGCACTGGGAGCAGGAATGTTCTACAGTTGAGGGATGTAGGGCCCCAGGAAGGGGAGAGTTCTGAGTCCGGGGTATTCCCCTAGTGAGCAGGTCTCAGATGTGCCCTTAAAGGGCCTGGCCGGCAAAGCTGATAGAATCATTGCTCAAAATTTAGACAGAGAAAGGGGAGGGGTAATCCCCAGAGCAGTGTGCCAGCGGGGTATCTCGCCCACCTTCCTATGTCCCCCGTGCTTTGTGCTTCCCGGGGAGTGTGGCAGACTGGAAGGACGTGGCCTGTGGAATCAGGCCCACCTGGAATCCAGGCCCAGCTCGACACTTAGGGCTGAGTGATCTTTGGGAAATCCCTTCTCTGAGCCTCAAGTTCCTCATTTACAAATTGAGGCAATAATAATATCTACCTTGGGACGTTGTGAGGATTAGAAAGTCAACTCCTAGTATACAGTAGGTGCTCAATACACGAATTCCTGTTATTTGTGCTACCACATGGGAATAGGATGGCCTAAGTCATTGCTGAGTTGTACTCTCTTGGAGGGATTTATTGCCAGTTGGGACAAGAAACTGAAATCTTTTGTTTACCATCTTTTCACATACATTTGTCAAAGGCGGCCTGGTGGGCAGATAAGTAAAAACTGGTTCTCAATTTCCACTGCACGTAACAATTCTCTCCTGTGCTGGTCATCTCCAGCACACAAAGAAAAGCATGTTCACAAACCTTTTCGCTGGTGGTGATATATATAGAAGACTGAGAAAGCAACAGGGGGGCAGGGGTTAAAGTAAGTTGTGAAATACTGAATTTAAAAAACAATGCATCCCCTCCTCTGGCCGCCAAACTTACATTTGTGCCATGTTTTCTAATTGTTCAAAGTGCTTTTCCATATTTGATTTCATTTGCTCCTTACTCTGGCCTGTGAGGTAAGTAGGCCAGATGTTGTCAGCATCTGGGAGGGGCTAAAACTGACAGAGCTGGTATTAGAACCCATACCTCCTTGCTATGGGGCATGAGTGAACTGAGCCAGGTTAAACCTTGGATGAATGGGTGAAAAGCAATCTGTGAGGAAATGATGTGCAGGTGTTGGAGGGAGCTGTTTTGCAAGGAGACAAAGGAAGGTCACAGTGCCGTCTTGTTGTTGGGTGTCTGAAAGAGCCGGGTGGCAGTGTATCTGTTGTGCTGATGAGCAAACCGGAGGCCCACAGTAAGCAGAGGAGGACTTTGGAATTCAGTTGCCATAAGAGAGGTGGATTTAGGTTCAAAAGTTTTATCCTTTGCACGTTGTTTTAGATGACAGCAGTGACCCCGGTGACCTGGGTGGCCCTGGCTCACCCGGCTAGGGAGGGGCAGAGCCCTGAGGATTGAGACTCAATTCAGAAACCTTAACTCCAACTTCTTGGGCTTGAAATCAGCTCATTCGGTCCCCCGCCCCGTCTTTCTTACAGGGGTGTTGAAAAGAATAAGAGTGGAAAGGACAAATCACCGCATGATGGCGTTAAAAGAAGTAGTGCCCAGCGTTCACCTTTTCCAAATAACTAATTGGCCTCCATGTGAGAGCTACAGAGGGCAAATATTTTGGCTACACTGATATGTTTGCATGGTCTATGTATTAGCTGTGTGCTGAAGTAAGTCACTCACTGCGTCTCCCCAAGCCAGTTTCCTTCCCTGTAAAACGAAGGCATCATCTCCTGCCTGATGGGTTGTGAGAATGAAATATGCAGCATATGTGAAATAAGCATAGTGCAAACGATGAAGCAGTACTGTTATCTGTGGAATGCTCTGAGTCCTAGCTTCCCGGGGTCCATCAAACCCAGCTCACTCTAGGACCCTGAAACGCCTTGTTCTGGTGGGAGTAGAGAAGGTAGTTCTCTTTTTGTTTTCTCTAGCCGCCAGGCAGGCAGACTGAACCAGGGAGGAAAATGGAGGGAGATGGGTTTGCTCACTGCCTCTGTCTTATCCCCCAGCTGAGGGGGAAATGGCAGGGGGGAAGCGGGCTGTCATAACCTTTTCTTCGGTGAGTCAGCTAAAAAGAAATTTCTAGAGCTCCAATAACGTATAAGTGGTGGTTTGGGTTTGGATTTTTCAAGCTGCTCCCTCTTTTTAAGCTGCTTTAAGATGCAGAACTAAAAGCACACGCAATTGGGAAGCACATGGAAAATGACAGGAGCACAGCTTGTTAACTAATGTGAACTTGAAGAAATCACTCAGCTTCTCCGGGCCTGTTTTCCAATCTGTAAAATGGGGATAATGCTACCTATTTTGCAGGGTCATTGTGAGTATTAATAGCATGTGAAAGTGCCGGGCCTGGTGCCTGGCACAGAACAGAGTTTCCAACACCTACCTGTCCATTTCCTTTCCCTTCCTAGTGGACAGACCACAGTCACTGAGCTCAGACGAAAACACTTATTCTTCAGCCTATTATAATGGCTGCCATTATTCATTTAATTCTCACAACAACCCTATGAAACAGCTCATCTATAAACATAGAGGAAACAGAGGAGCAGTTCAGAGAAGTTATATTGCCCAAGGTCACACAGCTTTCAACTTTTAAAGCCAGGATTCAAACCCACTTTGTCTAGTTTGCCTCTTAGATATCAGAATGTGAGGGGGCTTCATCAGGCTGGATCTTCTGGAAGGACCATCTTTAGGTAGACTCAGACCAAGGGGATAACCCCAACCTGGCCCATTTGGGGAATGAGCTCAGGGTGGAGTTTCAAGGGCACGAAATAGGCCACTGCTAGAGGCAGCCTGGCAATAACTGGAAGAGAACTACAAATGAATGTTTGCTTCCCAAATCTGTGGGGAAGTTAATCTGTGCTCTACCAGTTTCAGGAGCTTATGTTGTGAGGGTACCATGAATCCTTTATTAAGCAGTATATATTTAGCAATAAATATATTATTGGTGGTCTTCTGTCATCTCCACTAAACATAATGTCCTACTCATCGTCTGACAGCCCTCCATTTACCACCCTACAAAGGAGAGGGATCTGAGTCTCCTTTCCAAACCCCTGTCCTAAGCTAGGCTGCAGAAGCTAGAATAGGAAGGCTGAGTCATCTTAAAAGAAAATGAAGTGTACCAAAGCCACATAGAACAAAAGTATGTTTTCTAGATCGTTTAACACATGGCTGCTTTTCTAGGGTATCAACCTGGGAGCTGAGGACGTGTCTTCTCTTTACCGCAGAAAGTAGTTACCCTTCCTTGTCATCTGTGCTGTCTCCCCTCCTCCACTCCCAGTTATTGGCATGACTGCAGGTACCTTATTAACTAGCAAAATGACTGCCATGGCACACTGACCGCTTGGGACTGTGCCAGGTATGGCACAGCATGGGCAAAGAGGGCCAAAATGGTCTTCCAGCAGCCCACTTAGGAGCTAGGCTATGGCCTGAGCTGCTCTTACCCTCAGGGTTCTAGATAGTTCCAGAGTAAAGGCCCTGGCCTCAGATGCTCACACAAGGATGGCTCTCATAGTGCCTTATCGGTTTCCTCATTTCTCATGGCTGAAGCAAGGAAGATTGGGTAGATAGGATTGTTCTGTTCATTTACAGCTATAATTCCTGAAAATAGAGCCGTGTGGCAGGGCAAGTCCTGGCTTTTGTGCTTGTCCCTTGTAAAGCAAGTGTTGGGTTAGTTCACAGCACTGGGGTAGAAAGGAGAAAGCAAGCTCCAGCCAGTCTGGGCAGCTCTGATGCTGGGTAACTCACTGCCCACATCAAAGGGAGATGACGAGGATCTCTCCATAAGCCCAGGGACCCACAGCTGACCCCCTCCCCTCACCCCCTGGGAGAAAGCAGCTGATACTCATATTTCTGCACAGGCTCACATGATAGAGGGGACTTTCATTTTTCAAAGAGAATTCATACAGCCATTGATTATACAGAACCATTTCTCAGTACTCTTTTATTTCCACTTAAGAAAAGTGGAATATACCATGATGAGGATTATAATTCCAAGACAAGATTGCTGGCTCATCATGTAGGGTACAAATACACTTAATTGTTTGACATTTTAATGAACGCAAAGCATGATTAATTAAGCATCTCTGCCTTCGTTGTACACGGCTGAAGCAGGAGCCCAGGGAGGGGAAGACTGCACAGCTTTCCTTGGTGGGGAAGACAGAAGCCCCTGTAGTCCTGTCTTGTTGTGGGGAGACTAACCCATGTTCTGTCGGTTGCCATAGCCCCTAGGATGGGTGTCCTTCCAGTCATCCCACTCCCGAGCTCTGTGGACTGCCTGTTCATCATCCTCTTCCTCCTGTTCCTGATCTTGTTGCTGAGCTGCTGTTTTGAACTCTGCCCAAGTGGAAAAATGAGAAAGCAGGGGTGAGGGAAAGAGCGACTGTCACGGGCCCCAGCTCCACTCTGAATACGACCACATAACAAGAGAACAAGGAATATATACCTAGCTGCCTACCCTGGGGCCAGCAGAACTGGGGAGAGTACTTACTATTACTTAACAGGTGACATGTTAAATAATAGTAAGACAGGATCCTCTGAGTGGTTTTCACGAGAAGGCAAAAACATAAAAGTTGCCCCTCAAAATGAATTCTATTTTGGGAAAGAATTCTTGCTAAAACGGCCAACCCCTCACAACAGAAAACAAAAACACCAACTGACCAACAGAACCCCAGCAAACCAAAAACACTGAAGTGTTTCCATAGTATAGTGGTTATCAATCTCGCCTGACAAAAACACTAAAGTAAAAAATATTTATGATTTTATGGTTTGTGATTTGCCAGGGAGGTGGGACTATAGGTGACTTCTCCTCCTTCATCCATTTCCTTTATTACAGTTCTACAATTCTGTGTGTGTATAAAATTGGAAATCACGGGGCAGCTGAACCTACCAGAAAAGAATGTGTGTCAGTTTGCACGTTTGGAACAGGGTCTGAGGTCCAAATGGCACTTGTCATGCAGCGTACCAAATACTAGGTCTCTTTTTTTTCTTTCCTTTGTGAGGTAAAGGAACGTTTCCTAGCTACCTTGAATCTGCCCACGAGAAATACTCTCATTACCATGATAAAGAATGAAATATGTGGGGAATCTGACCTCTCCTTACAGCTTAGGAGTCTTGTGTTCTGTTTTTCTTTTTTTTTTAAACCCTTTTACTGTAAAATAAAAGATACTGGAAATCACACAAAAATATATATAACTTAAAATTTGATAAGGAGGCTATACCTTTATAGCCTTCACTTGGGTCAAGATATGGATTTTCTGTACCCATCCCCAAAGCTTCTCCATTAGCATCTACCAAATGACACCCTGTGCTCACTGGCAGTTAATCCCCATTCCTTCCCTCCCTGGAAAGCACCAATCTACCTTCTATCTCTATAGAGTTGCCTATTCTGAACATTTCACATAAATGCAACCAAGTAACATGTGGTCTTTTGTGTCTGACTTCTTTCACTTTAGCATAATGCTTTTGAGGTTAGTCTTATCCATTTTCAAATATTTTGATATATTTTTAATCTACAGGTTTCTTCTTCCATCCCTTTCTTTCCTTACAAGTTCTCTATTGAAGGGGCTGGGGCATTTGACCTGTAGTTTCCCCAAATCTGGATTTTGCCGACTGCAGAGTCATGACGGAGTCCAACATGTTCTTCTGTATTTCTGCAGATTGGCAAGTGGACACAGAGCTTGATATGACTCAGGGTTGATCCCTTCTCATGAATACAGGTGGTGCTGTCCTCCCCCAGCAGGTGGCACATAGTATCTGTGTCTCATATGTTGTGATGTTAGCAGCTGTTGATGCTCAATGCCTAGATTCATTAATTTTCCCAGGATTTCAAAATGGTGATACTCTTTAACATTTCCTTTTTTATTAAGTAGAATGCTTTTATAAAGAGAGGCTTTCCCTCATCTACTACTATTTAGTCACCCAGGAAAAGAAAACAAGATTAATGCTCGATTCTTCTGCTTTAATTTACCATTTCTCAAGGTAATAAATTGGTTCCTTATCATCCTCTGAAATTGAACAATTTTTGTTTTAACTATAGTTATGAACTCATGGATTTAAACATATTTGATGGGTTTCAATGAATTGCAATGATTTCTAAAAAATATCCAAATAAGCTTTCTAACTTTAGTTTTAATTTACAGAAAAATTGAGAAGATAGTACAGAGTTCTTATACATCCGTACCCAATTTCCCTTATTGTTAACATCTTACATTACTATGGTTTGTGTGTCATAACTAATGAACCAATACTGATACATATATAACTAACAACTAAGGTTCATACTTTGTTCAGATTTCCTTGGGTTTTACGTAATGTCCGTTTACTTTGGTTCCAGGATCCCATCAAATATTCCATATTACATTAGTCCTCTGTCTCCTTCGTCTCCTCTTGGCTGTGAGAATTTCTCACTTTCCTTGTTTTTGATGACCTGGACAGTTTTAAGGCGTACTCATCAGGTATTTCGCAGAATGTCCCTCAACCTGGGGCTGCCTCGTATTTTTCTCATAATTAGACTAGGGTTATGACTTTTGGAAGAGAATAACAGTGAAGTTTCCTCCTTATCAGATCAAACCAAGGCTACGCACCACCAACATGACATCACTGCTGATGTTAACTGGGATCACTTCAGGTAGTGTTTGTAGGGTTCCCAACTGCTCCCCCCTCCTTCTATACTATAGTCTTTGGAAGCAAGTAACTAAACATAGCCTACACTTAAGGGGTGAGGAGTTGTGCTGCACCTCCTTGAGACAGGTGTATACACACACATTATTTAGAATTTTTCTGTAGGGGAGATTGGTCTCTTCGCCCCCATCTATTTATGTAATCATTTATTTCTATCACTATATACTCACGGACTGATTTTATTCCTTGTGTTATAATCCAATACTGTTATTTTCCTGCTCATATTCTTCCAGTTTTGGCCAGTAACAGTTCTTTCAGAAGGCCCTGTGTCACATTAACATACCTCAATAGTTCTTTGTTTGCTGTTGTTGTTTTTTGAGTGCTTCTATATTTTCTAGTACTACAAAATATTTCAGGTTCATCTTGTATATATATTCCCTGTCCAGCCCTAGAATTATCCATTTCTCTAAGGAGCCCTTTAATTGGAGAATAGTATTAGAAACCAAGATTTGGGCACTAGACGTGCTCGTTGCTACTGGCAATTATCCTTTTTCAAGCCAAACTGTCTCTGGCCAGTGGAAACGTCTTCAAAGTGGCTTCTGAGTCCTTTTGATATGACCACAGTAGTCTTTGAAAGCTTCTTTCCTATCCTTTATGACAAGATGTTCCAAGCTCATCTTATTTATTTCCTGCTGCAAGCTTGGAATTAGCTATTTCTCTAAGACATCCTGGTTTCTTTTAATGGGAATGGTATTTCAAGAACAGAACCTGGGTTACTAGGTGTGCTCATTGCTTCTGGGCTGGTCATTGTTTCTAAGCCTTTTCAGTGGATGAAGCAAAAGTGTGTGTGTGTGCATGTACTTTTCAATAAAATTTCTCATGAGTTCATATTCAGGACTAAAGGGGTGTTTTGTTTCTAACTCAAATTCTTTTGAATTACATCTGTATTCTTCCACATTAAAAGTCTTAGCTCTCAAAGACAGAGGATGATGGAATTTGAATATCTCATAATCACTCAGTTAACATTATCTCACGTTACACAGTCCTGGAATAACACTAATACTGTTACCAATATAATTGCTGAGAACAGTTCTTTTTTTTTGCATATTCTTTCCCCATTTCTCCATTAAAAGTTACACTATATCTACATTACCAGAGCACTGGGCATATAAGCATTAATACTTTCTCTCTTTCAAATCTCATTTAGTCTTAGTTCTACAAGTAACTATATATTTAATGCTGACTGATAGTCCTAATATCAATGTCTCTCTCATCACTTTGGTTGTCTTAAGCTCATTCTCTAGCAAATTTCTCAGAAAGGGATCATGGGACGAATATTTCCTGAGTTCCTGCATGTTGATAAATACCTGTACCTTTTATACCTAAAAGCCACTTTTACCAGATATAATGTCCTTGGCTCACATTTTTTCCCCTTGAGTATCTTAAATGTTACTCCATTTTCTTCTGGCATAAAGTGTTGGTGTCAAAAAGTTTGAAGATGATCTGATTTCCCTTCCTTTACAACCCACCTGCTGTTTTTGCTGAAGTATCCAAGGCATTTCTTTTTTTAAAAAAAGTCTAGTAATTTTATTAGAATGTGTCTTGCTGCTGGTCATTCTGGGTCAAAATTCGTAGGTACACGGTGTGCTTTTTAAAAGCAAATCTAAAGTTTCCTCAATATTAGTTTTTTTAAAAAAATATCTTTATTGGAGTATAACTGCTTTACAATGTTGTGTGTTTCTGCTGTACAACAAAGTGAATCAGCTATATGTATACATATATCCCCATATCCCCTCCCTCTTGCATCTCCCTCCCACCCTCCCTATCCCACCCCTCTAGGTGGTCACAAAGCACTGAGCTGATCTCCCTGTGCTATGCGGCTGCTTCCCACTAGCCATCCATTTTACATTTGGTAGTGTATATATGTCCATGCCACTCTCTCACTTTGTCCCAGCTTACCCTTCCCCCTCCCCGTGTCCTCAAGTCCATTCTCTACATCTGCATCTTTATTCCTGCCCTGCCACTAGGTTCATCAGTACCGTTTTTTTAGATTCCACATATGTGTGTTAGCATATGGTATTTGTTTTTCTCTTTCTGACTTACTTCACTCTGTATGACAGTCTCTAGGTCCATCCAGTATTAGTTTTAAGCATTTTTTTCTTTTTCCTTGCTTCAGTATTCTTCTTCAGATAATCTTATTATCCATATGTCAGGTCTTCTTTGCTATCTTTCATATTTGTCACTTTTTCTAGGAATCTGTTCATCTTTGTTTCTTTTTGATTTAAAACATTTTCCTTTTTACTTTAGAAAGGCATTTTCTGTTATATTCACTCATTCTTGTTTTCTTCTAGTTTAGCTTTCATTTCTTTTCTTTTATTCAAATTGAAGTCTAATAGATTTACAATATTAGTTTCAGGTGTACAACATGTTGATTTAATATTTTATATATTATATTCCATTTAGAGTTATTATAAAATATTGGGAAAACGGCTGAAGAGTAAGAAGTGGAGATCACCTTCCTCCCCACAAATACATCACAAATACTGGGTTTCGGCGGTCAGACCCCAGGGAGAGGACTGGGGTTGGCTGCGTGAACACAGCCCGAAGGGGCTAGTAGGCCACAGCTAGCCAGAGGGAGTCCTAGCCGGAGGGAGTCCGGGAAAAAGTCTCGAACTGTCGAAGAGGCAAGAGACTTTTTCTTGCCTCTTTGTTTCGCAGTGTGCGAGGAGAGGGGATTAAGAATGCTGCTTAAAGGAGCTCCAGAGACGGGCGCGAGCCTGGGCTATCAGCGCGAACTCCAGAGACTGGCATGAGACGCTAAGACTGCTGCTGCAGCTACCAAGAAGCCTGTGTGCGAGCACAGGTCACTATCCACACCTCCCCCCACCGGAAGCCTGTGCAGCCCGCCACTGCCAGGGTCCCGTGATCCAGGGACAACTTCCCCAGGAGAACGCACAGCACGCCTCAGGCTGTTGCAATGTCACGCCAGCCTCTGCCGATGCAGGCTCGCCCCGCATCCGTACCCTTCCCTCCTCCCGGCCTGAGTGAGCCAGAGCCCCTAAATCAGCTGCTCCTTTAACCCTGTCCCGTCTGGGCAGGAACAGACGCCCTCAGGTGACCTACACGCAGAGGCGGGGTCAAATCCAAAGCTGAACCCCAGGAGCTGAGCAAACAAAGAAGAGAAAGGGAAATCTCTCCCAGCAGCCTCAGGAGCAGCGGATTAAATCTCCACAATCAACTTGATGTACGTTGCACCTGTGGACTACCTGAAGCGACAACGAATCATCCCAAAATTGAGGTGGTGGACTTTGGGAGCAATGATATATACATATTTTCCTTTTTCTCTTTTTGTGAGTGCGTATGTGTATGCTTCCGTGTGTGATTTTGTCTGTATAGCTTTGCTTTTACCATTTGTCCTAGGGTTCTGTCTGTCCGTTTTTCTGGGGTTTTTTTAGTATAGCTTTTAGTGCTTGTTATCATTGGTGGACTTGTTTTTTGGTTTGGCTGCTCTCTTCCTTCTTTCTTTTTTTTTTTTTTACTACTTTTTAAAATTTAAATTTTTTTTAATAATTATTTTTTATTTTAATAACTTTATTTTATTTTATTTTTTCTTTCTTCCTTTCTTTCTATATCAGACAAAATAGACTTTAAAACAAAGACTATTACAAGAGACAAAGAAGGACACTACATAATGATCAAAGGATCAATCCAGGAAGAAGATATAACAACTGTAAATATTTATGCAGCCAACATAGGAGCACCTCAATATATAAGGCAAATGCTAACAGCCATAAAAGGGGAAATCGGCAGTAACACAATCATAGTAGGAGACTTTAACACCCCACTTTCACCAATGGACAGATCATCCAAAATGAAAATAAATAAGGAAACACAAGCTTTAAATGATACATTAAACAAGATGGACTTAATTGATATTTATAGGACATTCCTTCCAAAAACAACAGAATACACTTTCTTCTCACGTGTATTGGAACATTCTCCAGGATAGATCATATCTTGGGTCACAAATCAAACCCTGGTACATTTAAGAAAATGGAAATCGTATCAAGTATGGTTTCTGACCACAACGTTATGAAACGAGATATGAATTACAGGAAAAAAATTGTAAAATATACAAACATGTGGAGGCTAAACAATACACTACTTAATAACCAAGAGATCAGGGAAGAAATTAAAGGGGAAATCAAAAAATACCTAGAAACAAATGACAATGAAAACACTACGACCCATACCCTATGGGATGCAGCAAAAGCAGTTCCAAAAGCAAAGTTTATAGCAGTACAGTCCTACCTTAAAAAACAAGAAACATCTCAAATAAACAACCTAAACTTACACCTAAAGCAATTAGAGAAAGAAGAACAAAAAAACCCCAAAGTTAGCAGAAGGAAAGAAATCATAAAGATCAGATGAGAAATAAATGAAAAAGAAATGAAGGAAAGAATAGGAAAGAGCAATAAAACTAAAAGCTGATTCTTTGAGAAGACAAACAAAATTGATAAACCATTAGCCAGACTCATCAAGAAAAAAAGGAAGGAGACTCAAATCAATAGAATTAGAAAGAAAAAGGAGAAAAAACTGACACTGCAGGAATACAAAGGATCATGAGAAATTACTACAAGCAACTATATGCCAATAAAATGGATAACCTGGAAGAAATGGACAAATTGTTAGAAAAGTACAACCTTCTGTGACTGAACCAGGAAGAAACAGAAAATATAAACAGAACAATCACAAGCACTGAAATTGAGACTGTGATTAAAAACATTCAAACAAACAAAAGCCCAGGACCACATGGCTTCACAGGCGAATTCCATCACACATTTACAGAAGAGCTAACACCTATCCTTCTCAAACTCTTGCAAACTACTTAGGTCACCTTATTTTTGATAAAGGAGGCAAGAATATACAATGGAGAAAAGACAGCCTCTTCAACAAGTGGTGCTGGAAAAACTGGACAGCTACATGTAAAAGAATGAAATTCGAACACTCTCTAACACCATACACAAAAATAAACTCAAAATGGATAAAAGCCCTAAATGTAAGGCCAAACACTATATAAAACTCTTAGAGGAAAATATAGGAAGAACACTGTATGACATACAGCACAACAAGATCCTTTTTAACCCACCTCCTACAGAAATGGAAATAAAAACAAAAATAAAAATAAACGGGACCTAATGAAAGTTAAAATCTTTTGCACAGCAAAGGAAACAATAAACAAGACGAAAAGACAACCGTCAGAATGGGAGAAAATATTTGCAAATGAAGCAAATGACAAAGGATTAATCTCCAAAATTTACAAGCAGATCAATATCAAAAAACCAAACAACCCAGGCTTCCCTGGTGGCGCAGTGGTAGAGAATGTGCCTGCCAATGCAGGAGACACGGGTTCAAACCCCGGTCTGGGAAGATCCCACATGCTGCGGAGCAACTAGGCCTGTGAGCCGCAACTACTGAGCCTGCGCGTCTGAAGCTTGTGCTCCACAACAAGAGAGGCCACAATTGTGAGAGGCATGCACACCGTGATGAAGAGTGGCCCCCACTCGCTGCAACTAGAGAAAGCCCTTGCACAGAAACGAAGACCCAACACAGCCATAAATTAATTAATTAAAAAATTTCTATCACAATTATACACATTAAAAACAAACAAAAAAAACCAAACAACCCAATCCAAAAATGGGCAGAAGATGTAAATAGACAGCTCTCCAAAGAAGATATACAGTTTGCCAACAAACACATGAAAGAATGCTCAACATCGTTAATCATTAGAGAAATGCAAATCAAAACTACAATGTTATATATATATATATATATATACACACCACATCTTCTATATCTTTTCATCTACTGATGGACACCTTTGGTTGCTTCCATATACTGGCTAATGTAAACAATGATTCTATGAACACTGGGGTGCATGTATCTTTTTGAATTAGCGTTTCCATTTTCTTTGGATAAAAACCCAGGGGTAGGGGCTTCCCTGGTGGCACAATGGTTGGGAGTCCACCTGCTGATGCGGGGGATGCGGGTTTGTGCCCCGGTCCGGGAGAATCCCACATGCTGCAGAGCAGCTGGGCCCGTGAGCCATGGCTGCTGGGCCTGCGCGTCCAGAGCCTGTGCTCCGCAGTGGGAGGGGCTGCAGCAGT
Organism: Neophocaena asiaeorientalis asiaeorientalis; assembly: GCF_003031525.2. Classification (NCBI taxonomy): domain Eukaryota; kingdom Metazoa; phylum Chordata; class Mammalia; order Artiodactyla; family Phocoenidae; genus Neophocaena; species Neophocaena asiaeorientalis. Next base: position 253,611 of record NW_020174376.1, on the reverse strand, counting down.
GAGAGGCCCGTGTACTGCAAAAAAACCCCCAAAAAACACACAAAAAAACCCCCAGGGGTAGAACTGCTGGATCATATGGTAGTTCTATTTCAATTTTTTGACAAACTGCCACACTGCCTTCCATAGTAGCTACGCCAATTTATATTCCCACCAACAGTGTACTAGGGTTCCTATTTCTATACATCCTCGCCAACATTTGTTATTTGTAGACTTCTTGATGATAGCCATTCTGACAGGTGTGAGGTGTTATGTCATTATGGCTTTGATTTGCATTTCTCTGATGATTAGCAATGTTGAGCCTCTTTTCATGTTCCTGTTGGCCATCTGTATATCCTCTTTGGAAAGATGTCTACTCAGGTTGTCTGCCCATTTTTAAGTTTTCTTTATTTGAGTTATATGAGCTATCTATATATTTTGGATATTAACCCCTTTCTGGGCATATCATTTGCAAAATATTTTCTGCCATTCTGGAGGTTGTCTTTTCATTTTGCTGTTGGTTTCCTTTGCTGTGCAAAAGATTTTAAGTTTAATTAGGTCCCATTTGTTTACTTTTGCTTTTGTTTCCTTTGTCTGAGACAGATCCATAAAAATATTGCTACGATTTATGTCAAAGAGCATTCTGCCTTAGCCTTCATCTCTATTTTTTTTATTTTTATTTTTTGACCACACCACATGGCATGTGGGATCTTAATTCCCCAACCAGGGATCGAACCTGCGCTCCCTGCAGTGGAAGCATGGAGTCTTAACCACTGGACCGCCAGGGAAGTCCCAGCCTTGCTTTCTTTTTTCTTTTCTTTTTTAATTTACTTGGCTTCATTGGATCTTAGTTGTGGCACGCAGGCTCTTTGTTGCGGCACGTGGGCTGTCTAGTTGTGGCTCATGGGCTCTAGAGTGCATGGGCTTAGTTGCCCCATGGCATGTGGGATCTTAGTCCCCCGACCAGAGATCGAACTCGCATCCCCTGCACTGGAAGGCGGATTCTTAACCACTGACCACCAGGGAAGTCCCTCAGCCTTCATTTCTAAAGTGATTCTTTCTTCTTACTTCCCCCAAGTTGTCACTACATTTCTGAGTTTTTCTAATCCTGCTTTGTATTGTTCTTCCATGTCTTATTTAATTTTCTTAATGTCTTCCAACTCACTTTTAAACAGTATATTTTAAATTTGTTGTTTTTTGAGTGTGTCTTTCTGGAATGTTTTCTCCCCCCTTTCTCTCTCTTTTTTTTAAATTGAAGTATAGTTGGTTTACAATACTGTGTTAGTTTCAGGTGTACAGCAAAGTGATTCAGTTATATACATATATTTTTTCAGTTTATATCCTTTATATCACTTACATGTGGAGTCTAAAAAATAATACAAATGAATCTATATACAAAACAGAAACTGACTCACAGACATAAAAAACAAATTTATGGTTACCAAAGCAGAGAGGGAGGGAGGGAGGGAGGGAGGGACAAATTAGGAGTATGGGATTAACAGATACAAACTACTATACATAAAATAGATAAGCAACATGAAATGCTTTTGATTCTCTCCTTTTTCTCCTTATAATCATTTTGTGTGGGATCTGACCTTGATTAATTTTCCATTCATTTTTCTCACAGCTTTATTGAGATATTTTTCACATACCATGAAATTTACCCATTTAAAATGTACAATTCAGTGGTTTTTAGTATATTCAGAACTGTGCAACCATCATCACAATCTGTTGCTCATTCTTATGTGTACTAAGCTTTCCTGAACTTTTAGAAAGAAGTATGGTTCAGGGTGGCTTTTCTAACTTCACAGAGGCTCCCTTTCTGCTGTTTTTATGTATGTTAAAGGAATAGGATGACTTGCTTGATTAGAGTTCTTGGTTCTGGTCCTCTATCCCATTCTTATCTAGATCTTTTCTTTCCTTATTCTTTATTGTCCCTGTTCTGCTCAATTTGAATTCTATTCTCAGCAATTTCTCCTCAGTGTGGGACCGTGTATGAGTAGGGAGATCTGGTGGCTCATTTTCAGTAGTTCATTAAGGGTTAGCCTGCTCCATCCCTTTCAGACCTTCTGACCACAGGTTGCTTGTATTCAGTTTTTATTGGAGGGAAAAACCCCTCCCCATTTCAACTAATGTTCTTAAACTGAACTGCCACACTTTTATTTTTTTCATTAAAAATGTTTAATTGAAGTATAGTTGACTTACAATATATTTGTTTCAGGTGTACAACATAGTGATTCTATATTTGTATCAATTATGTGCCATACAAGGTTATTATAATATTATTGACTATATTCCCTGTGCTGTGCATTACACCCCTGTGACCTATTTATTTTATAACTGGTAATTTGTATCTCTTAATCTCCTTCACCTATTTCACCCATCCTCCCATTCTCTCAACCACTAGTTTGTTCTCTGTATCTATGAGTCTGTTTCTGGGTTGTTTAGGACTCATTTATTTTGTTTGTTTGTTTGTTTGCTTGTATTTTGCAGTACACGGGCCTCTCACTGTTGTGGCCTCTCCCGTTGCGGAGCACAGGCTCCGGATGCACAGGCTCAGCGGCCATGGCTCACGGGCCCAGCCGCTCCGCGGCACGTGGGATCTTCCCAGACCGGGGCACGAACCCGTGTCCCCTGCATCGGCAGGCGGACTCTCAACCACTGCACCACCAGGGAAGCCTAGGACTCATTTGTTTTATCTTTCTCTGTCTGACTTATTCACTTAGCATAATACCCTCCAGGTCCATCCATGTTGTCACAGGTTGCAAGATTTCATTCTTCTTTATGGGTTAGTGGTGTTGGGAAAACTGGATAGCTACAAGTAAAAGAATGAAACTAGACCATTTTCTCACATCATTTCCAAAAATAAACTCAAAATGAATTAAAGACTTAAATGTAAGACCTGAAACCATAAAACACCTAGAAGAAAACACAGGCAGTATGCTCTTTGAAACTGGTCTTAGCAATATTTTTTTTGATCTGTCTCCTCAGGCAATGGCAACAAAACCAAAAATAAACAAACAGAACCATATGAAGCTAAAACACTTTTGCACAGCAAAGGGAACCACCAGCAAAACAAAAAGGCAACTTAACTGAATAGGAGAAGATATTTGCAAATAATATGTCTGTTAAGGGGTTAATATCCAAAATATATAAAGAACTCATACAACTCAGTACAAACAATCTGAATAAGAAATGGGCAGAAGACCTGAATAGACATTTTTCCAAAGAAGACATAGAGATGGCCAACAGGTACGTGAAAAGGTACTCAACATCACTAATCATAAGGGAAATGTAAATCAAAACCACCTCAAATGCAATGAGATACCACCTCACACTTGCCACGCTTTTTAGTGAATACCTGTTTGCTGTTTTGGAATTCTCCTGTTTGTCAGGTCTTTCACATGGTCTGTCAACTCCTTCTGCTTTCTCCTACACAGATGTCCATTCCTTGTTGATCTTGTGGCTATGAATGATTTGCCCTTAACTGTTTTTATTTTGAGTTTCATGGGGATACACGGTCACTTAGTTTTGCTGTAAATATTACCCATGAATTTTTTCTTTTGTCTTTTTACTGAAATATAACATACATGCAGAAAAATACACAGACACAGTATAGCTCAGTCAATTTTCACATCTGAACACATCCATGTAATCGGTACCCAGATTAAGATACAAAACATTACTAACTCTTCAGAAGTCCCCCTCAGGTACAGTTCCATTCATGATCTCCCACTAAGGGTGAGCACCATACTGGCTTTTAACCAGCATATACAAGTTTCAGCCATGTCTGAACTTTATTCTCTTTTGTGTCTGACTTTTTTTACTCAAATTATGTTTGTAAAACTTAGCTATATTTGTTACTTATAAGTAAAGAACTATAGTCTGTTTAACCTTATTGCTAAATAGTATTTCACTGTGTGAATATGCCAAAATGTATTTATCCATTCTACTATGTATGGGCATTTAAGTAGTGTTCAGTTTGGGGTATTACAAATAATGCTGCTATGAGCATTCTTGTACAAGCCTTTTGAGGAAGTATGGTCTCATTCCCCTTAGGTATATACGTGGGAGTGAAACTGCCAGGTCATGAGGGTATACATATGTTTGACTTTTGTGCAACATTACGACCACCAACCCCCCCGAGGTTCTCAATCTTTATTGTTTCCTTTCTTCCATATACTTTAAGCTTATTTTGTTCTTGTTTTCTCCAACTTCTTAAGTTAGTACCTTAGTAACCGATTTTACCTTTCTGTTTTCTAATATAACTACTGAAAGTTATACCTTTCTCTCTCAGCACTGCTTTAGTTGTATCCCACAAGTTTTAATGTATTTCATTATCATTCAGTTAAAAATACTTCTTAATTTTCTTTGTGATTTCTTCTTTGACTGATGAGTTATTTATAAGTATGTTGTTTAATTTGAAAATATTTAGGGACTTCCTATGTCATTGATTGCTAACTGAATTAGGTTGTGGTCAGAGAACATAGTGCAATTTCAATCTTTGGAAGTTTATGGAGGGACTTCCCTGGTGGTCCAGTGGTTAAGAATCCGCCTTCCAATGCAGGTGACAAGAGTTCAATCCCTGGTTGGGGAAATAAGAACCCACCTGCCACGGGGCAACTAAGCCTGTGCGCCAGAACTCCTGAGCCCGCGTGCTCTAGAGCCCATGCGCCACAACTAGAGAGAAGCCCACGCGCTGCAATGAAGAGCCCACACGCCGCAACGAAAGATCTCGCGTGCCGCGACGAAGATCCCACGTGCCACAACTGAGACCCAATGCAGCCAAATTAATTAACTAATTAATTTTAAAAATAAATTAATTTAAAAAAGAAAGTTTATGGACACTTATTTGGTGGCCCAGAATATGGTCTAAGTTAGTGAACGTACCATGTGCATTTGAAAAAAGGTGTCTTTTAGATATATTTTTCTATAAATGTCAAACAGGTTAAGGTGGCTGCGAGTTTTCTCCAGATCTTTTATGTCCTTACTGATTTTCTGTCCAGAAATTCTTTCAGTTACTGAAAGAGAAGTATGAAAATCTCTAACTATGGCTACAGATTTCTCTATTTCTCCATTTAATTGTCAATTTTTTCTTCATGTAATTTGAAGGCTGTTATTAGTCACAAACATGTTTATGATTGTTATGTCCTCCAGATAAACTGCCCCTTTTATCAGCACTAAATGTCCTTTTGAAAGTCCAGTAACACCTTTTGTCTTGAAGTCTACTTTATCTGACATTATATAGCTACTGCAGCGTTCTTATGTTTACTGTTATATGGTATATTTAAAAAATCTTTTTACATTCCACCAATCTGTACCTTTATATTTAAATGCATCTCTTGATAGGAGATCAAGAGGGTGGTGTAAGAAGATGTGGAGTTCACCTCTCCCCATGAACACATCAAAAATATATCAACGTGTGGAACAATTCTCACCAAAAACTAACTGGAAATTGGCAGAAAGACTCCTGTACAACCAAGGTTGTAAGAAAGATACACAGAAGCCCACAGAGAAGCCTGCGCTCCACTCATGAGTACTGTGTGGGTAGACTGCCCCCAGGTAGGGTAGAGAAACCAGTAGCCTGCTGTCCTAGGCTACTGGTTTCATGCAACAGCCATGCTGTGCTCTCAAGCCAGAGCTGAAAGAATGTTCTAGCCCTGCTCACTTCATACCACAAGCATGGCACTGGATCTAAGGTGGCCAGGACCTGGGAAGAGACTTGACCTTGAGATGGAGAGGTGACCCAGCTCTGGGGTGGAGCCCAGGTGGGGCAGCAGTGGTGACCATTGCTGGAATTTACTCAAGAGGTGCCCCAGAAGCAGCCCAGACTTCTGATGGCAGCAGAGCTGCTGGGTTTCCCACAGCCGCTTTGCTGTGTGTGTACCCTAGCCCAAGCTGAATGTTCTGGCCCTGCTCACTCGATGCCACAGTGTGGCACTACAAAAAAAGGAAATTACAGGCCAGTATATTTGATGAATGTAAATGCAAAAATCCTCAACAAAATATTAGCAAACCAAATCTAAAAATATATAAAAAGGATCATATACCACGATCAAGCTGAATTTATTCTAGGGTCACAAGGGTAATTCAATATATGCAAATTAATCAGTGTGATACACCACATTATCAAAAGGAAGGATAAAAATCACATGATCGTCTCAATAGATGCAGAAAGACCAATGCGACAAAATTCAACATCCATTAATAATAAAAACTCTGAAAGTGGGTATCGAGGGAACATATCTCAACATAACAAAGGCCATTTAGGACAAACCCACAACCAATGTCATACTTAATGGTGAAAAGCTGAAAGCCTTCCCGCTAAATTCTGGAACAAGACAAGGATGCCCATTCTCGCTACTTCTATTCAACACAGTATTAGAAGTCCTAGTCACAGCAGTCACACAAGAAAGAAATAAAAGGCATCCAAATCGGAAGGGAAGAGGTAAAACTGTCATTATTTGCAGATGACGTGGTACTATATCTAGAAAACCCTAAAGTCTCCACCCAAAAACTATTAGAACTAATAAATGAATTCAGCAAGGTGTAGGATACAAGATCAATATACAGAAATTTGTTGCATTTCTATACACTAACAATAAAATACCAGAAAGTAAAAAAAAAAAAATCCTGCTTAAAATTGCATCAAAAAGAATAAAATACCTAGGAATAAACTTAACTAAGAAGGTGAAAGACCTATACTCTGAAAACTATAAAACATTTATGAAGGAAACTAAAGATGATACAAAGAAATGGAAAGAAATCCTGTGCTCTTGGATTAGAAGAATTAATGTTATTAAAATGGCCATGCTGTCCAAAGCAATCTACAGATTTAATGCAATCCCTATCAAAATATGCATGATATTTTTCACAGGACTAGAGCAAATAACCCTAAAATTCATATGGAACCACAAAAGATCCTGAATTGCCAAAGCAATCTTGAGGAAAAAGAACAAAGCCAGAGGTATAGTGCGCCCAGACTTCAGACTATACTAAAAAGCTACAGTAATCAAAACAGCATGGTACTGGCACGAAAACAGACACACAGATTAATGGAACAGAACAGAGAGCCTAGAAATAGGCTATGGTCAATTAATCTATGACAAAAGAGGCAAGAATATACAATGAAGCAAAAACAGTCTCTTCAACAAGTGGTTCTGGGAAAATTGGACAGCTACATGTAAAACAATGAGATTAGAACATTCCCTCACACCATATACAAAAATGAACTCAAAATGGATTAGCAGACCTAAATATAAGACCTGAAACCATAAAACTCCTAGAAGAGAATATAGGCAGAACACTCTGACTTAATCGTAGCAATATTTTTTTTGGCTCTGTCTCCTAAGGCAAAAGAAGTAAAAGCAAAACTAAACACATGGGACATAATTAAACTTAAAAGCTTTTACACAGCAAGGGAAAATACTGACAAAATGAAAAGACAACCTACACGGTGGGAGCAAATATTTACAGCTGATGTGACCCATAAGGGATTACTATCCAAAATATTATGAACAGCTCATACAAGTCATCATCAAAAAAACAAAGAACCCAATAAATGGGCAGAAGACCTGAAGAGACAGTTTTCCAAAGACATACAGATGGCTAACAGGCACATGAAAAGATGCTCAACATCACTAATTATTAGAAAAACGCAAATCAAAACCACAATTAGGTATTACCTCACACCTGTCAGAATGGCTATCATCACGAAGTCTACAAATAACAAATGTTGGAGAGGATGTGAAGAAAAGGGAACCCTCGTACACTGTTGGTAAGAATGTAAATTGGTGCAGCCACTATGGAAAACAGTACGGAGGTTCCTCAAAAAACTAAAAATAGAACTACCATATGATCCAGCAATTCCACTCCTAGGTATATATCTAGAAAAAATGAAAACACTGATTCGAAAAGATACATGCACCCCAATGTTTATAGCAGCACTATTTACAATAGCCAAGAGATGGAAGCAACCCAAGTGCCCATCAACAGACGAATGGATAAAGACGATGTGGTATATATATATGTATATATGTATACATACATACACACAGAGAATGAACTACTACTCAGCCATAAAAAAGAATGAAATTTGCAGCAACATGGATGGACCTAGAGGGTGTTATGCTTAGTGAAATAAGTCAGACAGAGAAAGACAAATACTGTATGATATCACTTATATGTGGAATCTAAAAAGTAATACAAATGAACGGATATGAAAAACAGAAACATGCTCACAGATATAGGAAACAAACTTGTGGCTACCAAAGGGGGCAGAGGAAAGTGGGGAGGGACAAATTAGGGGTATGGGATTAACAGATACAAACTACTATGTATAATATAGATAATCAACAAGGATATATTGTATAGCACAGGGGATGATACTCATTACCTTGTAATAACTTATAATGGAGCATAATTTACAAAAATACTGAATCATTTTGCTGTACACCTGAAACTAATATTGTAAATCAACTATACTTCAATTAAAAAACAAATAGAGGGGCTTCCCTGGTGGCGCAGTGGTTGAGAGTCTGCCTGCCGATGCAGGGGACACGGGTTCGTGCCCCGGTCCGGGAGGATCCCACATGCCGCGGAGAGGCTGGGCCCGTGAGCCATGGCCGCTGAGCCTGCGCGTCCGGAGCCTGTGCTCCACAACGGGAGAGGCCACAGCAGTGAGAGGCCCGCGTACCGCAAAAAAAAAACCCAAAAAGAACCAAATAGAATGCACCTCTTGTAGACAGCATGCAGTTGAGTCTGGTAATCAATCTCTGATTTCTAATTTGAAGGTTTACTCCATTTATATTTAACATAATTACTGACATGGCTGAATTGGGATTTACCATTCTGCTATTGGTTTTCTGTTCATCTCATCTGTTTTTTGTTTCTCCATTCTTTCTTGCCTTCCTCCCTTTTAATTTCTCCATTGACTTTATAGCTTTCTCTCTTTGCATTATTTTTAAAAAAAATAGACCTTAGTTTTAGAGCAGTTTTAGGTATACAGTAAAACTGAATTAAAAGAACACAGCGTTCCTATATACCCCCTGCCCCACACAGACACAGCCTCCCCCCTACTATCAACATCGAGCCACAGTGGTACATTTGTTATAATCAATGAACCTACACTGATGCATCATTATCATGCAAAGTCCACAGTTTACATTAGGGTTCACTCTTGGTGTTGTACATTCTATGGATTTGGGCAAATGTATAATGACATATATTCACCGTTACAGCATCATACTGAATAGTCTACTGGCCCCCAAAATCCTGTGTTTTGCCTATTCATCCCTCCTTTTCCTCTAATCCCTGGCAACCAATGACCCTTTTACTCTCTCCATAGTTTTGCATTTTCCAGAATGTCATGTAGCTGGAATCATATAGTATGTAGCCTTTTCAGGTTAGCTTCTTTCACTTAGTAATACGCATTTAAGGTTCCTCCATGTCTTTTTATGTCTTGATAGCTCATTTGTTTTTAGCAATGAGTATTATTCCATTGTCTGTATGTACCACAGTTTATCCATTTGCCTACTGAGGGCATCTTGGTTGCTTCAAAATGTTGGCAATTATGAATAAAGCTGCTATAAACATTTGTGTGCAATTTTTGTGTGGACCTAACTTCAACTCATTTTGGTAAATACCAAGGAGCATGACTGCTTGATAGTATGGTAAGAGAATGTTTAGTTCTGACAAACTGTCTTCCAAAGTGTCTGTACCATTTTACATTCCTACCAACAATGAACGACAGTTCCTGTTGCTCCATTATCCATGTCAGCATTTGGTGTTATCAGTATTTTGGATTTTGGCCATTCTTATAGGGGTGTAGTGGGATCACTGTTGTTTTAATTTGCAATTCCCTAATGACACATGATGCTGGGCATCTTTTCATATGCTTATTTCCCCTCTATATAATCTTATTTGGTGAGGTGTCTAAGGTCTTTTACTCATTTTTAAATTGGGGTGTTTAGGGACTTCCCTGGTGGCGCAGTGGTTAAGAATCTGCCTGCCAACGCAGGGGACACGGGTTCGAGCCCTGGTCCGGGAAGATCCCACATGGCGAGGGGCAACGAAGCCCCTGTGCCACAACTACGGAGTCCGCGTGCCACAACTACTGAAGCCCAAGTGCCTAGAGCCTGTGCTCTGCAACAAGAGAAGCCACCGCAATGAGAAGCCCACGCACCACAACAAAGAGCAGCCCTCACTCAACGCAACGAGAGAAAGCCCGTGTGCAGCAACGAAGACCCAACACAACAACAAAATAAATAAATAAAATTGGGGTGTTTAATTGAGGCATTACTTCACTATCTCTGGGACCCACTTTCAAATGCGAAGGTGACAACAATTCATATCACTGTTCTTCTGTGTGTAATATGTACTTTATCTCTGGCTGCTTTTAAGATTCTCTTTTTCTTTTGTTTTCGGCAGTTTGACTATGATGTCTCTATGCTTGGTTTTCACTGTATTTAAAACCTGCTTAGTTAGGGCTTACTGCTATTTCTAAATTTCTAAATTTGTGTTTCACAGATCTGGGGAACATTTCAGCCATTATTTCTTCAATTTTTTTTAATGGCCCCTTCTCTCTCTTTATTCTCTCCTACTGGTATTCCAATTGTACATAAGGTAGACCTTTTTACATTGTTCCACAGGTCATTGAGGCTCTTCATTTTTAACCAATCTTTTTTTTTTCTTCAGACTGGCTTATTTCAAGTAAACCAACCCTTTCTCCTGTCATTGCCAATCTGCTATTAATCTCATCCAATTAAAAAAAATTGAAATATAGTTGATGTACAATATTATGTTAGTTTCAGGTGCATTACAGTGGTTTGACATTTGCATACATTATGAAATGATCACCATCATAAATCTGGTAACCATCTGTCCCTACACAAAGTTATCACAATATTATTGACCACATTTCTTATGCTGTATATTACACCCCCGTGGCTTTATTTATTTTATAACTAGAGGTTTATAGCTCTTAATCCCCTTCACCCATTTCCCCTTTCCAACCTCCCTCTCCTGTGGCAACCACCCGTTTTTTTGTCTGTATCTATGAGGCTGGTTTGATTTTTAAACTTCAGATATTGTATTTTTCAGTTCCAGAATTTTTTGTGCATAGTTTCTACTTCTCTGAGATTTCTTACTTTTTCATTCATTACAAGTATATTTTCCCCTATGCCCTTGAGCATAGAAATAAGCTGCTTTAAAGTCCTTATCCGCTAATTTCAACATCTGAGTCATCTTCGGGTTGGTCTTCATTGATTGCTTTTCCTCTTGAGTATAAGTCACATTTTCTTTCTTCTTTTTTCCCATACGTATAGTAGTTGAGGACTGAATCCCAGACTTTTTGAATGGTTATGTTGTAGAGATTATGAATTCCGTTTTGTTCCTCTAAAACGTACTGATTTTTCATTTTAGTTAGTTTTCATTTGTCTAGAACGAAAATTCAAATTTCTGTTTCCTTTGCATTGAGCAGTAGCTGGATTATCCATTCAGTTATTTTAGCTCTATCGAGGGTGCTTGGAGTCGATCCTGTATATCTTAGTAGTCTGCCAGAGATTTGGGCAGGCTGTATACAATTAGGGCTCCTCCTCCGTGGTTCTCTCCTGGGATATCTTCTCAGGTTTCAGTTGCTACAGTCACCCTGAACTCAGTTCTCTCCTTCCTCATCCGATAAGACTGGTTTCTATCCAAGTTTTACCCACCTCCATATTACAGCAAGTGCAGCCTGCCCATGGGTGAAAAGCTATAAAAAAAAACCAGGAAACCTTTTCAAATGACCACTATTCTCTTTGCTACAGTGGAAACAGCATTGGAAGTGGGAATTTTAGGGCCTGTATTAACATCCTAGCCTGGCCACTTTCTAGCTATGTTTACTTTGGGTTAGTTCTCAGACACCATTTCCTCATTCTAAAATGGTAATAAGAATGTTTGCTTCACGGGGTTGTTAGAGTACCAAGTGAGATCATACATGAGATAAGGAAAATAGGCTCAGAGGGGCTAGATGATGTCCTATCTAAGTGGTAGGAGTAACTGGTTACTCCAGATCTGTCCATGCTTTTTCTGCTATGCCATATTGCTTCCATCTTTCTAATGACTACCAGCTCCACCTTTCCCTCCCAAAGACACCTCCAAGTACCTACCATGATCTAATTACCAAACTGAGCACCAAGAACACAGTAAGCCAAAGTCCTTGCCCTCAGGAAGTTCCAAGTACCGTTCCCTTCTTATATAAGTGTTGACTGCCCTACAGTCTAGGTCTGATTTTGGTCACTCTCAGGGCCTTCAGATAGCTGTTTTGTTATATTCTGTCCAGTCTGTAATTGTTATCTGTAGGAGGGGTTGGTCTGATACAACCTACTCTGCTGTTACCAGAAGCAGAACTGCTATTTATGGATGTTTGGCTTTGCCGTCTAGCTGCTCAGTCTGTTTTTATGCCATGATATTTGGAGAAATTAAAAAACTATGCTGTCCCACTGCCCCCATCCTCCCAAAATCATGTGCTATTTATTTTAATAATAAATGAAATAAAATACTGACTAGAATCTTTCTATTACTCAGAATCTTTGTCCAGATTTCTTTTGCATCTAAAGGGCAACAATACTTGGTCTGAATTTAATTGCTCGAGAGTTAGGGACCGGTAGTGTAGTAGTATAACGACTCTCCTCCCACCCCTCCATACCTGATGTTTTCTTGGCTATACCCTGATCAGGTAATGCTCCAAATTTCCGATGCTGTTCATACCAGTCATTCACTGTCATAGATGCCAGACTTGGATAACCAGCTCCAAATACTCTGCAAGAATCACACTGCATTTAGAAAAGTAAACATAAAGAGCTCTATTAAAAAGCCTCTTCTCTTTAGTGATAAAGCCTGTGTCTGTTTCATCCTTGCTCCCCTACCCAGCTATCTTCTGAGGATTTGTGAAAACTCCTGTTAGGATATGTAAAATGAGGCATCCAGGAAGGAGAATTAAAGGCAAGAGCTTTCATGAGAAGATACATAGCCCAGAATCATCTCCCAGTAAGCAATCCTGGAGGCTAATGCCCCACAGAGGAGTGATGATACGATGGAAGGAGTATTTATACTTGGAGGGTATAAAAGATACACAGAGGAAGAAGACTCTTCTGCCACCCTACGGAAAAGCATCCCAAAACTCAGAATTAAAACCTAGATAGGCAAACATGTCCTTTTGAGAACTGTAGCTCAAGGAAACAGTGGGAAACAATTTTAAGGTCTACAATTCTCCCTTAGATTCTTTTCTTCTTTCTGTTTTTAATTAGTTAATTCATTAATTTTTGTTGGTTTCCTTTCTAGCCTATTTTCAAGCTCGAGTTTGTGAGGGAAATGTCTGATGAAGACAGACAGAGAAAGTATCAGAGGAGATACCTCTGATGGAAGAACAGCCTCCCCAGGTGAAGCCATTACCTTCTGTTACTCATGCACTGTAAATGAACCATAAAAGCAGGGGGCTTGAAAAGGCAACCCACTTTTTAATACTACCTACTTGGCTTGGGCCATGTTCCGAGTGAGAACAAACGGTTTCATTGGAGGCCTGTCCTGACGAGATGAGTGAGAAGTTGATGCCTAAAAAGGAAATTAATTATCAGAAGTGTACTTGTCGTTCTGCCCACCCCACTATGCAGGCTCTTATGTCTTTAGGTGCTTGAAAAGCCCTATTTATCAGTCTCTAAGATATATTTGCAGAATACTAATGGTGGAGGTTGGTTAGCTCTTCTGAGGTGGCCCAAGTATCTTGCTGGAAAGGGAGCAAGAGAAAGCTCTCCCAGGAATCATTTCGCCACAAGTGAAAAATTACTTGACTTTAAAATACTCCCCTCCAAAGAGGAAGATTCCAAAGCCTTCTTCCATGTTCCATCTAAAACCCTTGAGCTGAATTTGAAGCCCCTTTCCTTAGCCTGGCCTTCAGTGCTAAAGCTGAATTATGAAGACCCTTCTGCTAAAACCCTGTCCAATGTAATTTTGCTATTAATTGTCATGAGCTCCCTAGGGTGTTTTAGAACTGTAGCTGAAATGCAAGGGGGGAAGAATGGGTTAGTATCTTTCATATATAGGTGCACAGAAATGTTTCAAGGAAACTTGGCTGTCCAGGGGCACACCAAAACAAACGATGGTCAAGAAAAATGTTCACTTGGTTCTAAACTCCATCACTTCCAGAGCCAATCCCAATACCAAATGAGACAGCATAAAAACAAAGAACTAAGGAGATGGGAGGATCCAGAGGAGTCCAGCCTCCTGATGATTGAAAACCACTCATCTAGATATGCCCAAGGGGCCTTAAGGCTTTAGAATACTAATTGTTCATTCTTTGATCCCTTCACACAGAGAAACTAGGTTGATGTTACCCTGAGGCAAAAGCTCCTGGGCTAATTAGTGCAAATCGAATTAGCAAGAGGTTTCTCTGAGGACTTAAATGCCTGTGACTAGCTGATAAATTCAACTCAATTCATGTTATATGCTGAACCAAAAAATAAGTGGCAGCAAAGCCTAATATTTTGAAGTAGCAGCTCCAAAACACAGTTATGATCTTCAGGGACAGCCAAAGTGGGGTTACACCAAGTTTTCTTTACCAATATGCCCGACATTTTGTGCAGAGATGTCCTTGCTGTGTTTCATACTTGGGTGACCTAAGGTGTGAGGGTGTATCATTGTGTAATGTTAAATCCTGGTTTCTCCCCCAACCTAAACACATTCCATGTCTTTTGCTTTATCTTCTGTTTACTCTTTTCTCTCTCTTCTCCAGTTACACTCTTCTTCTTCATTCCCATCCTATCCCTCTTCCTGTTTATTACAGTCAAGCACAGGTTTTCAAGGCCCACCTCCCTATGCCTTCCTTCAGGAGTCATGAGTGCTCACAGCCCAAACCAATTTTCACTTCAGAGAAGCCTCCTTCCCTCCTGGCATGTCACAAAATTACAAAAGACTGGAAGTGTGTTACAGGTTAGAAAGCACTGGGGAACGATACTATAAACCAGAAAGAAAGCTATCCTAGTGAACCTTCAGCCTTCCTCCACTAATCTTAATAAGAACAATGATTTTACGGAGACTTAAAAGGATTTTAATTCAATTACTCTCTTGTAGAAGATTCAAATCTCTGACAGTAGCTTTTTTAGGGATATAGGCAGTGACCAGGCTTACCTCTTTTGAAGAGTCTTTTCCTCTCAAGATCTTTATCTCCTGGTCAATGCTCTCAATCTCTTCTAAGCTGATACCAATCCACCTTCGAAGGTGAAGGAGGTAATATTCACGAACACACTCATCATCTGCTTGACCACTTTCCACAGCAGATTTCAGTGCAGACAACCTATGCTCCACCTCCTTCTTCTGCTTGTATCTGTTCCACAGAAACGCATTAGCCATGAACTTAAAAATAAAGAGGTGTTCCTTCAAAAGAAGGCCACAATACAATTTTACCTTTACAAATGACCAGATACACCGATTTCCATTTAGGCAAAAATACAGATTCTATACCTCAGAATTTGCCACCAAGGCAGTTCTCTTAAGACTACAAGGTAAGGAAGGGATCAGCAGAAGCTGAGAAATACATCCTGAAACCAGAAAAATATCGAAGTAACCTGATCTGAGCAACTCTTCCCATCATATTTTGAGATGGGAGTGCCTTAGTAACTTTATGACATCAACCTTTACTAGGTTGGGTGCTTAGTATATACAATGTCCACTTGGGAATTACAGCTTCAAATGGTCATAGAATCTTAGGGGTCATTTACCTGCCATTGATGCAGGAATTCCTTGTGAAATAGCCTAAAAAATGGTCATCTCTTCTTTTCTTCTGGGCAAAACATTTCCAGCTCCTCTAACTCATCCTAGTATAATTTGAAGACTCATATCCACCCTGCCCGCCCTTTTCAAGATGCATTCTAGTATGTCATCTATCACTCATTGGACAACTATTTACCGAGTACCTATTGTGTGACAGGTACTGTTCTCAGTGCTTGAGACACAACAGTGCATACAAGAAAGTCCTTGCTCTCCTGAAGCTTTCATTCTAGTGTGAGAAGACAGACAAAAAGAAATAGATGAGTCAGGTGGTGGTGAAGTGCTCTGAAGAAGCAAAAAAAGCAAGGTAAAGTGGATAGAGTGATGGTGCGAAAGTACGGGTGATCAGGAGAGACTTCTTTGAAGAGATGACATCTGAGCACAGACTTCAAGGAAATAAGGATGGAAGCCATGCCGGTATCTGAAACAGTGTTCTAAGGGGGAAAAGCAAATATGAAGGTCCTGGGGTGGGAGAGTGCTGGCCTGACATGGTTGAGAAATAGCAAGGAGGTCAGTGTGGCTGGCATGGCGTGAAGAATAATAGGAAGTGAGGTCAGAGAGATAGCCAGGGCCATAATTTGTAGAATCCTGTAGGCCAAGAATACACGAAATATCAAATGTCATGATATTTTGAGAAGAGAAAGCCACTGGAAGCTTTAAAGTAGAATACATGAAATGAACTTTTTTTTAATGGACTACTCTGTTGTGTGTAGACTGTGGGGGGTGGTGGGAGGCAAGGGTGGAGCAGGAAAGTCAATTAAGAGGATATTGCCACAATCCAGGCGAGAGACAGCGACTTGAAATAGGGAGGTGGTGAGATGTGGACATAATTAAAATATAACAGTATTTGTTGGTTTATTGGATGTAAGGTCTTGAGGCAAAGAAAGGAATCAAGGGAAAACTCCACAACTTCCAAGAGAAGTATCTTGAAATATCTACGTCTGGAACCCCACTCTAGACCTCCAGAATCAGATGCTCCTCTGTGGGTGTTCACCCAAATCTGAAGTTCTTAACCTGAGGTCCACGGACAGAGTTTGGAGGGAGGGCTGTTCTTGAACTCCCCCAAATTTTGTATAGAATTCTACGTGTATGTTTCTTCTTCTTTTTTATTTACTGGGGAGAGGTTAAGGAGGTCCATGACCCACAAAAAGTCAAGAACCTCCGCTCTGGAAACATTCTTTATTATAAAAACTTTTAGGCTCTCCTGCTCCTTTTAATCAACAAGTGGGCCCTTTATGTAATGTTACAAATAACTGTCACAGCACCATCATAGGTGGCCTTCTGAGTAAAACACTACACAGGTCAATTCCTAGTTCATGAATGCTATTACAGATATCACTTGAGAACGTTTAACTCTGGTGCCACTCGGTTCCTGTGCTTCCTTTCCCATCCTCTGCATGCATGTGGTCTAGTCACACTCTCTGGTCTTTCCTTCTTCTCTACTTCCTTTGCTTCTATGACTTTGCTCCTAGTCATCTTTGGGACTTCTAAGTTCCTGAACTCCTATTCTTTGAGGCCAGTGTTTTTTAGACCTTTCTGTCTTAGCAGAAGAGCCCTTTCTTCTTATGAGAGCTTATTTGGAACTCCAGAAAGTAATAAAAGATAAAATCTGCCTTGGTTAAATCAGAGGAGGGCTCCCAACATGCCCCCTACCCAGGCACTGTGGTGGAATCTTAGGGCTCGAAGGAACAGATTGTAAACCACTGTCCTAGACCTTTGTCACTGTTCTAGATTTCCTATGGTGAGCCACTGCATGCAAACACTCCCTATCACCCTAGAATCCCCCAGTGCTTGTCACCCTTCTGACTCTGGGCCACTTTCATCATTCATTCCCCTTTTCTGTTCCCAAGCTGCTGAAGAGAGGTAACGAACTACAAATTTGTGTCAGATGAGTCAACTACAAATTCATATGATCAAACTTCAGCGGAACGGTCACTCTTGTTCAGCTATCTTTTTGCTCACCTTTTGTGGATTCCATGCCAACATCATGCTCACCAGATGGCCAGCCAATGTAGAAATTCAATTTCCCTTTTTCCCTTAAAATCTCTATAGCTTCACCTTTCCTCCTCTCCTCTTGCCTTTAAGGAGCTAATGTTGTCTTTACCATTCCACTTTGGCTATCAATCCTGTCCCCACCCACACTCTTCCAAGCCTCACTCAATCAATCATCCTCCCTGTCATTAGCCGTTACAATTTTTCACCCTACTGGTGCCTTTCCCCTATCCTAGAAACACCTTCCCTCAATCCATGTTCTGCCTTTTCAAATGACCACTCTTCTCTCTTTTCTAAACAGCACTAGAACTGGGAATTTGAAGACCTGAGTTTAAAGCCTGGCCACTTACCAGCCATGTAACTTTGGACAAGTCAGTACTCAGAGCCCATTTCCTTATTTCTAAAATGGGATAATATCTGCTTCATGGGGCTGTTAAGAGGACCAAATGAACAATATTCATGAAAGTGCTTTGTAAGCAGCAATATACTGCTATCTGATGGGAAAATTGAGGTTAAGGGGGGCTAGATGATGCCCCATCTACTAGGTGGCAGAAATTGGACTGGTCACCCCAGGTCTGACTCCAAAGCCCAGGCTTTTTCTGCTATACCATATTGTTTCCATCTTTCTGATGACCACTCTATCTGTCCTTCCCAAAGATACCTCAAGGACCTACTATGATCCAATTACTGGTTGGGTACCAAGGATATAATGATATAATTAGGATACTAAGGATATAATTAGTCAAGGTCTCTGACCTTTAGAAGTTCCAAGTCTAGAAAATAACAGATTGTTATGGCCTGATAAGTAACATAAACTAAATGCTACAGTATCTGGGAGGGGAGACAGGTAGAGAGAAGCTTCAAAGAGGACATGACATTTGTCCTCTCTCTTCCCCAGGCTTCTTTCTATAAGTACTTTTACCTGTACCTTGTTGAGTCTCTTACCTCTGCTCTTTCTTTCCTCTTCCTTCTCCCTTAATTTGCCCCAAGGTTTTATCCTTGGCTTTTTTTTCTCTACATGTTTTTTCTTGGCAAACTATCCACACCCAGCGACACTCCTGAATTTTTAGCACTAGCAGCAAAACAGTCTGATAAGTTTTAGTTACACATTTCCATCTGTCTATGGACATGGCTGTCCAGCTGTCACTTTAGGACCTAAATTCAGTAAATCTAAAACTAGACTCATTACTTACCCAGCTTCTACTTCTCCATTTCTGTCAAAAGAATGTAGGTACAGGGCTTCCCAGGTGGCGCAGTGGTTGAGAGTCCGCCTGCTGATGCAGGGGACGCGGGTTCGTGCCCCGGTCCGGGAAGATCCCACGTGCCGCGGAGCGGCTGGGCCCGTGAGCCATGGCCACTGAGCCTGCACGTCTGGAGCCTGTGCTCCGCAACCGGAGAGGCCACAACAGTGAGAGGCCCGCGTATCGCAAAAAAAAAAAAAAGAATGTAGGTACAGTTAATCAAGACTTACACTTACACCTCAAAGATGGGAATTAGAGTAGAGAAGATACGTGAAGAAACAGGTTTTGAGGGAGAGAGAGGACATACCATTTAGGTGTTTTATGTCGGATGGCCTCACTGTGTAAAGTCATGAGGTGGGGGATGGAGGACTTACAGAAATTAAATAAGGATTTGAACAATTTGTTTTCTAATCATATAAATGCTTCTTGCAAAAGTAATATCTCTGATAGTTGTAACTTCATTTTTATCACTTCTTCCCAGCTGAAGTACTATTATAACACGTTAACTTGTCTTTCTGCCCCCCTCTTCATTTTCAATGTTCCATACACATCACTTCCTTACAGTCCTCCAACCATACTACTCTTAGCTTCTGCCAAATCAGACTATTCTCCATTTCCTGTACATACCTCCAACTACCCTGCCTTGGGCTTTTGCTCATGTTGTTCCCCCCTGCTTGTCAAGAATAAATATTTTTTGAGCACCTTCTATATACCAAGCCCTGTGCTAGACATACCACACAGAGAACAAGAGAGAAATGGCTACTGCTCTCATGGAGTATACATTCTAGTAGGGGAGAAAGACAAAGCCCAGAAAGACAGATAAATGAAGAGCATTCCACGCAGTGAGAACAACATGTACAAAGACTCTGTAGAAAGAAAGAACTGGATCAGTTCGGAACTGAAAGAAGGCTATTATGGCAGCAGTCTAGTGAACAAGGGGAGTATATGATGTATGAGGAGACTGGAGAGAGGCCGATGCCAGATCATCCAGGTCTTTATAGTTAATGGCTTGGATATTTCAGGTGAGAGATGCTGGTGGCCTAGATGAAGGTATGATAGTGGAGAAAGAGAGAAACAGAAGGACATAAGGTACATTTTGTAGCTAGAACTGGCAGGCCTTGTTGATGGACTGGATGTGGCAATTCAGAAGGGAGGAACTGAAGCTAACTCCTAGGTTTCTAGCTTAAAACCTGGGTGAGTGGTGGTCTGTTTATTGAGATGGTAAAGACATGAGTGTGGGGGCACATCTGGGGATTAAAAAGCCAGCAGTTCAATTTAGGGCATGTTAAGTTTGAGATGTCTGTGAAACATCCACGTATGGTGTTCAAAGTCAGGAGAGGTCTGGGTTAGTGATATAAATATGGGAGCCATTAGCGAAAAGATAGTGTTGGTATCTCGTCTGTCAGGCATAAAAAAAAAAAAAAAAAATCAAAGATCAAGCTTTCTGGGCTTCCCTGGTGGCACAGTGGTTGAGAGTCCGCCTGCTGATGCAGGGGACACGGGTTCGTGCCCCGGTCCGGGAAGATCCCACATGCCGCGGAGCGGCTGGGCCCGTGAGCCATGGCCGCTGAGCCTGTGCGTCCGGAGCCTGTGCTCCGCAACGGGAGAGGCCACAACAGTGAGAGGCCCGCATACAGAAGAAAAAAAAAAAAAAAGATCAAGGTTTCTAACCAAAGAAATGCAAATCAAAACAATGAGGTATCTTTCCTGCTTGCCCATCTGGATTTTCTAAGTGTTGCCATTCAGTACTGTTGCAGTGAGACATACTTTGAAACTTTGTTATTGTGGAAAGCAATATAATTACCATCAAGAGTCAAAATATTCAAACCTTTTGATTTAGGCACTGGTCCTTCTAGAAATCTGTCCTACAGGAACAGTGACAGATGCAGTAATGTTTCCTCATAACATTACTTAGAATAGCAAATAAAAAATCAACCCATAAACAGGCTAAGCATTTGACAATAAAAGATTAGTTTAAATAATTATGATATGACTGTAAGCTGGAATACTATTTAACCATTAAATACCATGGCTTCAAAAGACATGGGGAAATCAAAACAGGATGTTAGGTTTAAAAAAAGGATAAAAAACTATATTTATGGTATTCTTCCAAATTTATTAACTAAAATAACTATGTATCTGGAAGGAAATACATCAGATAGTTAACAAAGCTCATCTGAGTGCTAGGATGAAGACTTATTTTTAATTTAAAAACTGTTCTGTTTTCCAACTTTCTACAATGAGTATTATTACTTTTACATTCAGGCTAACCTGTAATTTGCATTTTTAATTTGCATCCTTCTAGTCTCACCTCAAATGCTACTACATTCGGAAACCTTTTCCTTAACCCTCCAACCAGATGTGATCACTCCCTGGTCTTTGTCCACAACACCATTTGTATCTCTCTAGTGCATTTACAGTCTTTTTTTTTTGTGGATATATTACGATTATTTGGATACCAAATTCACTGTTTAAACTACCTGTTATATGCCAACGGGCTGCCCCTACCTTCTCACAAAGGACATGATACTGAATTCCACTTCATATCAGTCTATCCCATTTCCTCAAAAATCATTCTCTGTCACTCACCAGCTCTTAACCATACTTTATTATTCTTTAAAGCCCTTACCACCTAAAATCACATTTTTATTTACTAGCTTACTGTCTGTCTCCTCCACCAAAACAGGAGCTCCATGAGGGCACGGACTTTGTCTGGGTCTCCATTACTTAGCACACAGTAAAGCCTCAATAAATATGCTAAATGATTCAATCAATTTTCAGCTCTCTAGACCAGGCCTCTCCACTGAGCTTCATGCTACAGATACCTTGACTTGGATGTCTCCTAGGCACCTTAAATGCAACATGTCTCAAAATACAATTCATACTCTCCCCTGTCTGTTCTTCCTCTTCTACTCCCCCATCTCAATGAGTTCCACAGCCACCCACCTACATCAGAAACATGGACACCTTCCCTGCTGCTTCATTCTACCCTACCTGTCACAACCAATTGATCGTTTTCTGCAGATTCAACCCTATAAATAAATATATCCCCTCCATCCCTTCTGCCATTGCAGTAGTAAAGTCTCATCACCTCTGTGACCTAACTGGATCTAATTTCTCCCTCAGAATGCTTCCTAACTGCTGCTAGAGTACGCTAGTTAAAATGCAAATATGACATTGCTACTCTTCAAGGAAAAAAAAAAAACCTCCAGTGGATCCCTAGTCACCAAACAAATCTCAGGCTCTTTAGCATGGCCTAATAATAGGTAACATTTATAGAATATTTACTATGTAACAGATACTGTGCTGTTTTATGTGGTTTATTTTATTAATGCCCCTTAACCCTATGAGATAGGTACCGCTGTTACTTAGACTTCACATATGAGGAAACCTGAGGCTCAGACAGGTTACGTAAGTTACCCAAAATTCAATGGCTTATAAGTAAAGCTGGGTCTCAAACCCAGGTCTCTCTTTCCACGACCTGTACTCAGCTACAAAGATACGACAGTAGCTGACTTTTGAGTGCTTACTGTATCAGACAATGTGGTAAGAGCTTTTTATGCATTTCTCTTCTATCTTATAGGACCTATGATTATCCAATTTGCCATCTGGGGAAATTAAGGCACTGAGGGATTAAGCAGCCTACCCAAAATCAGAATGATTAAATTTTGGAGCTGGGATTCAAACCCCCTTCCCAAGTTCTCAGGAACAATGTCATTCTTTCACCTTCCTCACACCCCAAGCTCTCCTTGGTTTGAACCCTACAACATTCTTCAGCATCATTCTTTCCCCTTCTTCACCACCCACTTTGTGTTCTAGCATCACCTAATCGCTTACGGTTGTTCCCCACCCCAGCACTGTGGTCTTCAATGTCCCTGTAGCTTTACTAATGCTATTATCTCTGCTGGCTAAAGCCCTCCTTTCTTCTTCCTCTAGATGATACTCCTATGCATCCTTAAACAACTCATCACAGGAGTCACCTCGTCCAGGGAGCCTTCTCCTCTCTCCTGCTCCCTCTTTGGTTAGGTGCCCCTCCTGTCTGCTCTCCCGATACCTTGTGCATTTCCCTATCACATCATTTTATAATTTATACTGTTTCTATGCCTCTTTCCCTCACCACACTGTATGCTCCTCCAAGGCAGACACCACCCATATCCATACAAACGCCCATACTCAGTTTGAATCCCCGGTGCCTAGCATAGCTCCTAAACACTGTGAGCACTGTTTTTAAAAAACTAAACTAAGAGAGTAAGCAAGGTGTTCAAGGTCACATAATGAAGCTATGCAGTACTAAGATTAGTTCAGGATGTTATACACCTGATCCAGTACTGTTAGAACAGAGTTTCTCAATCAATTGACCATAAATGGACTATAGCTACAAGATATTTGTGCCCTTCAGAGATACTTACCTCACTGTACCATGTGAGTATTGCTATGCTGTGATGTGGGAGAGACTGGGAGACACTCTGCTAAACTACATTGCTGTTGCTGGCAACCATAAGGTGCTAGGGGTCTGACAGTTAGGTATGGTCATTTCAACCAAGGCGGAGGCTTCTTGAAAAACTCAGGAGTTTGCTATCACCAGGGCCTATGCTAAATAAGAACCCAAAGAGTGACACACACCATTTTTTCCCCCCCCCCCAGAAAAAAAAACATGCACCCCTCCCCGCCAACAGCACTGCCATTGGGCAGTCTTCAAATGACCCACCTCTCTATTTTAGCCTGTCTCTGAGATGCCATAGCAACGAGGCTAGGATAGGCCATGGAGGAATCAGCAGTGTTATTTTCAGCAGAGTTGGCCTTGGTTTTGGGCAGCTCAAACTCTGCCACATGATAGTATCGGCACTGAGTTAAGTAGTTTAAAAAGTGTTCTCGAGCCCACTGCAAATTATCTAGACGCTTGCTGGGGTTGACTTGTTTCATGGCGAATGCTCCTTGAAATGCTGGCACCATCAGGTACTTCAGATCGCTGGAGACAATCTCTTCCAAATCTTCATTTCGGCTGGAAAGAGCAAAGAGGAGGCTGTGAAGTCTGGCTGGGCATTCAAACTGTGGCCCTGGCTTCCTGGGGGAGGGAAGGGCTGGGGTGTGGGTGGGGGTGTGGGTGGGACAAAGGGAGGAGGCACCGGGAACAGCTGCCAGTTTTCTTCACTGACAGTGGCTGTGCGCTCACACCCAATGCCTATGCAAATAGCCAACACTAGGGAGCACAATCGTGTGATACTAAGTATCTCGGAAGAGAGGTGGAGAATGTAAACAATGTACACAAGGTCGCAGTGGGAAGTGGGAAAGAAAGGCTCCGGGTTTTAAAGGTCTCCTGCACCCAGGATCAATGGTTCCGCCATTGGTAACTATTATTTCCTACGTTCTCAGTCATACTACTCTCTCGCCATACCTGAACAAGTCGAGCTCCAGTAACATTTCGGCAGCCTTCTTCAGGAGGTCCAGTCCCTTGAACACCTTATCTTGGATAATCCGGGAGCCGGTGGGTTCAGTCGCGACTTCCACTTCGTCCAGAAGCTGCTTGCTGGTTTCGAACAGCTCGGGGAGCCGCGGCAGCAGTAACTCGTCTCCGGCTGTTGCCATCTTGGGAAAGGGACGAACACGGGAAGACCTCACTTCCGGCCCTGGGACAGATGGGCTGGGCTGCCAGCAACGAAACCGGAAGGGGCGCAGCATTGGTCCAGCGGCTCCACTGTTAACTAAGCGTCGGACAACTGCCAGAAGCGGCTGTTAGCTAAACCGAGCAACTGTTTCCATAGACTCATTTTACCAGGCTGCCTATTACCGGTAGTAGGCATCTGTTACAGACACACAACGCGCAAACAAGCAAACCCTAGGTGCTGCTTTTCGCGTGGCTACTCGTCGCCGATCCGGATCTGGGCAGTGCCGTAGGCTCTGAAGCGCGGGTGTGACGAGGCTGAATTCGGAGCTAGGGCGGGCGCGAGAGGGTAGGCGCGGGCGCGCCCACGGAGTCGGCCAGGCGTGCGCCTTACCTCGCAAGGCTGTCCCTGGCCTGAAGGGCTGGGGCGGCCAGGGTCGTGCAAGTAGCGCCCCCTTCCGGCTTCCGTACACCCAGCAGCTGGAGCTCTGGGTTCCTCCCAGCCAATCCTCGCCTGCTCTCTTTCCCGTCGCTTCACCCCTCCTACACACACATTTAAAAGTTACTGTTACCAACCCCTTTTACACACACACACACACATTCAAAAGTTACTGTTACCCCTCCTATACACACACACACACACACACACACACACACACACACACTTCCTCTGTGAAAGCTTCCTTGAGCCTCTCTCCCCCGCCAAATGAAAATGTTTTGTGCATCTCTATCAGAACACCTACCACCTTGTATTACAGCTAGTGACTTACAAATCTATCTCCCTTACCGCTATGAGTCTGATTAATTTTTGCACCTCTCCGGCTAGCCCAGTGCCTGGTACTTATTAAGTGCCCAGTGTCATTATATGAATAGAAAAATAAGTGATCGGTTTGGAAAGCAGCTCAATTACGCAGAACTGCGCTGTTCAACACGGTAGCCACTTGCCACATGGGGCTATTGAGCACTTGAACGTGGCTATTTTGAATTGAGATGTGCTTTCAATGTAAAATATACACCGGATTTTGAGAACTTATTACGAAAAAATAATGTAAAACATCACAATAATTTTTACACTGACTACATGTTGAAATGCTAATGTTTTGTATATATTGGGTTAAACATATTATTAAAATTAATTTCACTTGTGTCTTTTCACTTTTATAATGTGCCTACTAGAAAACTTAGAATTACATATTAGGTTCACGTTTGTGGCTAACAGCTACTGTACAGCGCTGATGTAAAAATATAATTCCAGGACTTTGAAAGAAGGGACCTCATTGCTTTGAACAAATCAATATAAATATGTACTGATTACCATAGGACACACCCTGAGTTGTCCTAGGAGATTTAATTTAAGTAAAATGCATGTTGCCTGCCCTGGAAAATAAGCTTTTAAACTAAATGTAGTTTACACTATCATTGAGAAGAAAAAATTTTTCATGTAAAAACAACTAGAGGGCAATATAGGACAGTATATAACTAGGGGATATGTTGTACTGCATAGGTTTCTGGAAACCCAAGAAATGACAAGTCATTTTATGTTAGTAGTCAGAAAGCTTCTTAGACATGACATGCAGTCACAGAATTTCAAAGTTGGAAGAGGATCTCAAAAATCAGAGGAAAAAAACCTGAGATCAGATAAGTGACTTGCCCAACGATTTGTGACAAAGCCAGTGTCTTCTAAGTTCAATTGTTTTTACTCCATCTATCTTAAATTGAGTAGGATTTAAAAAGATGGAGAGGCCTTTCATGTGGGACAGAATGAAGCCCCAAGCTAAACCAGTGCTTGGCAAGAAGGAGAGGAGAGTGGGGCATAAGTGTGGGTTGAAAAAGCTTTCCAGGTGATTCTAATACGCCTTCCCTTGCAACCTGCTTTAGAAGCTGAGAAGGAAAGGAAGCTCTGGTGAATCACCAATTTGATTTGTCTGGTACCTCTAATGAGTCTTGTAAACTGAACTTTCAGGGTCAGCCTTGGCCAAGAATACAAAGAAGAAAGATAGTACTTGTGAAGGAGACTTAGAAACAGTAATTGTGAGACTAAAGATAATTTGTTCCTGCACATTTGCTTGGATTAAGACATAGCTTTACTGTTGCCTAAGAGAAAAAAAAATACGCAGAATTTGAATCTGGTCTTGAACTTTGTAAGCCATTTTTCTCTGGCTTTCAAAATGACAGTCCTCATGAGAATCGCCAGTTACTTTCAGAGTGCATATCATATATTCACATCATCATTTTAAATATTGAATTGCATCTTATTGAGATAATACCAAGATTAAAAAGTGGTTAGAAAAAAGTAATAATAAAAATGAGTCATTTATTGTGTTTCTGTGTGTAAACACTTTATCACATTAAATCCCAGTTGTGTATGAGAGATTTTTTTAAAAAAATCCTAGTTTAGGGGAACCAGAAGGGCCCTTAGAAATCTTGTAAGTATAATGTCACTTAAACTTTTTGTAGTAGCAGAACTCTTTTTCCAAACCAAATTTTAGACAGACCCATAGTTTTTAAAAGGGCTGCTGTGTTTGAAGTAGATACACAGAAGCCTGCCAACTCAGCCCATCTTTTCCCCAACTTGTGCAGTGGCACCCAAGGCACCAAAGCACTTCTGAGGGACTTGAGGGCTCTAAGTAACACAGTATAAAAAGCACTAATCTAGCACAGCCCCCTCATTTAGCAGATGAAGAAACTGAGACCCTGAGAAGTTAGGTAACTTGCCCAAAGTTGCAGAGCTAGGATGACTAACTGGTCAACAGTATATAGAGTGAGTCGGAATGGGGAGAAACTAAAGTCCAGGAAAAGAGTAGAAAGCACTTTAAGTAATCTGTGCATAGCTATAGAAATGAGATGACCTTTCAAGTATTTCCTGTTGTGACTCCCCGATCGAAATGATGGATGTTCATTTGTCATGTTTGGATCAACACAGATTTGTTCTCTTAGATAAATTTTGTGAGTCATGAGAGAAATGGTATAGTAGACCTTTTCCTGCCTGTCCGAATTGCGGCGCTTGGCAATTTAGACCTTCTTTGGTCTACTGCTGTTTTGTCTTGAGTGAGTAATGTTCTACTGTTATTTGTACCTGTAATGCCAGCAATGACACTAGATGAGATCAAACTGTGCACAGTGTAAAGCCAAGAGCAGGCTGTAACTTGCCAAAAATTATATATGGAGTAATGACTTAATCCCTAGTGTTCAAACTATCTTCACTAAGTATTTCTGAGATTTGAATTTGCCTGACTAGTAGCAAGAAGTTCATTAAGCCATGAAAGGAAAAACTCCAGTACAGTGAAGACTGAATTAAATGAAAGATTTAAATTCCTACTTTTATATCCAACTCTGAGGAGTGTGGTAAAACAGTTAAAAACACTCTGGAGACTGATATTTGAGTCCTACCTCTGCTACTGAGTAGCTGTGTGACCTTGCAGAAGTCCCTTCCTTTCCACATTAGTTATGTGCTACCTAAATTCTAGGCACTGGAAATTCAAAGAACAAGACACTGGGTTTGAGCCCTTAAGGGGCCCACAGTTCAATGGGAAAGACCAGTGAACAAATAATCAAATAGGAATTTGGTAAGAATGGAGGGAATAACTTTAGCCCTGAGGGGGGCATTCTGTTAAAGGTCAAACTCCATACCTGACTTTCTGATCCTTTTGACCTGCTGCTGACATCCTTTTCATTCTGTTCACCCATGGATCCTAAGCTCCACCTTTAGCTGACTCTCCTAGTTCTCCAAACTATCATGTCCTCTTAGGCCTTCATGCATTTACATGGGTTGTGCCTTCTGCCTGCAATGTCTTTCTCTCCCTTGTCTGCCTGGCAAATTTATATTTAGTACTGACAACTTAGCTGAAGGATCACTTCCTCCAGGAAGCATTTCCTGATCGTTTACCTGCAGGTGAGGTGCCCTCCTCTTAGCTCTTACAGCACTTTATTCATCTCCTTATGACAGTACTGGACTATGGTTTTCTTTATCCACAGCTGTCTCTCAGTAGCCTGAGAGCTCCTTGAGGTCAGGGAGAGTGTCTTGTTCGACTTTGTTTACCTCAGCACAGCACCTTACGCTGTGGGGTCATTAGGTAGGGACTCAACGTTAAAATGAATTACAAAACAATAATACCTTACCTTCTCTGAGTGCTCATTTCCTGCTAGATGACTGTGCTAAGTATTTTTTTTTTTTTTTTGCGGTACGCGGGCCTACTCACTGCCCCGGCACCCCCTGCCGCGGAGCACAGTCTCCGGACGCACAAGCCCAGTGGCCATGGCCCACGGGCCCAGCCGCTCCGCGGCATGTGGGATCCTCCTGGACCGGGGCACGAACCTGCGTCCCCTGCATCGGCAGGCGGACTCCCAGCCACTGCGCCACCAGGGAAGTCCATGTGCTACGTATTTTATATGCATTTTCTCAATGACTCTCTACAACTGCCGTAAGAAATAGGTGTTGTTATATCCTTATTTTACAGATGAGGAAATTGTGGCTCAGAGAGGTTAAAGTAACTGGCCCTTTAGTGTTCCCTTACCACGGGATTTGAACGCAACTCCTTTGAATCCAGATCCTATTCCAGAGCCCATGCTTTTAACCACTATACTATACTACAAAAGAGGGGGGAAGTTACAGACCTAGTGAAGAACGAACGAAAGAGGAAATGAACATGTAGCAGATTGTGCTAAAAAGTAAAAGGAAGCAAGGCTGAATCAGTAGGCTGGCCCACATTATGGAGGATGTGGAGTCAGCCAGAAGTGGGTAGACTTGATGCGCTGTAAGCAATAGGGAGGCATTTGGTTTAATTCAATATTTATTAAGGACCTATTATGTGCCAGCCACTGTGCTAGCTGCTGGGATATAAAGATGCATAGTCTTTGCTCCCGAAGCTCTAACTGCCAGGTGAGGGAGACAGACAGCAAGTCAATGTAAAGTGGTATATGATTTTATAGTGATACATTGAGAGTGATACATCTCAAAGGAGATGATGCCAAAACTGAGTCTTGAATGGTGATAGGATGTGTAGGGAACTTGAGGCATTTCACTATTATTGGAACTTACAGTTGGAAGCAACAAGAGGTAGGTAATTAATTCATTCAACACGTATTTATTGAATGCCTGCTATGTGCAAGACACCGTTCTAGGCGCCAGAGTGAATGATACAGACAAAACCCCTGCCCTTGTGGATCGCAAGGCAAGCAGGAGCTACTACTGCATGCCCATTTGTATAGCACTTATTTCCAAAGAACTTAGATAATGTCTTAACTGCGCCCCACAGTAGCTCTGAGAGAGACTACAGTAGGTATACTGGTCAGTCTTTCCAAAATGTGGAGGCATACTGGTGATATGAGAGATGAATTTAGGTGGTACATGGAGGACCACTTATAACATTTAAATAGCTCGAAGCGATACCCCTAGCAGCCTTCTAGCCTCACAGATAGAAAGCTTCACCTCCCGCTGTTCCCTAGGTGACTCCACCCCTTCCCTATCTGTTGCCATGGAGATGAGTGGCTTCACTTCTCTAATTCCCCTACCCCCACCCCTAGGTGAGACTCAGAGAGCCCCCTCCCCATCTCCATGGAAAGAACTCCATGCTCCCCAACCTTTCTTCCAAATCACATCCTGCTTCTCAGGCTGTCACCATAGAAACAGAAATGTCGTCCCCATCCCCCCAGGCATCTCCATGGTGACCCTCAACCTTACCCCCAGGACATAACCAGGATCAATCCCTACTAGAGGTCTAGAAATCAGGGGGCGCTGGAAGGAAGGTGAGGGTGACTCCCTGCT
>NW_020174376.1:217469-223059 GCF_003031525.2 Neophocaena asiaeorientalis asiaeorientalis | reverse complement strand
TCTGGCTTTGAATGAAGGCATGGGGGTCCCTCTCTCAACAAACAGGGTATAGGGAAATTACAGTTTATAAGTACCAATTAGGTGCCAGGCACTGGGCTAGGCACTTTACATACTCAAACCAGACATTTTACAGAGTTTAAGGGAGAAAGGCTCACAGAGGGGGAGGCACTTGACCTTGTTTCCTCTGCTGAGCCTCTTATCATCCTCACTGAAACCGGGAACCAAGAGGATTTTATTTCCACCATTCTTCTTTGCTGTATGACCTTGGGCAAGTAGCCTCCTGTCTCCGAGCCTCATTTTCCCCATCTGTAAAATAACAGTATTGGACTAATTGTCACTTTGAATATCCCATTATTAATGTCAGATCATAAGTAGTTCTGATCTTCTCTTGAGGAACTGATTTTTTTTAGGTATGAATGCTAGTAAATCTGTTAAGGTGTTTTTGTTTTTTTAAACTGACATAGTGGAGGTCTTCAAAATTTTATGATCGAATACTCTATAAGTTTATTGTTTAGAATCTCTAATGGTTTCTTCTAAGGTTTTTTGTTTGTTTTGAAATTTCTATTTTGAAGTAATTCACAGGAAGCTGCAGGGAGGTCTTGTGCATCCTTTACCCCACCTCTGCCAATGCTGGCATCCTAACTACCAGTATAATATCAAAACCAGTCAACGGGTGGCACAGTGGTTAAAAATCCGCCTGCCAATGCAGGGGACACGGGTTCAAGCCCTGGTCCAGGAAGATCCCACATGCCGCAGAGCAACTAAGCCCGAGAGCCACAACTACTGAGCACACGTGCTACAACTGAGCCCGCATGCCACAACTACTGAAGTCCGCATGCCTGGAGCCTGGCTCCGCAACAAGAGAAGCCCCGGCTCGCCACAACTAGAGAAGGCCCACACACAGCAGCCAAGACCCAATGCAGCCAAAAAAAAAAATTTAAAAAAAAATTAAAAAAAACAAAACAAAACAAAAAAACCAGTCAACGGACACTGATACAATCCACAGAGCTTATTCAGATTTCACCAGTTTTACATGAACTCATTTGTGTGTGTGTGTAGCTCTAACGCAATTTTATCGCATGTGGAGATTCATGTATCCACAGCCTCAGGCAAGACACAGCACTGTTAAATCACCACAAGGAATTCCTCGTGTTGTCCCTCTATATCCACACTCACCTACTTCCCTCCCTTCATCCCTAATCCCTGGCAACCAGAAATCTGTCCTCCATGTCTACAGTTTTGTTATTTCAAGAATTTTATAAAAATGGAATCATATAGTATATAACCTTTTGGAATTGGTTTTTTTCACTCAGCATAATTCCCTGGGGATTCATCCGAGTTGTTGCATATATCAAGAGTTCATTCTTTATGTTGCTGAATAGTAAGTATCTGATGGTATGGATGCACCAGTCTGTTTAACCATTCACCTGATGAAGGACATCTGGATTGTTTCCAGTTTTAGGCTGCTATGAACATCCATGTCTTTTTGTGTGGGTCAAACATGTCTTTCACAGAGCAAAATGTTTAATTTTGATGAGGCCCAATTTATCAATTTTTACTTTTATGGACTGTGCTTTTCAAGTCAAGCCTAAAAACTCATTGCCTAGCCCTAGGTCCAAAAGATGTTCTCCCATTTTTTTCTAAGAGTTTTATAATTTTATGTTTTACGTTTAAGTCTGTAATCCGTTCTGAGCTCATTTTTGTATAAGGTTGGGGTTTATTTTTTGCCTATGGTTGTCCAATTGCCCTACTACCATTTGTTGGAAAGACTATCCTTCCTCCATTGAATTGCTTTGTACCTTTGTCAAAACTCAGCTGGGCAGATTTGTATGAGTCTATTTCTAGGTTCTCTTTTCCACTGGTCTATGTGTATATCCCTGTCAGTGCAGAGCACAGGCTTTTGAGACAGAATGCCTAGTGCCAGTTTTTAGCTTGGGTGATCCTGGGCAAGTTACCCTTCCATGACTTCCCATCTCACTCAGTATATAAGAAGGCCTACAGAGCCCCGCCTGATCTAACCCCAGCCTACCTCTCTGTGCGTATCTCCTATTACTCCTCCTCTTATTCACACTGTTCCAGCCACACTGGCCTCCTGACTGCTCCTTAATCACATCACATATGTTCCCACCTTAGAATCTTTCCTGGGCTATTTCCTTATCCCACAACCTTCTTTCCAGAGACATCTCCATTGCTACCTCCCTTACCTCCTTCAAGTCTTTTCTGAAATTTCATCTTCTCAGCGAGGCTTTACTTAAAATGGCAAAGCCTTTGCCTCTCCCCTTTCCCATGTGTTTTTACCTCCACAGCATTCATCACCGTCTAATACACAATGTCATCTACGTATTTATTCTTTGTCTGTCTCCCACCACTAGACTACGAGCTCAAGGAGAACAGGCATTTTTGTTTTGTTCACTGCTGTATTTCCAGTGCCTACACTGTGTCTGGTACAATACACCTTTGTTGAATGAATGAAGGAATGAGTGGACAGATGGATGGATGAATGAGTGAGTGAAAGAATGCTGCGAGCCAGGGCCAGCTCACTTGAGCAGTCTCTCTGCCCTGTAGCTTGTGCCAAGACAGGGCTCCAGCCAGCCCCCATCCACTTGCCTTTCTAAGGCTGACCACCAGGTGGCAGTTGGAGCCTGAACTCTGGCTTCATTTGCTTGCCCCCCCACCCCCCGACCTCCGGCTTTCTCCCTGCCGCCCGTCAGTCTTGCCCAGGACTGTTTGACCTTCTCTGCCAAGGCTTGGCCAGGGGATTTTGTGTGAGCTGTTGAAGTAGGCAGTGTTAGTACCTGAAGCTTTGCATCTTTTTCTCCTTAGAAAGGTACTAGTTTCTTTCCTATCCCCCTCTGCTTTCTGTCTCAAATGGAAGAAACCATAGATAGATAGCAGCCACTGGGCTGCTCCAAGGTCACTGTCTGCAGCCTCTAGGACATCAGGGAACATGGACCTAAAGAGATTTCATCTCCACTTCTGCCCAGCCCAGCAAGCCTCTCCCTTAAGGGGTGTTACTACACTCCTTAAAGGGGTAAAGGCTAGGTACTTTAATGCCAGGGTTAAGCCTTTTGAGTCAGCCTGGGTTTCAATCTCTACTGTGCTGCTTATTAACCCTGTATCCTGGGTGATGTTGGGTAACTGACCCAGATTCTTGAAGCTTTAGTGTTTTCAGCTGCAAAATGAGGCTAATAATGGTTCCAAACTCACTGGGTGATAGGAAGATTCAATGGAATAATGTATGTATACAACATTAGCAGAGTGCCTGGTATGGAAGAAGGCTCAGTTGAAGAAAAATCAGGGGCAGGGGTGGAGATAAATAAGACCTGACATGACAAGAACTGACTAGGGAGTATGAGGAGGGTGCCGCTTAGGTGACTAGAAGGCTGAAGCCAAGAAAAGGTGAGAGATCCAGGAAATCTTTGCATAAGAGACCACGTTTCAGCTGTAGCTCATAGGTCAGGTCAAAATCTGCCAGACAGTCAAGCTGGAAGGAGAATCCCAGGAAGAAAGAATGGTATGTGCAAATAAAGAAAGGCGTGAAACAGTATGTGTATATCCCTGACTAACTTGTAAGTAGTTAATATGGCTGAAATGCATGTTTCCTGTGGGGAAGTGACAAGAAATAAAGACAGGGGCCAGATCACAAAGGGCCTCATGGAGAAGAAGGTTGGGACCTGATCTGGCATGCAGTGGGGAGCCATCAAAGAATTTAAAGCAAGGAAATGATGGTTACACTTGCTGGCTTGGAGAGTCAGCTGCCTTGAAGGAGGGCAGAGACTGGAGGCAGGTGAGAGATTAGCTGGGCTTAGTAGTAGTAGTGGGGAGAAGTAGGAGAAGTGCTTCTTAGGAGAAGTAGTGGGGATAGAGAACAATGGATGAAGACCATGGATTTTTTTCAGAGGAAGAAATCAGCAACCAAGTTTTTCTAAAAGCTTGCCTGAAAAAGGAAGGAGTACTAGGTCCAGAGAAGGAAATTATGGTACGGTTGTTGTTTTTTTTTTAATACAGGTGAGACTTGAGGCTCTTCTAGTCCCCGTAGCACCTGGCACCAATTAATTGAATGACTGGAGGGAGGGGCACCTAGCCCAATACCTGCCAAGTGGTAGGGGCCTATCCCAGATTCAGCGTGGACTCCATCCTCTGACTTCCCTCTCATCCCTAAGCCGGAGTCCCATGACACAACCGCTGAGAGGCTGGTGAATTTACTCAGAGCCTGGATTTCCCTTCCACTTCAGGGGTTTCCCTATAATGGTCCCCAAGGACTGAGGGAAACTTATAAGCCAGTCAGAGAAGGTATCCCAGTTTGTTTATTTCCTGGCACGCCAATATGGTAGGAAAGCCCAGCAATTCTCCTCTATTTCCTTTTCACTTATCGAAGACCTTCACCCCCTTCTCTGCATTATCTTTCCCCAGGGAGAATTGTTGGTTCTTGCTTCTCCCACCTTTTATCAGTACTTCCTACTCGGCATGGGACTATTTAAAACTACCCAAGGTCCAGCCCAGGCCCACAGTTTGGAGGAAAAGTAAAGGAGTCCAACAGCAAGGGCCATTCAGAACTCAGCCTGCTTTTGGCCTTGCTGTCTGTGCACCTCATGGGCAGTAGTAGAAATTCTGCCCCTCTGCCCCAAGGCTGCTATCTTCTCCATGCTGGGGACTTTTGCCTTCCTGGCAAATCTGGGGTGAAAACATAGGAGTTTGTGGTGGGTAAGAAAGGGACAAATGAATACTTATATACGGGTATTTTGTGTTAAGTGCTTTGTAGATGTCATTGTATTGCATCTCCACAACAACCCAATGAGGGAGGTATTAGTGTCATTACTTTATGGATGAAACTGAGGCTCAGGGAAATGGTAGAATTTGCCCAAGTTTATTAGATTAGTTAGTGGTAAGTCAGGAATTAGACCCATGTGTTTTTTGTGTGTAGGCAGTGTCTACCTAAGGAATCTATACATGGATTCATTGTTGCCTCTCCCTCCTTTCTTCACCCCCACTTGGTGAGCTCCTGGAAAACAGGGTGAGCGGGCAGACTCAGACTCAGGTTTGCTGTCCCCTTGGACAAGCCTCCTCCCCTCTCTGAGCCTTTTGTTGTTCCAGCTATAAAATGAGAGTATTGTCAGAGAGAAATGATCTCTAAGGTCTCTTCCAGCTCTAACATTCAAGGATTGTATTGATTGTACTGTACTGTAGGATTGCCTGGCTCATTCATGTATAGAAATAAATTTCCTGTTGCCATAGAGAACAGGGGCTTTTTGAACTAGAAAAAGATTCGCTCAAGGAGGCAAGATAAATAGTGGAAAGGGCATAGGCTTTCAGTCAGCCAGACTTGGGTTAAAATCCTGTACACTGGGCAGGTCACTTTGCTTCTCTGCACTTCTTTCATCATCTATAAAGCAGGAAAAACTACTCCTGTTTCTTGGAGTGAGGTAATATATATGACAGTGCCGAGGGAGGTACTCAAGACCTTGTGTGTGTGTGTGTGTGTGTGTGTCTGTGTGTGTGTGTATAAATGGGGTTTGGCTCTTCCTTCCCAACTCCAACCCACTCTGACTAGCTCACAGGATATTCTTTTCTCTCCTCCTCCCTGACAGTC
>NW_020174376.1:206014-217154 GCF_003031525.2 Neophocaena asiaeorientalis asiaeorientalis | reverse complement strand
TGTAAATGGGGTTTGGCTCTTCCTCCCCAACTCCACCCCACTCTGTCTAGCTCACAGGATATTCTTTTCTCTCCTCCACCCTGACAGCCAGGCTGAGTGTTTCCTGCCAGGGCCTTGGCTTCCAAACTTTTCTGGCAGGGTTATCAGTGAGTGTGGAACAACTCGACCTCTCTCACAACCTTGTAAAAGCCCTAGAGGGGATGGTGCAACTGAGACCCGACCAAAGCCTGGACTTTAGGTGTAGCCAGCTGGAGGTTCTGGCCTCAGAGGCCCTCGACCAGCTTTGCTGGCTCAGCTCCCTCACCCTGGCATCCAGTCTCCTGGGCCATAACTGCCTGGCTAACGACAGAGCACTCCAGTTCTTGTGTCACCCTCAGGTTCTGGACCTCTCAGCCAATTGCCTCATCAGTGACATGACTGCTTACCAGGTGACCAAACTCAGCTCACTGGAGAGCCTAAATCTCTCAGACAACCACATGACTCATCTGGCTTGGGGTGCCTTCTTGGATCCCCTTTTCTGTTGAGCATCAACCTGAGCAACAGCTACATTCTGGAAATTTGCTGGCTTGTCCGTGCTGTAGGAGCTCATCTCAGCCAGGAATTCTCTTCATTGCATCTCCACCTTCAGCCTCCCAACCTGTGGCAGCTCCACTTGAGCCCCAGTGGCCTGCAGTTATCCATACCTGAGGGCACATCACTCTCAGGTATTAGACCCGAGTCATAACTGACTGAGTACCTTCCCACTTCTACCCACCCAATACCATCTCCTCTATTTTAACCTCTCTGACAACTCCCTGGCCTTCCTAGAATCAAATCCCCTATCCCCAGCTTTGGGGGTTGCAGTTGGTACCATGATATAACATCCAAACTGAATGCATTATCTTGGCATATCCCACTTGACCTAAGTAGGCAGCATTCCCAGGAGACTTCCTTGGTAGGCTTCCTGCCCTTCCAGCGCCTCATAATGGCCTGGAACTGTTTCCAGAATGTGATAACCCACTGCCCCATGGCATCACCAGTTCTGAGGCTGGTCCCTACTTTTCCAGTGTCCTTCTGCCCTTGACATCTCTGGATCTCTGGGGGAATATTATTTAGTCATTGCCCACCTGGTTCTTTGAGATTATGCCCAGGCTGGGAGCCATGGACTTGGGGAACAAGGGGTTGCACCTGTGTTGGAGGCATGGGGCCATGGGGGAAGAGCCCCTCAAAAGCCCCCCCGCCCAAAGTCTTTTCAGGGCAGTCTTCCTAGTGAAGCATCTGGGCCTTCGTGGAGGAAGCCCAGGGTCTTACATTCAGAAATCTGCCCCTGCCACCCTTTGATCCCTGGATCTCTCGGGTAATACGGGGCTGACTTTAACTGCAGGGACATTCCGAGGCCTGCACTTCTCTTCGTGGAAGCTCTCTCTGTACGGCAATAGCATGAGGGACTCCCAGGCATAGCCTCCCTGCCTACAGGAGCTCAGTGCCTTGACTTCTCTGGCTACAAGGTGAGCAGCCTTCCCAACCAAGGGCCTTGGCTGCTATCCCTTGGCCAGTCTGGACCTTCATTACCAGAGCCTGCAAACGGTGAAAGGGGTGACCCTGAGGGTCGTGCCTGACCACCTCACGAGCTTGACCACTTCTAGCAATCTTCTCCACTGCTGGATGCTCTGCTTAGGGCCAGACTTAGAGGAAGGCCATAGTATTTATCTTGGTAGCAGAACAGCTGCTGGGCTTGACTAAATGGGTGACCATAGTTTACCGTGTATGAGGCATGGGAGCCTTTGGGCTATGTGGACCTGGCTGGTGGTGACTGGCCTGTTGGTCATCCGGTGTGGTCTGACCACCCTATTGAGAAAGAGTCATTGCTTGGCTCTTGGTATGCAGTTCCACAGCAACAATATCAGCCCAAGGCCTGAGTAAGAAACTATGGGGAAAGACTGTGGGTGGGATTCTTTTGCAAGGCACGGCCCAAACCTCTTGGAGGGGGCTAAGAGAACTGAGAAACATGTGAAGGAAGATAACCATAAGCAGGCCACAGGGGGCTTCCTGTGTATAGAGGGAGACATGTTTCTCTCTAGCAGCTGAAGTGTGGATTCCCAGAGGACTTTAAAGGTATCACATTTGGGTCTTTTTTTTTTTTTTGTCTGCATTGGGTCTTCATTGCGGTGCATGGGCTTCTCATTGCGGTGGCTTCTCTTGTTGTGGAGCACGGGCTCTAGGCACACAGGCTACAGTAGTTGTGGTGTGCAGGCTCAGTAGCTGTGGCTCGCAGGCTCTAGAGCACAGGCTCAGTAGTTGTGGTGCACGGGTTTAGCTGCTCTGCGGCATGTGGGATCTTCCCAGACCAGGGATCGAACCCGTGTCCCCTGCATTGGCAGGCGGATTCTTAACCACTGCACCACCATGGAAGTCCCCACATTTGTGCAGCCAGAAAATGGAGATGTGCCGGCCCACTGGCAGTACAAGAGAACTTTAGACACATCCTCCCCTCCCCACTTCCTGAATGGCCATGCAGCCTCTGCTTAGACATCCCTCTCCCTCCCCAGGAAGCCTGTTCTAGCCACGGACCACTGTGATTCCTAAGACAGATTTTTTTCCTTGTATTGAGTCCAAGTCTGCTTCTATTCCTGGGTTCCAGCTCTGCCCTTTGGGGCCACATCCAAATTCTCTTTGACTCTGACAGAAGTCTGAAGACAAGAGACCCATGAATCTTCTCTTCTCCAGGCTAGACAGCCCTAACTCTTTCAATAAATCTTCAGGTACTAAACTGTCACCAAATGTAACTTCTCTGTGTCTCAGTTTCCTCACCTGTAAAATGGGGACTAAACCAGATAATACATGCAAAAATCTTATAACAGTGTCTGGCATATTGGAAGCAGTTGGTGAGTGTGGGCTATTATTATTAAACTCACATTGCTAGATTGGGTCACTCTGTGAAGTCAAAAGCCTGCGCCTTATTAATCTCTGTATGGCCAGTGCTTAGTCCAGTGTCTTGCACACAGTAGACACTTAATTCATGTCAGCTGTGAGATGGTGACATGGTCTCGAGTCCCTGTTCCAGTCTACTCACTCTCTTCTGGACATATTCTAGTTTGTTCCTCTTAATGTATGAAGCCCAGAACTGAATACTGTCGGATTATTTCAGGTTCAAGTAAGTTATAGGCATAAAATCCCAGAATCCCGGAATCTCACATCAGGGATGGACTTTAAAAGTCTGTTATCTACTCCATCGAGTCTACCTTCATCTCCCAACTCCTCCATCTGATTCTACCGGCCCCAGGAAGTTGTCATCCAATGCGTGAATACCCCAGTGAGCCAGGTTCTGGGAGGACAGCAGTTTCTGTGGGAGCTCAAGCCCTGTGATCTCAACACACACCAGAAGAAGAGTTGGGGACTTCCCTGGTGGCGCAGTGGTTAGGAATCCGCCTGCCAACGCAGGCGACATGGGTTTGAGCCCTGGTCCAGGAAGATACCACATGCCGCAGAGCGGCTGGACCCATGAGCCATGGCCACTGAGCCTGCGCGTCCGGAGCCTGTGCTCCGCAATGGGAGAGGCCACAACAGTGAGAGGCCCGCGGACTAGAAAAAAAAAAAAAAGAAAGAAAAAGAAGAGTTAAGGGGCTTGGTTTAGCATCCTGACTGAGGCAGCATCTGTGCTTTGGGCCAGATTCCTTTCCCTTCATTTCTAAGTGAAATTACCTTTTTAAATGTGTGGGTTTGTCAAAGGGAAAAAATGGGTGTTTCTGTATCTGGGCATGTGAAGTAAGCAGTGAACAAAGAGTGAGAGAGAGGAGAGAGAGACACACACTCAGACAGACAGAGACAGAGAGAGAGACAGATGAAAAGAGACAGAGAGGAGACAGAGAGGAATGAGTGGTGGTGGAAGAGACGGGGAGAGAAGAGAGCGAGAGATAGTGATACAGAGAAACTAAAGAGACACATGTACACAAATAGAAATGAAGCAAGAGAGGAGAGACTGAGACACAGAGAAAGACAGAGAGAAAAGAGAGAGAGAAAGGAGAAGACGGTATATAAGTATACACACACATACACCCACACACACACATACCGTTGGAGGCAGAAACAGAGTGCAAGTGAGAGACAGAGACAGACAGACACACACACACACACGCACACACACACACGAGCCAGTAAGAACAAGTGAGCATGAGATTCAAGCTGTCTGTGGAGCCTGGAGTCCTTTCCCACCTGAATGATGGTCCTGAAGCCTTTGGGGCAACCCAGCGATCAGCAACCTAGATTTTTCCACCTGGAAGAACTCCAAAGGTCAGTTGCAGACCCTGTAACTGGCTAGTTTCTGGTCTCCCTACTATCAGCCACCCGCCCCACCACCCCCCCGCGCCCCGAGTGTGATTCCTTCAGGTCTTGGTCAGTGGGTTGGGAATCATAGGGAGCACCCAGATGGTCCTTTCTCCAGCCACCCCATGGCAGGTAAATATATACAGGCATCTCTAGTGATGGTGGCCCACAAGGAGTGTGCCAGTCTCCAAGACCAGAGTGATGCTAAGGCGGTTAGACCCAATGCCCAGACAGAAATCACCTATGCCTACATTCTGGGGAGCTTGGACTCACTGCCACGTATTGGCCCAGACACCACCTGGTCTGGTCTATGGCTCCTAGAGCTTTCATTCTCAAAGAACCCTTATTAAACACCTGGGCAGGGCTGGGGCTGGGGCAAGCCCTGCATGAAAGGAATCCACAGCCAGGCCTAGGCTCACAGAGGGGAACCAGAAACAAACAGCCGAAAGGCTGCTCAGGCATAAAGGGCATGTGATTAACCAAGCAAACAGGTAACCAGGGCAGAATGAATAATCGACAAACACATCTACATTATGTACAAGAATAAGGATAGATAAATGCATACCTGACAGCAGAGAGAGAACAAGAGAATAGGCAGGGCAGAGCCAGCAAATTGGCCACTCTTCTACCTAATCAGGAGAGGCTCTCTGGATAAGGTGGAATTTCAGATTTCTGAGCATGTCTGCCCTCTCTGTAATGTGATTAAAATTGGTTTAGAAATTTGTGCTATACTTCAAGTGAGTGCTGTGCTTAAAGTGTAATTGCGTTTGGCCGCATATTTGACATTCTTGAAATTAGAGCAGCTTGCATGCGATAAGGAAATTTGTCTAGAATGGAATTTGATTTTTTAAGCCAACGCACAGAAGAGCAGTTGCAATCTGAGCCTCTGATGGATGGCTCCTTCAGGGCTGCCTCTCGGCTGGCTCTCTCTGTGCTGAACTTCCTGTTCATTCTGCAACTCTCCTCCAGCTCTCAGCGGGAGGGAAGCTTCTTGACCTCCGACTCCAGAAACCACATTTCTCCTGGCAGTCAGAGTCTGAGCTATCGTGACTCTCTGATCCAGGCCTCTCCTACACATCTGCCAGCCTCAGACTGTATGCCAGGTTGGGCAATTAGGGACTTTATCTTTGTCACCCAGGACTTAGGACCTTGATCTGGGATCTGAAACACCCACAGCTGGTGCTATGTGTATCCTGGCTTGCTCTCCTTTGTCAGAACTCAGAAGACCTGTTAGGATTGCTGGCTAATTCTGCCTCTCCACTGTGGCAGAGGCTGAATGGCTGCTCAAGATTCTGTCACCACCTCAGTAGAGATGGTGATGAGAAAGGCGAGAAAAAGAGGGGAAAAAAAGGTCATATTTCAGGGTATCCCAAACCCTTCTCAGACTTGACTCTGGCTAGTTAGCCATGGCCTTGCCATTGCGGGTTGCAGAGGAACAGCCTACCTGTGTGACCCTAGAATCCTAAGACTGAGAGGGACTGCAGGCATCATCTAGTCAGTCAACAACTATTTTGAGCACATACCATGATGCTGGGGTTATAGAGCTGAACAAAACAGGCCTCGTCCCTCCCTCAGGAGCTTCCAGTCTAGCGGGGAAAACAGTCTTTATACAGAAATGTGCAACTGTTTCATTACTTGTCGGTGTGCAAAGTGCTCAGGGAAAGTACAGCTACTCGGCCTAGTTTAGTAGTCTGGAAGGCTTCCCTGCAGAATTAATGTTTCAGGTCAAGGCCAGCAGGAGGAGGGGTTAGCTAGGAGAAGGGTGTGGGGTGGGGATTTGTGGGGGCTCAATGCAGGAGGGAGCAAAGTTCCAACTACTTCATGGACTAATTAACTTCACATAGAAAAGCCGCTCCTCAGGCCAGCTGTCTTGCAAATGACTGCTTTTGGTCACCAGAAGACCAGACTATGACAAGCCTGGCATAGAGGTATTACTCCCTCAAACATGCCCATGGATGGATCCAAGAGGATCAACTATGGATTTGATGGACAGGACACTGTTATGCTGGCAGGCAGGCAGACAGCAGCTTTACTTAACCTTCTTCTGGTCTTATTTTTGTTTATTGGGCATGGTATCTAGAGGCCTCCAGTTTGACAACAGTCCAAGGGATAGGGCTGGCCTCTGTGGATCTCACCTGTCCTCAGTAAACATATTCTGCCAAGCCAAGGAAAGGGAAGAAACACTTATTCTGTGTCAGGTGCTTTTACAAATACCTCATTAAATCCTCACGGTACACTTAAGAGGTAGGTACCTCTTTGTTTTCGCAGATGGGGAAACTGAGGCACAGAGCAGTGAAGTAACTTGGTCAAGGTCGCAGAGCTAGAAAGTGGGGGAGCTGAACTGCAACCTAATGGGATTGATTCCCAAAGCAAGCTTTTCCCGCAGTTCAACTCAGTCTCTCTGCAACAGCTGGACGTTCCTACCAAGCAGCAGTCCACCTGGGAGTAGACCCAACTGGGTCCTTCTGGTTCTCCATCCTGGGGCCTACCTTCATGCACAGCTGGGGCTGCCATCACTATTCTCATCACACCTGTGAAGGGCCAGCAGGCAGAGACCTCAGCCCCTCTAAGTTCTAATCAGCCTTGATCCAGCACAGGGGTGCCATTTAAGGGGAAGGCTGTGCAGAGACAGGCTGGTAGAGGTCTCACTTGATGCCCCTGCGGGGGTAGACTCCTCCTATGTGTCCAGAACAAAGCGTGAGAGGCATATGCCCTAGAGCCTTGGAAGCAGCTTTCCTTCTCCTCAGGGGAGGCAGCTAATCCTCCGAGTGCTTCTCCCTTCTTGCCATCCTCCATGTTTCCCACGCTTGGCTCATTTGGCTTTGTGCCCAGTTCGTGTGCAATGATGAGCTGCTCACTCTTGAAAGTTAGCACAATCCCTTTCGGGGAGGTACTGGTGCTTGCATCATGAAAGAGGGTTGGGGGCTGTGTGAGAAAATGAAGCACAACGTCCTGTCTCTTCTGTAGAATAAGCTGGGTTTTACTCTCCAGGGCCACTTCCCAAGGGTACCAAGGGGGTTGAGGTGGGGTTGCCTATCCCTGATTATACACCTGGGCTTAAGTCTTTTGCTCTACTGCCATTTTTCTCACTGGATGGGCCTCTTGTGGAAGAACAATACTTTCACTGAGAACTGTGACTTCTAGCACCTGACCCTGACAGAGACATTAGGCCCTGAAATCTTAAAGAGCTCACACTCCCTGAAGACTAACTTATACCCAAGAACTGAGCCCAAGAACAGTGTTTTCCTGGCAGATAAAATTCTGTTTGGGGAAGAAAGCTCACTCAGGAAAATAAAGGCCAACTCAAAAATATGCTTGGGGAATAGAGAAGACATTAAGGTGTTGCTGGGTGGGAGGTGGCAGTGGTGAGCTGGACTAAATGGCACTCTCTAAGATCTCCTCCATCTGGGAGATTCAGAGGAAAGGCAAATGTTCACAGGGATCCTTTGATCTTTTGGCTTGAGTGACAGCTTGAGAAATCATCATGTCCCTTTCCAGAGGAGTTTCCCTCCCCAAACCTAGGGACAGAGTACTGGTCTGGCACACTCCTGTGGCCCAGAGCCTGACTCTGGCCTTTGCCCAGTTCCCCTCTTAGCCCTCTGACCTAGGCTCTATCCTGTAGTCTACTGGCTA
This sequence comes from Neophocaena asiaeorientalis asiaeorientalis, assembly GCF_003031525.2. Lineage (NCBI taxonomy): Eukaryota > Metazoa > Chordata > Mammalia > Artiodactyla > Phocoenidae > Neophocaena > Neophocaena asiaeorientalis. The sequence goes on along the minus strand of NW_020174376.1, from coordinate 209,219 downwards.
AAAATGACTGCAGCAAACCTTCTGTTTAATGTACGTGTAGGAGGGGGAGGGCTTGAAATAGAGACACCCATTGCTCATTGTGTTGAATGAAGAAAAATGAGCCCTCTGTTTCAAAGGGAGGAATTTGAGCAAAGTACCAAGGAGGCCTTCACTTGGGCAAAAAAGGGGGTGGTCTAGGCCCCAGGGAGTCCAGCGGCACCTGAAGAGCAACTGATTTCACTTTTTGTTCCCCTCTCAGAACCCCTGGGACTTCTACCAAACTGACATCAAGATGAGAAGCTTCTCACAAAGAATTACACACACATGCAGAGTGGATGTAGACTCACAGAGCTCCTGGACTGGTGGCTGCTAGGTGTCTACCCTCTGTATTTGGTGCTATGCTGGGTCTCAATCCAAATACTTTAGAATTCATCGTCTTACACCTGCTTTCTCTCACCCATTTATATTAATGCTGATGGGCATTGGAGTTTGCAACTCTTATTATACCTCTGCCACAGAACGATGAATTTAAGCACAATGATAACTATAACCACAGCAACGACCCTCCTATTTGTATAATGATTTAGATCCATGGACCGTCAGCATCAGCAGCACCTGGAGGCTTGTTAGAAATGCAGAAGCTCAGGCTCCCTGAACCAGAATCTGCATTTTATTTATTTAATTTTGGCTGCGTTGGGTCTCTGTTGCTGCACGCGGGCTTTCTCTAGTGGCGGCGAGCGGGGGCTACTCTTTGTTGCGGTGTGCGAGCTTCTCATTGCGATGGCTTCCCTTGTTGTGGAGCCCGGGCCCTAGGTGCACAGGCTTCAGTAGTTGTGACATGCGGGCTCTAGAATGCAGGCTCAGTAGTTGTGACGCACAGGCTTAGTTGCATGTGGGATCTTCCTGGACCAGGGATTGAACCCGTGTCCCCTGCATTGGCAGGAGGATTCTTAACCACTGCGCCACCAGGGAAGTCCCAGAATCTACATTTTAACAAGATCCCAGGTGATTCGATGCACAATAAAGCTTGAGAAGCACTTGTTTAGTAGACCATTAACAACTGCCATGGGAACTTGGTCAAAGGTCTTGGGCCTCTGGATTACCTGCCATGTTTCCTGTTTTGTCACCTTCTATCATTGACTCTATACCCTATATCCTAAAGAGCCTATGAGTCTGTTTCAGGGACAGCCAAAAAGCTGGGAACTAGAGCAGCGTATCTGACTTTGTAGGCAGTCTGGGCGGGGAGAGGTGATGGTAGCTAGAAGGGAGAGACACACATGGACCCACATGGGGCCTACGAGAAACTCAGAGTGCTTCCCAATAACCATTCCCTAGTATATTTAGATATGACCTGGTTACCGGATACTAAAGCAGGGTTAAGAACACCAATGGTTATGGAATGAGATCAGGCTGTTGAACACAAGCACAGAGCAAGTGTTTTAGCTATAAAGATTAATCAGACATTTCAGTGTTCTCTGCTATCAAGTTGTCATCCAATCTCAGCTTGTACTCCAGTGACAGGGAGCTCATTACCTCATAAGGTATCTATTCTGATTCATGGGTGACCAGTTCTGTTAGAAAGTCAATTCCTTGTGTTGAGCTGAAATATGCTTTCCCACAGTTTCTATCCATTTATGGGTCCTGGCTCTGCCCCTTGGGGCCTGTACCCCATCTGCTCTTGCTGTCCTATAACAGCCCTTCAGAGGTATGGAAACCACACTGCCTTCGGTCTTCTCTTCTCCAAGCTAAACAGCTCCAGCTCCTTCAACTGCTCCTCATGGGACCTGGGTTCCAGTTCTCTCCCCAGCCATCTGGGCTCCCCTTAACTGGAACCCTAGCAAGATTAAGTGCAAAGGTGCAAAAAGAGAGATCAAGAGGCTAAGCATCAGCCTGAACCCCTGGCTGAAGATAGGGATCCAAGTGCACGTCCAAGAGGCTCGGCTTAGAATCTAACAGCAGGCCTTTAGTCAGTTGAATAATAAAGGACTTTTGTTCTTTTGAGAACATTTTTAGAACCTGGTACTTCCCACCAGAGGCAAAACAAGGCAGGTTTTAAGTAGTTAGTCCTTGATGCAGTACTGGTTCCTATCCACCTGGAGAGGGTATACCAGCACTTTTATCTCTCTGCCATTCCCACTATCCCCACTGCACCTTCCTCCACTACCTTTGTAGGATGTAGCTCCAGTACACCTGGTCAGTGACTGTCTTTGCCAGCCAGGAACCCTAGTAAGATCAGCCAGGAGAGGGTACAGGCCTCATTTTGCCACCATTCTCCCGTCTCCTCGTGAGCTCTTCTCTGGTCATAAGACTGTCTTTTCTACTCTCTGGGTGATTTTCATGAATCTGCTTGAACGTCCCATTGCCTAAGCTACTTTTCATAGATCATACTTTCAGTGGCCTTGGGCCCCCCCAACTACGCTGAATAATAAAAATAGCAACATTAATAGCTAATATTTATTGAGCATTAAGTGTTTATTATGTTTCAAGCATTTTACATACATTAACTTATTTAATCCTCACAACAACCCTACGAAGTGGGTACTATCTATTATTAGCCCCATTTTCCAGATGAGTAAATTGAGGCATGGAAAGGTTAACTAACTTGCCAAAGGTGGCATGGGAGATATATAGTAGTATGTAGAATCTAGCTCCAAAGCCCACATGCTTAGTCACTGTCACTATAGAGGCAAAATTTCCCCAGTGTATCCACAGACCACCTATATCAGAATCACTTGGAGAGCCTATTAAAAAGTTCCAATCCCAGGGAAAACTATGCCTTCATGCTGTCTCACAGGGTGGATGGACGCATCTTTCCTTCATCTTCTGAGGCCTGTGGATCTCATAAGCCAGTATGTCTCAAACTCAGGGGTTATCAGAACCCCCTTCAGAGCTTGTTAAAAACACAGGCACTGGGGCTCCACCTCCAGGGAGTCTGATTCAGCAGGCCTGAGGTGGGATCCAGAAATGAGCAATTGCCATCATTTTAACTGTCATAAACACTGAGTAATCCTCACTGTAGGTTTTCTCCAGCTTTCTTTACCCACTCTGGGCCTCCTTCTGGTTCAGCAAAGGCTCTCACCATCTCCTGATGTGAGGCTCTCTCGGCACTCCACTGCACAGACCTCTCCTTTCTTCAAATCTTAGAAGGTGTCTTTCCCTGGGCAAAACTGTACAAGTATGGGTTCTTAATCCATCCCCTTCTGGCCTCCAGGGGAGGATCAAGCAC
>NW_020174376.1:194733-205987 GCF_003031525.2 Neophocaena asiaeorientalis asiaeorientalis | reverse complement strand
AAAAAAAAAAAAAACCTTTCTGCTTTCTACATGAATTACTGTTCTCTCTTCTCATTCACTATACACTTTTAGAAAGAGTACTTTATAACCTCCTTGGACAAGTTACTTAACCACTCTTTACATTAGTTTTCTCATCTGTAAAATGAGTACATGTAAAATAGTACATACCTCATAGGATAAGGAAGGATTAAATTTATGAATATGTGCAAAGTGCTTTGAGTAATTCCTGGCACGTGGTAAGTGTTCAATATAATTATCAGCCATGTACATGCTAGCTATTATGATTAGTTCACAGTAGTGAACAATCTAGTCTCAGTCCTCATCCTGAAATTCTGTGACCTTCAATTTTGATTGACTTCCCTCTTTTTGTTTTTAATATTATTTACTGAAGACTAACACACATACAGAAAAGTGCCCATTTCATAAGGGCACAACTCCATGAGTTTTTTCAAGTGAATATACCTGTATTACTGGCATGTGGGATCTTCCCGGACCGGGGCACGAACCCGTGTCCCCTGCATCGGCAGGCGGACTCTCAACCACTGTGCCACCAGGGAAGCCCCGTTTTTTGTTTTTATATGACACCTAAAAATTTAGAAGGACAATTAATTTTCTTGTAAATTACCTATTTACTTGTATGGTCTCATTTTACAAATTACTTTGCAGCTTCATCTTTCTAATGAGTACTTAAAATATGAAGCTACTTTTAGGAAAACAATGAATTAAAAATTTTTTAATTTGAATTATTCATTATAATGATTTTCTGTGTTTCAAGAAAGATTTTAACTTTTAATCATGCTAGCAATTGTGTATGGAGGTAGCACTTACAATACTGACATTTTTTAAATTTAACATTTAGAGCAAGCCTGTTAGGAAAATTTATATTCACTGGAAAAAAATCATGGCTAATTGTTTTTTCATTAAAAAAAGAAAAGCATTTGCAATTTTTTTTTTGTTTGTTTTTTGCGGTACGCGGGCCTCTCACCGCTGTGGCCTCTCCCGTCGCGGAGCACAGGCTCCGGACGCGCAGGCTCAGCGGCCATGGCTCACGGGCCCAGCCGCTCCGCGGCATGTGGGATCCTCCCTGACCGGAGCACGAACCCGCGTCCCCTGCATCGGCAGGCGGACCCCCAACCACTGCGCCACCAGGGAAGCCCCATTTGCAATTTTAAATGATTTTTTTCTTAATTGAAAAAACGTCTTTTGTTTGCAGAAAAAAATACTACAAATTGATTTTAATGAGTCTCACAGTATCTAGGAATCTTTACACTGATTTGTTTTTATTGAAATACAATATAAAATAAGACTGTAATATATGCTCACTGTCAATAATCTGGAGAAATTAAATTCCATAATTCCACTGGGAGAAAACCTCTGTTAACATTTTGTATTTATTCTTGCCATGCCTATTCTACTCAAATAAAACTGTTAAACAAAGAAACAACAGGCCCAAAATGAAGTCACTCGTGCTATGCCCCACATCAGTAAACCAAGACTTAATACGTAACCAAATTGCAGTTTTAACCCATCCCATGAAAGTGACTTTAACCAGTCAGTCTGGAATTTCCTGGCCAGCACTAGTGAGGTAGTCTGCCACATAGACCCCTGCCTTCCCCAAAAGGAAGGTGACCTTTGTCACCTGAAATAACCCTTTATTTTGTTTATGACTTCTTTGTCCCACCCCTTCTCTGCCTTTCAAAACCTTCCATTTTGTACAGTTCCTTGGAGCTCCTCTCTACTTGCTAGATGGGATGCTGCCCGATTTATGAATTGCTGAATAAAGCCAACTGATCTTCAAATTTACTCAGGTGAATTTTGTTTTTTAACAGAACTCTAAGCCGTGCTCCCCGCCATCCTGTCTGCCTATCACCCTCCCCACCTTGGCCTCTGGGGACTTCCCTTCTATCTTCAAAGATCAGTGAGGGAAATACATCAAGGCGAAAAATTTGACCTGGCTCAAAGTAAAAAATCAAAAAAACAAACAACAAAGCAAAACAGAAAGTTCTTCAATTTCCAAGTTTCTGTGGCAATTTCTTTGTGTCACCAAGGTTTAGTGGTTCTGCGTTTACACAAGGCATTGTAGTGGGCCTCAGGTCTCTGCATCAGTAGAAGCGGAAGAAAGAAACAGAAACTGCTTTGCAAATGATGCAAAACTCAAAATCCATTGTGGGTCTGATTTCAGGAAAAAATTATACTGCTTTTAAAATGTGGAATTAATGATCCCCTCATCTTATCAATGAAGGAAGGAAGGGCCAGAGAGGGGGAGTGTTGGGCTGATGGTCACACTGCAGAATTCCACGGCTGACTCGTCTGTGTCACTTTTCCCACTGCCCTGTGCTGCTGCCACACGCAGCCTTGACATGTTGGCTGTAAGTCAGGTAGAACAGTCCCAACATAGCTTCTGGGGCCATCGGGAGGAATCCCTCGTGAAATGGCAGTAAATTCATCTACGAGATTCAAAGAGACCTTGTACATGCCCTCCGACAATGCCCATGTGTGAGCGAGAGACTCTTTATGAGCTCTGCAAGCCTGAAATCACCTTGTAAAGGTGGAGGGCAGGCTAATCAGTGCATTCACACCCTATTCTCAGCTGCTGAGTTTGTCTCCTTGGAGTTTCTTGTGTATCCTTGCTAAGATAGTCTGTGCTCACTCACATGCTCCTTTCAGTTTGGCTCAGAGGTACAAAAAGCTTTAGTGTACAAAGGTTGTATACGTGAAACTGGGGACGCTCTACTTGACTGGTAATTGAAGGGATTTTTAAGGGCCTATCTCAGTGGACCATTTCCTGAGTTACTCCAGCCAGAAACCAGGGAATCACCTCTGATCCTGTCTTTGTCTTTACCCTCCACATAAAACAAATGTTAATTCTACTCCCAGTGTCCATCACTTTGGTCCCCTGTTCTCTCCCTGCTGCCACAGCCCCAGGCCAGGTCAGCGTTGTCTGTCATGGATTAAAAGACAGCCTCTCAAATCATCTTCTTGCCTCCAATCTCTCTCCTTGCAATCTATTCTTTCCCCTAAGATTCCTTATCTCTAAAGCATAGCTCTGATGTCTCATTCCTTCTGAAAACCAAACTTTTAATGGATTCTACTGCCTCTAGGGTAACATTCTAACTCCTCAGTACAGAAGATTTTTTCCACAAAGGATGGAGCAATTGGCAGAAATATTCTCTCTTCTCGGGTGTGGCTGGTCACTGAATCTGGGCCCTACGGGAAGGCAGCTCATGATCAGAAACTCATGACCGGGATCAGAAACCGGTTACTCCCAGGGCCCCTCAGTGATGCTTGCATTCCTGGGAATGGACAAACACTAATTCACATCAGACTGCCACAGGCCCCGAGTTCTCACTTACTTCTTAGAAAGCCCACTCCCCAGGGGCTAGAATACCCCGAGTAGCCCGTTCTTGGTTTCAAGGTAGCTGAGAAACCCAGATAAAGCGGCTTCGTGGACATGGGAAAACACTGTTGCCGCTACCCATTTCCTTCCTCTTTTGTTTCAAACAAAATTCTGACGTGATTTTCCAAGAACTCTGAACTCACCTCCAATTCCAGGAAGGCCTTATTAGCCTCTTCCTAGGAGGTGATTCAATTTGGTGATGAACCTTGGTTCACCTCGGCCACCCTGGTCACTGCAGTCCCTCCCCCGCCAGCTCCCACAGACGCAAGATGGCAGGGGCTCCGGCTTTTGTTTCTCACAGGTTCAAAGGAGCAAGAAAGCGTGTATACTCATGGGCTTCACTCTGATTGGGCAGGCCCAAGCCATAGATTCACCTTGAGCCAATCACTGTGGCCCGGAAGAATCGGTGCTTTGATTGGCAGACCTGAAAGGGGAGGGTCCTGGAGGTGAACCGCTGTCACCCCAAGAGGGTGACAGGGATTCGCACCCCCAGAAAGGAGATTGGAGGCTTTTGTGGTAATGGAGGGAAACAGACGCTGGAGATGCGAACAACCCTTCTTTACTCGTGTCTCGCCCACTGCCACCTCTGGTGTTTGCCTATTGGGGTCCTCACAGCCTGGGACGCTCTTCCCTTTAGGGCTTCCCCCCCTAAATCTGAGATGAACTTTCCAAGCCTCCCGTTCCCTCTTCCTGCCTACTCCAAGCTGGACCAAAGCATTCCCACTTCATTTCCTCATCTTACTGGACCACAGCACTTAAGGGTGGGCCTTGGGTTGGCAGTCACTTGGATTTGTGTGGTTCTCATCTCCCAGGCTGTGAGGCTGCCATGGAAAGCACAAACTCAGTCTTAATTATTTTGGGGCCCCTACCCTGGCCTTCCTGGACCCCTACCCAGCCAGCAGTGCCTGCTGTTAGAGATACTCAGTGTATTTGGTTGAACTGATTAGGATCAGTTAAACTGTCTTAAAACTTAAACAGTTTAAAACTTAAACTGTTTTCAAGCCCCCTCAAATATGTCAGAAGCACTATTTACACACTTGAGAATGTATTCCAGTGTTTCTAGGCTATTCATTAGAACAGGTCCCTTGGGCAACTCTCCAAGCCCACTGAACCAGTAGTTTTGCACTTAGGAACAAGGGCTGGAGTCAACATTGCAGTTGTGGTGTCTCCACCTTAGGCTATTCCTGCAGCTCCACAATAGTGTTTCCAAACTCAAGACTGATCAGGGCCTGGGGGAGGGATGATCATTTCTGTGGTTCTAGAAAGAGGACTCAACTGAGTAAAAGAGGCCTAACAAATCTCCTTTACTGCTCCCCCAGCTCCCAGCCCAGGCTTCCCCATGCCCTGGGGCTTCTGTGGTTCTCTTCTGGCTCACTCCCCACCTCTAAGTAAAAGAAACCTCTTTTGTTTTCAAATTTCTTCTAAATCCCCGTTAGGTGCTTGAATGGCCTGAAAACCTCTGAGGTGGTGGTTATCCAGCCTGGGCTTACACATCTCCAATAACAGAGAACTCACCACCTTGTGAGATGGTTTTTCATATCTTTGAATAGCTCTGATTATCAAAACATTCTTTCTTACGCCAAACTAAGACTGCTTCCCTATTGTTTCTGCCATGTAGTGTTGTGGGGTCATACACAATGTTCAGAGACAGGTCCTAGATTTGTGTGTGTGTGTGTGTGTGTGCGCGTGTGTGCGTGCGTGTGTGTGTGTGTGTGTGTGTGTGAAGGAGACAGAGACAGAGACAGAGAGATAGAGAGACAGAGAAACCAAAACAGACACAGAGGGAGCTGGAAGGGCCTACAGAGATCATCTAGGTCAGTGGTTAACAAAGTGTTTTGGCAAAGATTAATTCAGGAGCAGTAAACATATTTAGGGGGCACATTTTTCCTATTCAAAGTCAAGTTGGGACTTGATGGTTGAGTAAATGAGCATATGCCTAATCCCCCTAGGAGATACCCACCGAAATAAAAAAGAATCAAAATGAGATAAGAAGATGTCTTCTTTTTCAAACTAGGAACAGGCCACAGACTCAGAGCACAACACTGGTATCTCCATATGCAAAATAATTTAAACCAAAGTAAAAATGAAGACACCAGGAAAAAAAGGCACAAGGTACCTGGCTCCTCCCACGCCCTCCCCGACCCCATGACAAAAGGCCAGTTCACTATTTCTCTTTCCTTTGTTTTCTATCTGTTGCTCCAAGGGCTAGGTTTTCTCTTTCCTTTATTCTTTTTTTTTTTTTAATCTTCTAAATGGGAGCATAGGCAATTCGCTTTTAGTTCTACTGGTGGTTATTTTTATGACGGTAAGCACCATGCTTAAGCCTATAATTCTCAGTTTTTCAACTTCAAAACTGAAATGGTATCTTTGATTCACCCTCTGAGAGAGAAGAAAAATTTCACATTTACTCTTTACCTCCTGATTTTTTTGTCTAATTTTTGTCCCTATCTATTTTAGATAAATTATGGTTGTTTTACACAGCATAGCTTTTCTTCCAAGGACTGTACCTGACTGTCAAAGAGTCTCACTGCAAAAAAAGACCCAGGCGCAGTTTCACAAGTGAATGGACTATTTCAAACTTTCAAGGAGCAGATAATTCCTATGCTATTTAAATTATCCCAGAGGAAGAGGAAGAAAGGAAATAGTGTTTTGAAATCATTTTTTCTAGTTTTTAGATGATACATAGATACAAACTTCTACTTAAAAATTCAATGATATCATGGATAAACAAAATGTGGTATATACACGCAATGGAATATTATTCAGCTTTATAAAGAAAATTCTGACACCTGCTACAACGTGGATGAACCTTGAAGACATTATGCTATGTGAAATAAGCCAGTCACAAAAGGACAAATATTGTATGATTCCACTTATATGAGGTACACAGAGTAGTCAAATTGAGAGACAGAAAGTAGAATGTTGGTTGCCAGGGGCTGGCAGGAGAGAGAATGAGGAGATATATAGCCTTGCAACAAAAAAAATCCAACTATATCGAAGTACATAGTTTAAAAGTAAAAAGCTCAACACCTTCCTCCTTCCACCCACCCATCTCTTTCCCTCTCCCTAGAGGAAACAATTCATATGGATGATCCAAAATTTACTCAGCTAGTCCTTACTGAGGATATTTAGGTTGTATCTAGAGTTTTACTTGTACAAACAACACTCTAATGAATAGCCTTGAAATATACTGCTGTATAATACGTATATCTGTAGTATAGATCCCTGGATATAGACTGCCAGTTCAAAAGCTATGTGCGTTTTACTTAGTGAGTTAGTTAGGTTTAGATTTATTTATTAACTCGTATAGTTCAAAATATCAGCCGTTTAAGAGATTACACAGCGCAAAGCTCCGTCCCATCCTTTTCCCCCAGCAACTTGGTTCCCCTCCTCAAAAGCAACCAATAGTATCATTTAAAATACATTCTTTAGTCATGTACAAGGGAAACAGTATGTTTGAGAATGCCTGTTTCTGCATTCTCCCATTAACACAGCATATTATCAAACTTGACTTCTTTGCTAATCTGACTGATGAAAAATGGTATCTCATTTAATTTGTATTTATTTAACTTGTAATATTATGAGTAAAACCGATGGTCACTAAAGCTGGGAGACCATGCCAGCCTCCCTCTGCAGCCTCTTTCCCACAGCTCCCTCACCTGTCACCTCTATCCTCCAGCTCCACTGAACACGGAGACACCCTGTTCTTTCACTCTCCCTTTGCTCTGGCTGTGTCCTCTGCGAGCTCCTCCTAAGCCTCCTTGTCACCCCAGGTCTGATGAAGTGTCCTTCCTCTGTGCTTCCTTTCATCACAGCACTGGTCATGCTGCTTTCTGTTTATTTCTGTCTATTTTCCTATCTGCCACCTCTACTAAATGGTGAGCGCTGGGACTGGATCTTTATCTCTCTACCTCTATTGTTTATCACCATTCTCTTCAGTAAATATGGAGTGAATGGATGAATGGACAGCTGGCAGTTTCACATGGAAGTCACTGGAATGCAGTTATTCTGTGTGACTGGCTGAAACGAGATTTACCTTCTCATAAGAATGTAATATATGTGGAAGGTGGCACTTCAAATCAGTGGTGAAATGGTGGATTGTTCAGTAAGTGGTGTTGGGCTAACTGGTTAATTACCATAATTGGAGAAAATCAATTTATGTCCTTATCTTACACCCAAGTAATTTCCAGGTGGATATGTTAAATAGTGTTAAATATAAAGAGAAAGCATTAAAAACTTGAAAGTATATACGAATATTGATCCAACCTCGGGATGGGGAAGCCCTTTCTAAGCAAGATACCAAGACAGAAACCATAAAGAAAAAGATCGATAGATAGACTCCATTACAATTTTAAACTAGAGCATATGCAAAAAGTCAGAAACAACACTGAAAGTAAAAAAAAAAAAAAAAAAAAAAACAAAAAAAACAAATGAAAAGTGGAAGGACCTATTAAAAATCCATAAGAAGAAGACAAACTTACCCATAGAAAATTAAGCAAATGTCAGGAAAAGGCAATAAATTAAGAATTATTTGTTCCAGCATGAATGAAATAGACATGCTAATACATACTTAGAGGAATATTCCACCTTACTAGTGATCAACAAAGAGTCAACTAATACAGCATTTTTCACCTAACAAATTAGCAAAGATGATAATTTTCAGTGTTTGCAACTATATGGGAAAATAACACTCTCACACCCTGAGAGTGCAAATTGGCTCACTCTTTCTGGAGGGCAATTTACCAGTATGCATTAAAAGCCTCTCCTTTTGACCTAGATCACTTCTAGAAATCTTATCAAAGGGAAATAATCAGAAATATAGACAAAGACTCAGCTACAAGGATATTACAGTGGCATATTTGTAGCAGTGAGAAGTTGAAAGCAATCGAAATGTCCAGCAATAGAATAGGACAAATAAATTATGGTACATTCACAGGCTAAGAATGCAGGCATTAAAATCATCGTATTGAAGACTAAGGACAGAGGGAAATGCTTATAATGTATTGTTAAGTAAAAAAAAAAAAAAAAGTAGTTCAGATAGAATGATACCAGTTTGGTTTTTTAAAATATGCATGTCTATGTGTGTGTGTAGAAAAAGCGTGGAAGGAAGGAAGATACTGACTGGCCTGAGGAGTCCCTGCACACAGGCCACCCTGTCCCCAAGAGGGCACTCTGGTAAGCTCCAGTGGCTTTTGCTTTCACGCTACAGCCCAAGAAGTTCTGGCTTCCACTGTAGGACCTGTGGGAAGAGGCCATGTGGCTCCAAAAGTTACTGTAGACAGAATGAAGGGGTGGTTGCTGCCACAGCTGATAGTGTTATAGTCTTAGGCTCCTAGGTAATGATACATTTATTGTACATTTTATACATATTTTCATTTAATGTACCTAACATCCCAAGAGATACCTCTAAGACAGGCATTAACTGTCCCATGTTACTGATGAAACTGAAGCCCAGAAAGATTAGATGACTTAATCCAAGTCACAAAGCTAGGAAGCGGGCATATGAGCTGGGCTTCAAATCCAGATAGATGTCCTTGTCTTTGGCTGCTAAGGCAAAAGGGCATGTTAATGAGTAGTAAATGAAGAATAGTAAGTAAACGAATGAAAGTTGCTTCTGGAATTGAATCCCTTTGGGAACAGTACCCCATGGCTTTTGCACACAAAATTGCCCAGAACAGTCACTGTGCTCAGTGACTGTGGTCACTGTTACAAAATGGAACAGACTGCAAACCCCTCATATCCTGCCAGATCCCACAGCGAAGGCCCCTTCTTGGCTTGTGCTCTGGGCTTGGTTGGAATCTGGCCTGGGTTTACTCTTCCCCGTCCTTCCAGCTGAAGGCAAACCCAGTGGAGGAACCTGGAACAGGCCCAGTGAGATCTTAAGGGTTCCCTAGACAGAAATAGTTATTTCTCTTGTATTTAGGAAGAAAGAAGCCTGTAAAATGGGACTCTGCTGGTTTGTTTGCTGCCTTCTGCCAAAGAATTCAGTGGGCAGCACCAGGCCCTCCCCCCACTCCCAGCAAGGCCCACATTGTCCAGGCAGTGCCCTCTTCACCAACCTATGCCCTCCTCCCCATTCTGGGCCTCTGCCCGGCCCATGCCCCCTTCCTTGGCCAGTGCAGCCTGGCCTCACAACAGTGCCCCGCCTGCATCCAGCCCCTCCCAACTTTATGTGCAGATAACTTCCCTAGCGAGTGCCTCCTCCCCTAGCCAGGTGCCACTCCCTAGCCCTTCCACATCCAAAAGCCAGGAATCCCTTTTTCACCTTATACCAATGCATACCCTTTAACAACCAGGCCCCTGGTCCTTGTCTCCAGCCTATTCCCTCTTCCTCACTTCCCTAACCCTGCTTCTCAGTCTATACCCACTTGGAGCCAGGCCCCCTTCCCCAGGTAGTCCCATTTCCCCACATTACACACCCTGCCCCAGCAGATAAGGCCATCCTCTTGGAGTCACATTCCCAGCCAGTATCCTCTTTTGCAGCAACCCTACCCAGGCTCCTGCCCCAGCTTGTTAGCCACCCACCCCCGCCAGCCCGTGCCCAGGCTCCCTGACCCAACTTGGTTTTCCTTCCCCAGCCTATGTCCCCTTGCCCGGCCAGGCCCCTTTCCCCAGCCAGAGCCTCTTCCTCAGCCTATGCCTCCTTCTTTGGATTGGCCCCCTTTCTAAACCAGCCATCTTACCAGCCTGTGTCCAACTCTCCAGCCTCTAGCCACTTGCCTGGAAGTTTTCCCACCCTGGGCCACAGCCCAGCCTCTTTGCCATCCTATGCTGTCAGCCTCCCCTCCCCAGGCAGGCCTCAACCCCAGCCTGTCTTATTCCCCATGCAGGACCCTTCTGCTCGCAGGCCCCTCACCCAGCCAGGGCCTGTTCCCCGACCTGAGACCCTGTTGACAGCCTCCTTAGCCAGGCTACCCTTCCCCAGGCAAAGCCCCTTTGCAACCCTTTGTTCCCTTGTCCTCACGGGACCCCTTCTCCAGAAAGGGCCTCCTTCTGACAGCCAGGTGCTTGTGCCCAGCCTTTTCCCTTTTCAGCTGGACCACTTTTCCAAGGAGTTCCCCCTTCACTGGCCTTTCATAGCCAGTGCCTCCTTCCCTGGCCACGCATCCTCCTCTCTCAGCTCTCCAGCACCAGTAAAGTCTCCTCCCTAACCATGTGATGTTTCCCTGCCGGCACCCCTTCACACACACATGCCCCCAGCTGGGAACTCTTTCCCAGCCAGACTCCTCCCCACAGCCAGGTTCTCTTCACCCAGGGACCTAACAGCCTCTCCCCCAGTCTAAGCTCATTTTCCCAGGCGGGCCTCCTTCCCAGTAAGGTACCTTTCCTCAACCGGTATACCTCTTCCTCAACCAAACCCCTTCCCTAGCTTATTCCCCGTCCTCAGCCAGACCTTCTCCCCATCCCTAGCCTGTGGCCCCAGCTAGGTCGCTTTCCCCAACCATGTGCCCTCCCTCAGCCAGGACACACGCCTTCGTTCCCAGGCAGGATCCCTGCCCTAGCAGGCCCTCTCCACCTGCTAATGGCCCTCTTCCAGCCAGGTCCATCAGCCCACCTATTATCCCACGCCCAGCCTATGTCGGTCTCAGCATTCGTACGTCTCCCGCCACCAGGTTCCTTTCCTAGCCTGTGCCTCCCTCCCAGGCCCCATTCCCCTGCCAGAGCCCCTCCCCAGGCAGGCCACCTTTCCCTGCCAGGATATTTTCATCCCCCAAACTCCCCCAGCCCAGCCAGTCTCCCATCCTCAGCTTGTGCCACCCTATCAAGTCTGTGCTCCTTTTCCAAGACGGGCCCCTTCCCACATGCAGGCCCCTTCCCCAGCCTCACCCTCTTCCCCAGCTGAAGCCTGCTTTCCCA
>NW_020174376.1:190676-194604 GCF_003031525.2 Neophocaena asiaeorientalis asiaeorientalis | reverse complement strand
TCCATAGGCAGCCCTCACTCCATCCTCCCCTTCCTAGCCTGGCCTCCTTCTTCACCCTGTGCCCCAGTCCACACAGGTGTCCTTACCTAGCCGTCTCCCCTTCTTCTGCCTGTTCCCCTTTCCCCTGCCACGTCCCATTCATCCCCCTAGACTGACCCCTTCCCCAATTTTCACCCTTTTTCCCAGCCAGGCCCCCTTCTACAGATCATGCCCCCCTTCCTGGCCTATTCTTCCTTCCCCAGCCAGCATTCTCATCCCTATAAAAGGCTCTCTTCTCACAATGCATCCAAATACCTAGCTTTCTCAGGGGCTTCCTCTTCTCAGCCAGCTGGCTATCTGAAAATGTATCTGGTGCACACATTTACACAGTGAGCTATCTGGCAGGATTTCTATGTTTGTATTTTGAAAACAGATTCCCCCCCCACCCCCTGCATTCAAGAGAGAAAAAAAAAACAGTGGCACTTCTTTCCCTCCTGCAACTAGGCCTGGACTGGCAAGTATTTGAAAGTGAGAATTCTTTTTCATGCATAGCAATGAGAACATCCTTAACTGAAGCCATTTCATGATGTTTTCACTGAGTGAAACATCAAGTCAGGATAGCTTCAGCTATCTTGTTACTCCCTAAATCCTTCCCTGGGAGATATTCCACTCCAGGCCACCATCAAGACTGCAGGCCCATTCCTCCTTCCAAAAGCCTCATCTGTCACTGTGTCCTCCTCCTTCACTCCTGCTCCCTAACCCTCCAGGATTCCTTTGCCGAAGTCGATCCTGGGATACAAACTCTATATGAACTAAGTCAGCTATACAAAAATGGAAAACCAGGTATTTTTTTAAACTGCTTTTATTCTTTAAACAAACTACTGTTCCCCTTTGTATATTTTATTTGAGAACATTTGGTGTGTACAAAGAATATTTAAATGAATTTAAGTAATCTCACTGAAATATAGGATCTAAAGGTTACATTTTTTAAATTGTTTACTGCAAATCATTTCACTTTTACATTTTCTGGCAAATTCAAGATATCAACAAGTCTCAAATATCAACAAAAGTTTATCCCTCCCTTTTTTTTTTGCTTCATACCAGTTGCAGATATAACAAAATGAATCAACTACTTTACTACTTTTAAAAATCTCTCTTTAAATACTTTTTATCTCTAAGAATTAAGGAAAACGACTAAGTTCAGATCTTTCACATTCATACCAGTTGTAGACAGAACAAAGTGGACCAATTGCTTGAACAACGTTATACCCTTTTATGTCTGAGAATAAAGGAAACTTACTAGTTGATGTCACCCCTCACAGTAAGTTAAACTACCTATCAGTTTGTCTCTTTTTACTTCACATCAATTGCAGATATAATGAAATGAATCAACTACTTGAATAAAGTCAGGTCCTTTCTTATATTTAATAAAGGAAATTAAATTGAGATCTTTCACATCTTAGAGCAAGCCTTATCTAGCCTATCAGTTTAGGTAGATCTACTTTCTACAGTTAACGCTTACATTTAACTTCTAAAGTTAACAAACATTATGTAGAATTCAGGAAACATCTAAACAACTGTAATTAATTTGCAACCATACAAGGTTTTATGAAAAAACAAAACAAAATACTAGGGCTTCCCTGGTGGCTCAGTGGTTAAGAATCCCGGGGACACAGTTTGGAGCCCTGGTCAGGGAAGACCCCACCCCACATGCCGCGGAGCAACTAAGCCTGTGAGCCACCACTACTGAGCCTGCGCTCTAGAGCCTGCAAGCCACAGCTACTAAGCCCACACACCATAACTACTGAAATCCGCGCGACTAGAGCCCCCACACTGCAACGAAGACCCAGTGCAGCCAAAAAAAAAAAAAAACAAAACCTAGAGGAGGTGTTGTTTGTAACTTCAGACGTCTCCTGAGTAGCCCAGTTGAAGTGGAAAGCAAAACCCCCAAACAGCCCACGATACATTTTTTTCCCCAAAGAACTAAGCAAAAGGCATTCCCAAATCATTTCATTCACATCGACTCCAACTTTAAGTAATGAATACATTCACGGGGCAACCGGAAGATTCTGAGCTAAACTGATTTTTTTCCCCAAGTGAAGAACGCATCAAACCAAGTTGCCGTTTCTTGAACCCCAAAGTTACTTGCAACGTGACCAGTTCTCATGGGTGGGGGCGCAGAGACCCTTCAGGGCAAGAAAGGTGAGAACTTGGCAAACTCACTCCGCTAGGGTAGGACGGTACAGATCTCTTCCTGGTCACCGGCCTCCGGTGCCCCTACCCCGTGAAAGAAGCAACCCAGACACGATCGAGGAGGATAGAAGAGCGAGGGAGGAAGAAGCGGGGGCGGGGCAGGAGAGAGGGGGTGAACTCTAAGTAAAATGAATAAACAAAACCCTGAGAAAACCGAAGGAAAAAAGCGGAGCCTGCTGAGGAGACGCGGCGGCGGCAGATTCGGCTCCAACAGCAGCCGCCACGGCGATGGCGGCAGCGGGCCTAGATGAGACGCCGGGCCACGCTCCTGCCGGAGCCGGCGTCGAGTGGCTTCACCGAGTTGTAGTGCTCCGCGCTGCTGTCGGAGTAGTGCTTGCAGACCAGGGTGAGCGGCTTCTTGGTGTACTCCTCTCCGATGACGACGGCGGGCGAGTTGGCCTGGATCACCTCGATGGGGGTCTGCAGGACGTGCGACAGGGCCCTCAGCTCGAGCTGGCTTCCACACGACGCGCTGAACACGATGTCGTCGCAGTAGATCAAGAAGTCGTCGCGGCTGCAGGCGTCGCCGGTTTCGGGGTTGCTGAAGAAGGGCAGGAAGTCGTCGACATGCTTCCGCATGTACTCGGCGGTGCGCCTCCGCAGGCTCCCCACGGTCACGGAGAACACCAGCTGGTCTTGGATGGCGCGGTACATGCAGTGGTCGTCGGCCGGGATATCCTTCACCTCCAGATTCTTGGCCCGCAGGATGGCGCCGAGCTGCATTTCCTCGTCATGGCGCAAGCTGGCCAGTTGCTCCATCTCAGGCTTGTCCATCCAATCCTGGCTTTCTCTCTCGAAGGCCTCCTTTCTTTTGTGCTTTCTCTGTGCCCTCCAGAGGTGAGGAGGCTTGTTCTCGAGATCCAGCTTGGCCAGATCTTCAGTGACAGAATCGAGGCTGCTGCTATCAGGGAAACTCTCCTGGAACTTCTCCAGCTCCTGCTGGTGCTTCTGCTCCATCTCGGCCTCGAGGCGGGCCACATCGAGGAGCAACTGCTTTCTTCTCTGCTTGTCGCTCTTGGGGATCGAGCTCTTCATGCCCTGAATGTGGGCCTGCAGCTCTGTCTTCTCGCGGCTGTGGCGTCGTAACATCCGCTGATGCTCACTCTGTGAATCTCCCATGATGTTTAAGGGCGGGCGAGAATCGAAGTTTGGTGGCTGAAGTACCGCTACAGTTCACGTCAACAGTCTGACCACCGAACTGGCGCGAGCTCCTCAGCCTCCCCTGGCGGCTGTACTCTGCTCCTCTCACCCGCCGTTGCCCTCACTCTATTAACGGACCGCTGCCATTGGCCACTGTCTCTCCGCGGCTACGCCTCCTAAACACTCCTGGCACTAGGATTGGCTGTTGGGAGACCCTACCTATGCCCCCATTAGACCACGTAGCAATGGGTGCTTCCGGTTTGCGCGGGGTTCCTGTCCCGGCTGTAAAATCCCGCCTTTGTGCGTTACGTGCAGCAACTGAGCTTGTGGAGGTTTTCGTGGACTCTGAAGTGCGTACTTCACTTCCTAGCCTGAACACAAGGCAGACACCGGTCCTGCTTGAGAATCACATGACAAATACTGTTACACCAGCTGAATGTGCTCTGACACTGGACTTGTCATTGCTCCCAGTGTTCAGGAGGCAATGTGGCTCTCTCCAGTTCTTCAGTTGCCTTGACTGATGAACCCTTAATTTTTTTTTTTTTTTTTTTTTTTT
>NW_020174376.1:184672-190528 GCF_003031525.2 Neophocaena asiaeorientalis asiaeorientalis | reverse complement strand
GCACAGGCTCCGGACGCGCAGGCTCAGTGGTCATGGCCCACGGGCCCAGCCGCTCCGCGGCACGTGGGATCTTCCCGGACCGGGCACGAACCCGTGTCCCCTGCATCTGCAGGCGGACTCTCAACCACTGTGCCGTCAGGGAAGCCCTGAACCCTTAATTTTGTGTATCAGAACAAGGATATTTCCTTATGTTCCTGGGAACACAGAATCCTTTCGGTTTAGACCTCAAATCCACCCTGTCCCATCTCAGTGTGAGAAAGCAACAACCTGAAAGTTCACTACGGCTGAGCAGACTTGGTCTTGTGCCAACAGAATGCACCTACCCTAAACTCCCCTTCTCCTGGGTTCCCAGCTTCCAAAATGGGCTCCCATGAAGCACGACAGTTGGCCTTCATCAAGCCACTTCCTTCTGATTATTTTGAATCTCTAAAAGTTCTAAAAAATAGAATAAAATAAAGTAAAATAAAATCCCTAAGCTCTTTCAAACATGCTCTCATCCTGTCCCACTCTGCTCATCTGTATCTTGGATTCCCAAACGGGAAGGCTCTTGAGACAACCTCCTCCTTGTTACAAAGGAGGAAAGTGGACATTTGTCCAAGTTTTTACATATATCCAAACTTCAGTCGTTTTTATTGCTAAGCAGTATTCCATGATATGGATGTACTGTAGTTCATTTAACCATTCACCTGTTGAAGGACCTCTGGGTTGTTTCCAGTTTGGGGTTGTTACAACCCGTGCTATAAACACCCATATACAGGTTTTTTGTGTGAGCACAGGGCTTCATTTCTCTGGGAGAAAATGCCCACGAGTGCAATTTCTGGGTCATATTATAAGTGTATGTTTAGTTTTTTAAGAAGCTATTTTCCAGAGTGGTTGTACCATTGTGCATTCTCACCAGCAGTGTATGCGGAATCCAGTTTCTCTGCATCCTCACCAGCATTTGGTGTTGTCATAATTTTTTATTTTTAGTCATTCTGATAGATGTGTAGTGACATCTCACTGTGGTTTTAATTTGTGTTTCCCTGGTGGCTAATCATGTTCATCTTTTCATGTGCCCATTTGCCATCTGTGCTGTATCCTCTTGGGTAAAATCTTTATGTCATTTGCCCATTTTATAACTGGACTGTTTTTTACCACTGAGTTTTGAGACTTCTTTCTATATTCTAGATACTTGTTCCTTGTTGGATATGTGCTTTGCAAGTATTTTCTCCCACATTGTAACTTGTCTTTTCATGTCTTGGTGTCTCTCAGAGCAAAAGTTTTAAATTTCGATGAAGTCCAATTTATCAATTTTTTCCTCTCTAAGTCATGGTTTTGGTGTCAAGAACTCTTTGTCTAACTCTAGATACCAAAGAATTTGTCCTTTTGCATTTTTTACTAAAAGTTTTATAGTTTTGGGTTTTAAGTTGAAATCTGTGATCTGTTTTGTGTCGATTTTCACGTAAAGTTTGAGGCTTAAGCCAAGGTTCTTTTGCCTGTGGTGGTCCAATTCCTCCAGCATCATTTGCTGGAAATGCTATGCTTCCTCCATTGAATTGGTTTCGCATCTTTGTCAAATATCAGCTAGGCATATTTGTGTATGTCTATTTCTGGATTCTCTATTCTTTTCCGTTGACCAATGTGTCTATCCCTCCTCCAACACCATAGTCTTGATTACGATGGAATAAATCTTGAATATAGGTAGACCCTTTCCTTCAATTTTATTCTTTTTTCATAAATGTTTTAGCTATTCTAATTCTTTGTGCTTCCATATAAATTTTAGAATAATCTTGACTATATCTACAAAAAAATCTTTCTGGGATTTTCATAGGGATTGTGTTAGAGCCATATATTAATTTGAGGAGAATTGACATCTTTACTACGTTGAGTTTTCCAATCCATGAACACCTGGGTATGTATCTCCATTTATTTAAATTTTCATTGATTTTTTTCATGAATGTTTTATAATTTTCAGCATATATGTCCTGCACATATTTTGCTAGATTTACATTTAAGCATTTCATTCTTTGAGTGATTGTAAATGGTATTGTATTTTTAATTTTGGTGTTCACATGTGCATCGCTAGCATACAGAAATACAGTTGACTTTTGTATGTTCATCTTGTATTCTATGACCTTGTTCAACTGACTTACTATTTCTAGGTGTTTTATATTTTATTTCTTTTTGGTAGATTCGTTGGAATTTTCTATGTAGAGAATCATGTTGGCCCGTGAATAGGGACAGTTTTATTTCATATTTCCAGTCTGTATCCTTTCATTTCCCTTTTTTGCCTTATTGCACTGATTATAACTTCTAGCACTATATTGAATAAGAGTGGTGAGGGCGGGCAGGCTCGCTTTGTTCTGGGTCTTGCGGGAAAGCATTTCATCTTTCAACATTAAGTATGAATTAGCTGCAGGGTTTTTTTGGTAGATGATCTTTATCAAGTTGAGGAAATTCCCCTCTCTATTTTTCTGAGACTTTTTTTGTAATATGAATGGGTATTGTATTTTGTCAAATATATTTTTCTGTATCAATTGAATTGTTTGTGTGATTTTTCTTCTTTAGCTTATTAATATGGTGGATTACATTGATGTACTGTCAAGTATTGAACCAGTCTTGCATCCCTGAAATTAACCCCATTTGGTCATGGTTTACAATTCTTTATACACATTGCTCAATTCTATTTGCTAATATTTTATTAGGGATTTAAAAATCTACCTTCATGAGAGATATTTGCCTGTAGGTTTCTCTTTCAGTACTGTTTTGTTTGGTTTTGATATTAGGGTAATACTAGCTTCATAAAATGAATTTTTTTCTAGAAGAGATTATGTAACAGTTTTTCTAGAAGAGATTATGTAACAGTGTTAATTCTTTCAGTGTTTGGTGGGATTCTTCTGTGAAAACATCTGGGCCAAAAGATTGCTGTTGGGGGAGCATTAAAATTACAAACTTGTTTTCCTTAATAGTTGTGGGGCTAATCGATTTCTCCATCGAACCTGAATGAGATCCTTGCTGGGTAGAATAATCTTGGTTGTTGGTTCTTCCCTTTCATCACTTTAAATATGTCATGCCACTCCCTTCTTGCTTATAGAGTTTCTGCTGAGAAATCAGCTGTTAACCTCATGGGAGTTCCTTTGTACGTTATTTGTCGTTTTTCCCCTGCTGCTTTCAATAATTTTTCTTTGTCTTTAATTTTTGCCAAGTTGATTACTATGTGTCTCGCATGTTTCTCCTTGGGTTTATCCTGTATGGGAGTCTCTGCACTTCCTGGACTTGGGTGGCTATTTCCTTTCCCATGTTAAGGAAGTTTTCAAGTATAATCTCTTCAAATATTTTCTTCGGTCCTTTCTCTCTTTTCCTTCTGGGACCCCTGTTCACAGCATAATGTGAACATTATTGTGCTTAATGTTGTCCTAGAGGTCTCTTAGGCTGTCTTCATTTCTTTTCATTCTTTTTTCTTTATTCTGTTCTGTAGCAGTGAATTCCATCTCTCTGTTTTCCAGGTCACTTATCCGTTCTTCTGCCTCAGTTATTCTGCTATTTATTCCTTCTAGTGTAGTTTTCATTTCAGTTATTGTATTGTTCATCTCTACTTGTTTGTTCTTTAATTTTTCTAGGTCTCTGTTAAACATTTCTTGCATCTTCTCGATCTTTGCCTCTATTCTTTTTCTGAGGTCCTGGATTATCTTCACTATCATTATTCTGAATGCCTTTCCTGGAAGGTTGCCTATTTCCACTTCATTTAGTTGTTTTTCTGGGGTTTTCTCTTGTTCCTTCATATGGTACATAGCTCTCTGCCTTTTCATCTTGTCTATCTTTCTGTGAATGTGGTTTTTGTTCCACAGGTTGCTGGATTGTAGTTCTTCTTGCTTCTGCTGTCTGCCCTCTGGTGGATGAGGCTATCTAAGAGGCTTGTGCAAGTTTCCTGATGGGGGAGAATGGTGGTGGGTAGAGCTGGCTGTTGCTCTGGTGGGCAGAGCTCAGTAACGTCCACAGCTGAGTTTTTGATAAGGATTAGTTGGCAGGGAGTTCAAGGTTATCTTTTCCAATAAGAAGCAGTGGGAATGGTGATAGGTTATCTTGTTGATCAACAGCATATGCTTTGCCAGTTGGTGAGGTGGGAGGGGAAAAGAATTAATGCCTCTCTTGCAGGGGGCTGTGATGATCAAATGTATGTCAGGCACCCAGTTCAGTGTCCGGCACCGAGGAAGACAGTAATAAATGGAAGTTCCTTTCCTCTACCTTACCCCAGTCCCTACCTCCCATCTCCTGCCCCCACTCCATTCTCACACATCCTACCCATTTCATTTCATCACCGCCAGTCCTCCTCCCCTTCATAGGCCAGCAGAGACAGCAGTTTCCATGGTAATCAGCATACTCATTAGTTCAGAGTTTATTGGTCCTTAAGTGTCTGTCTGGACTGGGTTCCTAGCTCACATCAGAGGGAGATTTCCAGTGAGCTCAAGGGCTGCTGAGAAATTGTCAAACACAAGCCATTATATTCAAGTTTTCCTAATTAGAAACAACAGCATACAATGGTATTTTGGTGTAAAGAGAGAAGATGTGAGGAAATCATCTCATCCTGGATGCTACAGATGCTCACAGCTCCTATGCATCTGGAGAATCACTCCCCAGCACTCGGAGATGCAGGATTATATCGCTGGGGTGTAGGTGTTGGAGTGTGAGTAAGGAGGCTGGGAGATTGAGCAACAGGAAGCCAACCTCACTGAAGGTATTTTGGGTATCTTTCTGAGGATTTGTTCTTTCCTCACCCTCCCACCTGTCCCTTCAGGCTCTAAGGTCATAAGAGTTTCCTGCTCTGTTCATGCTGGGTTTCTATACTGACCCCAGCCTTGTCCTTGACTGTACTCCTATGCTTGAACTGCTTTTCTCATTCGGTCAGCCACCATTTATCAGTCCTACGAGATGCCAGGCACTGTGCTAGGCACTGTGGATATAACCATGAACACAGTAGACAAAGATCCCTAACCTCAAGGAGCTTATAGCCAAGTAGGGGAAGACAGTCAAAAAACAAGGAACTGCAGAAACGTATGGTTTCAAGGTAATGGCTTTTTCTGTAATTTGCCTGGGCAGAAGAAAGGGCTAATTTAGAAATAACACCCATCTCTTCTTTAAGTTCGTATGTTATTAGGGCAGCATCCTCTGGAACTTATAGGAAAATCAAATGTATAGACTATATAACTACCGCCATCACTACATCGATAGGTTCTGTTTACCGAGTACTTTCTCTCTTGTGTGTGTATTCTTTCCTTTTGGAAACATACCTTGCATGGAAGAGTTTGTACATGGTTTCAGAATTTTACTGTGATGATGTTTGTCTACTTTGCAGATTTTCATGGCACCTAGCACAGCTGAGTGAAGGCAGTGGGGCAAGGTTTTCCCTGATGAAAATGAAGCGCTCTTTTGAGCATTTCTTACATTTCATTGATTTTCTTAGGTGTCCTTGTATTCTTATAACTAAAAGTAAATAGGCATGGCTTAAATACTGGTTGACATTCACCCTATGGTTAAAAATTTTGGCCATCATACGGGAGGGATATTTAAATGGAGGGTTCCAGGAACAAACCCTGCTGATGTGGGAAATATGACAATCTCTTTAAATTCACACTCCACATGCCCTCATAGCATCTTGCCATTATTGCAGTCTAAAGATTAATCTGAGCGTCCTGCATCTCTTTGTGGCTAAGTTTGCAGCCCCAGGAGAGAGAGAAACAGCTCTCAGTGCCCGTGAGGTCACGGTGTTCCAAAGCTTCTCCATTGTTGGAAGCACCAGAGTCCCCAAAGCAGACGACGAGAGGACGGGTATGTAATTTTAGGGTCATTTTAGGGCAGTACTATTTTCTTTTTTTTTTT
>NW_020174376.1:158625-184577 GCF_003031525.2 Neophocaena asiaeorientalis asiaeorientalis | reverse complement strand
ACCGGGGCACGAACCCGTGTCCCCTGCATCGGCAGGCGGACTCTCAACCACTGCGCCACCAGGGAAGCCCTAGGGCAGTACTTTAAAGGATGTTAAAGTGAATCATGTATGTTAGGAAAAATATCTCTTACACAAATATATTTCTTTGTCAAAGGTGTGTATGCGTGTGTGTGAGAGTTGAGTGTATGTGTGCGTGTGCATTGTGTGTGTGTGCATGTGTGGATACTGTGTGCATGCACAGTGTGTGAGAGTGTGTGTCTGTGTCCCATCTCGTCATGTTCCTGTTCTCCAATCACAGCAAGGAGTGTACTGTCCACTGTATCTCTTTGGGACCAGAACTGCACATATCTAACCTTGAATTCAGCTTCCTTCATGAGTCCCTTCTCCCGTCCCTGGCAAGAACTGGAAGACAGGACCTAGTGAGGGGTCAGAAAATTGCAGAGAAATAAAACTGTGCAGAAGGCGGCAATGAGGATGAAAAACCGTAATTCTGACTGGAAGAAGAGTAGAACCACTGTTAGCGTCTTGTTTTACTCTTATGAATCTGGATGTATCCCCTATGTAGAGTTTAAGTCAAAACTCCAGACTTAATACTAAAAAGGAAACATAGTTTTGAAAAAATCAAGGAAAATTCACATAAGTCTTAAGAAAATGGTTTCATTCTGTGATGCATTACTGAGAAATAAAGTTCTTAAATCTGTATAACTGTTATCGGGCAATTTATAGGTGTTTTATCTAGTACTGGGACATAAGAAGAATAACTGGGATAACAGGAATACATTGGCTGGCTTTAAATTAGAGCTTTTTAAGGAGAAAACTGTGACAAGATTGTATGTCCACTCAGTGAGATTTATTTTCTAAGCAAGAGCTGTCTGGAAGATTCAGCATGAATATGAAAATCTGTTCCCAAAAGGGCATGAACCTGCTTGCCCTAAGGCAGTTTTCTTCTCTGAAACAGAAGCATATCCACATAGTCTTTAATGTATATTCTTTATATCTTGTACTTAGAAGGTGATAATTATGCATTGTATATATGATTGTGTGCCTTGCAATAAAATAAGAACTGTACCTAAAATAATGAAACAAAACAAAAAACAAGGAACTGCAGAATGGCATGCAAAGTTAAAGCTGAGCTTTGGAACAATCTTGCTCTTGACTAGGGTCCCAGCCCTGCTTCTTCCTTTTTTCCTCCTTATCAATGGTCTATATACTCAGTGTAGCTTCTCCTTCCCCGTCTGCTAAGGGATCACATGCGTTCATGTAGGAGAGTGTGAGACTCGTTACTGTCACCAGTAGCATGAGGTTAGATGTAAGGGTTAGTCTTCTGGGAGAGATGGCCATGTGAGCCCCCCAAATCCTGGGGTCCCTTTGGAAATAGAAAAGGTCCCTGTTGCCCACCAGGGCAGAGGAGAGCAGCCATCTCCAGTCCTCTGGCACCTTCCAGCTGAGTCAGTCTTGGCCTTTCCTGCCCCCATCCCTAATGGCCTGTTTTGGTTTCTCGGTCAGCCTCCACCTCCTGATCATTCTTAGTTTGCCAGCTGTGAGAAAGGGAGACTGGAACTTGAACCAGAAAGCCCTGCCCAACAAGCAGAAGAGTTGGATGGGATGGGTGTGGGTGTGAAGTGTGCAGGAAAAACCCCCTAGCATAGTGAGGACAACTTTGAAAGAATTTGACTAAACCATTAAGTGCAGAAGATGGGAGCTACCATGATCTCTGGGTCAGCTGAGAAATTGGAGGTGACCCACGGGCCTCCCTAGGTCACTGAGTGGGGGTCTGCTCTCTGGATGTGGCAGAAAAAGTCAACTGCTGACCACATGATCCTGGGACTGAGGGTTACCAAGTTTAGCAAATAAAGACACAAGACTCCATTAAATTTGAATTTCAGGTGAACAGTGAATGTTTTAGTATAAGTATGTCCCATGCAATATTTGGGACATATTTATACTAAAACATTATTCGTTGTTTATGTGAAATTCAGATTTAACTGGCATCCTGTATTCTATCTGGGAACCCTATGAGGGTGGGGTAAAAACTGCTATGTTAGGGAAGGACTAGCTTTGTTTTTTTTGTCTGTTTCCAGGGGAGTAGAGTAGGACCAGTGGAGAGCTGCGCCTCGGTCTGAGAGCAGGAAGAAGGATTTCACTGGCAGGGCACTCGATGACAGCCATGAGGAGCCCTCCGTGAGTAACTTGGGATTAGAAACCTTGGAGAGTCCTTCCAGCTCTGACAGTCTCTGAGCCTCAGAATCTCTAGGGATTTTAAAAGGATGGGGTGGGGAGATGATGGAGGAGGATAAGACTAAGAACAAGAAGTCCCCAAAGAGCCTTCACCATTTTTCTCTTTGGTGTTAGGATGGTGGGATGCATGCAGATGCATCAGCTGGGCACACGGCTTTCTCTGTGCAGATGGGAAGTCAGAGTTTCTATAATATTCCAAACACTCTTGCTGTCATTGATTCTGCTCTTACGTTTTTGACACTCATTTGCCAAGGTAACACTGCTTGGAGGGAAACCCATCCCAGGGCAGGCCCAGACTCTGGGCTTTCTTTCTTCAGTGCCCATCCCTCCTCTGAAGGACAGTGACAGCAGCAACCTACATGTGGACACCATTTCACAGCTCACAAAGTGACTGACCATCTGTTCCTTATGTGGATTCTCACAAGTCCGAGAGGGGGTATTCATCTCCTATTTACATTTGAGGAAGACAAACCCCAGAGATTTGCCCAGTGCCAGGCAAATGGGTCAGGCCTCCACCCACTCAGGCATTTTTATAATGAACACCAGTGCGTGCCTGCCATGTAGCCTGTGTTAGGGGCTGAGCACGTGAGAAGAGTAAGACCCAGTACCACCCAGTTTCTGCCCCTGAGAGCTCCCAGACCAGGGTGGGAGGTGGAGGAGTCAAGGTCAGTGGATGGACAGATGCATGAAGAGGCAAGAATAACAAAACCCAAGTCCTCAGGGCTGGGCTGAGTATGAATGAGGATCCCCCTCAGGGCCAGCTCTGTGGAGACAGAGACCACTCAGCGGCCAGGCATTCTTCCTCTGTGGCGGGCAGAGCGTCCTCTCTTTTCGGGCTGGCTGCAGTCTCCACTTGCTGCCTTGGCTCTGCCCCTGGACGTGTCCCTGGGCCCCGTGCATTTGGCCCACAGCCCACCTGGGCCAGACGGAGGCAGCTTCTTCTTGGCAGGGAAGTGCAGATCTTTTCCCTGCTAGGCTCCCCAGGGCCTCGCGGAGGCTTCTCCTTCCCCGCCCCCACCCCCATCCTTTTGTCCAGTAGAATCTTTCCTGGAATTCCAATTGGAAGCAGAGTAAAAGAGAGCTGGTGCTCTCTTTCAAGCGGGAGCTGGCAACTCCAGAGCCCTTTGCTCAGCCCCCGCTGCAGTTGCCCCGGCAGCAGGTCTCTGGAAGCCCAGGGTCAGCAGAACACACTTTAGAAACAGGCAGCCAGCTTCATGTGACGTCACAGGGCCTGCTTGCCCCACAGGCACCTCTCACAGATGGTGGCCCGAGCTAAGCTTCTAATTTGCTCTGTCAGCCTTGCAAGAAGTCTCGTCCTCTTGCATTTCCTTCCCTGCTATCCACCCAGAGACCGAGTCAGAACCTTGGCTGTTACCAGTGACTCCTATCCCCCACCCCCTCCACACCAGAGGCCCAGGCAGGACTGTTTCTGTTCTCTTTTTCTTAATTTTAATTTAAAATTTTTTTATTGAAGTATAGTTGATTTACAATGTTGTGTTAGTTTCAGGTGTACAGCAAAGTGATTTGGTTATATGTGGGTATATACAGATACATATATTACATGTATATACATATATATATATGCATATATATATCCTTTTTCAGATTCTTTTCCATTATAGGTTGTTACAAGATATTGAGTAGAGTTCCCTGTGCTATAGAGTAGGTCCTTATTAGTTATCTATTTTATATATAGTAGTGTGTATATGTTAATCCCAAACTCCTAGGGGGACTGTTTCTTACCTGCCAGAGCTGTTTCTGTCCCTGGCTTCTCGTCTGTGTTCAGTGTTTATGGAGCTTTGTTCCCCGATGGGGGATAGTCTCAGGAAGTTTCCCCAACAGGAGGCGGGCTAAGGAGTGGGCTGCCCTTACCCCAAACAGTGAAGTCAGTCTAGCAGGGCGAGAGATGTGGGCCAGCAGGCCTTGCAGCGCTTGGGAAAGTCCCCATGAGCCCATGCACTTACATTATGTGGCTGCAGAACTGGGCCTGCAAGTAGGTATTAGGAGGAGGCGGATGAGCCTGCGTGTCTATCATGGGGGCAGCTAGGTCCCTGGACCCTGACAGTCACCCTGGGCCTGACAGTCGTCCTTCTGTGGCATTTGGCACAAGTCACCATCCCTGGTCAGAAGCTGATGGCACCTCGTCCGGGTCCCCAGGATTAAGCCCAAACTCCTCATCCCCGTGTCCTGACTCAGAGATTGTCTCCGTTGCCCTTTTCAGCCTCCCTTCCCAGCAGCCCCTTCACCACCATTCAACACCCTCCACACATTTCCTGAAGGACTGGATGGGACGAAACTGAAAGCAAGGAAGGTTTGCAGGCCAAGGCGGAGCGCATGGGGGCTGCTCACCAGCGAGGCTCCCCTGTAGAGGCTTCTGAGCCTCAGAGAGGACAGTGCTTACGTGGGGACTCTGCATCGGACGAGACACCCAGAATCCAAACGTTTCCCACCATCCTGACTCCCGCCAGTCTGCCCTGAGCCACCGTCATATCTGCATGGATTATTGCCATCCTCCCTCAAAAGGCTCCTTCTTCCCTGGCCCTTTAAAACCGGAAGGCAATCCTTTCCTTTTTCTGCTCAAAACCCCACACTGACACCCCATTTCAGTCAGAGGAGAAGGCCAAGGCCTTACACCCTCTGGCCCTGTCAAGCTCTCTGACGTCACCTCCTCAGCTCCTTTCACTCACTCAGCTCCAGGCTTCTACTCCTCTGCACCTGCCAGGCACACCCCACCTGTGACGTCCTCCTCCCCAATCACGTTGTCACCGAAAGACCATAGACAGCTGGGCCTCATAAACCGAAATGTAGACTCGGGGTGCCACGTGTGCCCTGGGCTCCTCCCTGCCCCCTCTCCCCCCATCCACACTGGCTCTGGAGGCCTCACAGCAGCCCCATCCTCATCTCCACTCACTTCCCACACCAGAGCTCCAGCTACACTTCTCTGCATAAGTGTGCAAGAGGGTGTCACAATCATAGCCCGGGCCATGCCCAAATGGGTAAAGTGCAGGTGGGTAGACGGTTGGAAGGAACTGGACAAGCAGCCGCAGCGTGTAGTTCTGTGGTCCTGTGGTGGGGGGAGGGCAGGTTAGGGGGTGGAGACTAGGCAGGGGGTGGAGACTAGACAGGGGTGGAGAGTAGGCAGGGGCTGAAGAAGAAAGCACAAAGGGAGGAAACCCCACCAGCCCCTGAGCAGGTGGGACTGGCCAGCCCAACTGTACTTACCAGGAGCCACTGGGACCCTGGCCATAATGCTCTTGCCCTCCAAGAAGGACCTCAAGACCGCCTTGGAGGTCTTTGCTCTTTTCCAGTGGGCCCTCAGCGCCTTGGTTATTGGTGAGTCTTCGGCCTTTGGCAGGGTGACCAAAAGTCCTGGTTTGCCTGGGACTGAGGGCTCATAGGGTTTAGCGGGACTCTCGATGCTGAAATCTGGGTTATCTCAGGCAAAGCAGGACAGTTGGCCACCCGGGGCCTCTAGCCTGACGCGCTTGGGCATGGTCCACGTGGAATCTGTGAGTGCGCACATGGGTATGGGTGCCTGCCTGTGCAGGAATGTGTGTGCACGTGTGTGAGAGCCAGCCCTGTGGCCGGTGTGTGTAGTGAGCCCTCCTGGGTTGTCAGTGGGGCCTGGAAGGCATGTCTGGGGGAGATGGGGAGCAGGTCCACTGAGGCTTGCCAAGGAAATGGGCTTAGCTGCAACCCTGGGGACCTGAGCAGACCATCGGTGTGAGACAGTTGTCCTGGTGGCAGAGGGAGCTCTGAAAACCTCTTGTCCAAAAGAATTCATCCATTTATCCATCCGTTTTCCCCTTCTATCCACACCACAAATATTTTGTGAAAGTTCTTTAGATGCTGGCTATGGTACTGTAGGTGCTGAAGCAAACCATCCCTCTGGACCGGGGCACGAACCCGTGTCCCCTGCATCAGCAGGCGGACTCTCAACCGCTGCGCCACCAGGGAAGACCAAAATTCTCATTTTTTAAGTGGTTTAGGGGAGTACTTGTCTGGAGACAGGGTCATGACCTAAATGACCTTGGAAGATATCTGGGAAGGAAGAATGCAGGTGGGCCCTGGGAGCCTGAGACTTACCAGTCAATAGGGAGAGTGAGCTGGAGAACAGGGATTGGGGGGCTCAGATGCCTGCCTGGGGTGGGTATCAGGATACCTGAATGCTAAAAAGATCAGTGTTAACCTAGGAATTATGGGCAATCAGAGCTGGAAGAGACCAGGAGAAAGGAATTCATATGTACCAGCTACTTACTTTGTGCCAGGCATTTGCATACCTATGGTTTCATTTTAGCCTGCTGCCAACCTTATGAGGTAGAAGCTATTGCTATGCATAATAATACACACTGATAGCTACACACACACATAATGATAGCTTGCACTCATATAGTATTAACTAACATCTACTGCACTTTTGTTTTTCATGCCAGATACTCTTCTAAGCACCTGACATGCCTGATCATCTCCATTGTACAGATGAGGAAGTTGAGGTACATGCAGTACAAGTGGGCCATCCACGACTGCAGAGTTAGCAAGTGGAAGAGCTGGCCTGGGAGCTGAATCCACAAGGCGCCTGATTCTGGCCTATGAGCTCCTGTCCCTAGCTCCTGCATCTCCTTACTTACTGCTGACTGGGAGGCTGGGTGTGGACGTGGCCCTAGAGTACATGTTAGGCCAGAGAGGAAGGAGGAAGCCAGGCCTTCTGCGTATGTAAACATTCTCGACTGAAAGGGGAAAAAGGTCAGCTCCGAATGGCCTCTTGCTGAGGACCAGGGCCCCAGCCGGGCCTCTGCTCTCTCCCTCCATGCAGCCCAGGCCTTGGGGCCCTCTCCTCAGTGAGAGCTGAGTTCCCTTTCTTGAGCTCTTGTCCTATCTCCACAGACTTGCCTCATTACCACTGCCTCCCCTCACTGTCACCATGTTCCCATGAGAGAGAAGAGTCCCCAAGGCCTAGGAGCTGACACTGCGTTGAGGGAGAAGTATGACCATTATGGACGGCCAGCCCAGGCCAGGCCCATGTCGGGGCCTGGAGCCTTTAGACGGGTAGTTCCCCTTCCTCAGTCTTGTCCAGAATGTTGCTCCTCAGAGGTAACCACTGTTAATAGTTTGTGTGTATGTAGCCAGAGATTATGGATATAAAAATATATATATTTCACCACACGCATGCGTGTGCATGCACATACACATACAGCCAAGGGGCAGAAAAATATGGATGTTAAAAACACAGTCTTGGGCTTCCCTGGTGGCGCAGTGGTTGAGAGTCTGCCTGCCGATGCAAGGGACACGGGTTCGTGCCCCGATCTGGGAAGATCCCACATGCCACGGAGGGGCTGGGCCCGTGAGCCATGGCCGCTGAGCCTGCGCGTCCGGAGCCTGTGCTCCGCAGTGGGAGTAAGCCACAACAGTCAGAGGCCCGCATACCAAAAAAAAAAAAAGAGAGAGAGAGAATTTTGTTCCAGGCCCCCCCTCCCATAAGGACGGTTTGCTTCAGCACCTACAGTACCATAGCCAGCGTCTATGCTCTCTGCTTTGGCCTCTGCACCCCTGTTGTTGTGCTCTCCTCCGCGGCCCCGAACCTTTCCCCCTCCGCCACCCTCGGTCTCCGCCCGCAAAGGGGCTTCCTAGTGTGTGGAAACCTTTCCTCCTTCACGGCTCCCTCCCACTGGTGCAGGTCCCGTCCCTCTTCTTTTGTCTCTGTCTATTCTTTTTTCTTTTGCCCTACCCAGGTACGTGGGGAGTTTCTTGCCTTTTGCGCGGTCTGAGGTCTTCTGCCAGCATTCAGTGGGTGTTCTGTAGGAGCTCTTCCACATGTAGATGTATTTCTGATGTATTTGTGGGGAGGAAGGTGATCTCCTTACTCTTCCGCCATCTTCCCCTCGTCCCACAAACTGATTATAGGATGAGGCTGTCGCTCTAGTTCAGGTCAGAGATTGTGGTGATTTCAGCCAGCTCAGAAGTAATTGTGAAGGGGAGAAGAGCAGAGATTCAAGAAATTGGAGTAGAATTAGAAGGACTTGATGATCAGAAGATGTGGGAGAGAGAAAGAGAGGAGGCGAGACTGAGAGTTCAGGTCTATGTGTGAGTTGGACGAGGGGCAGATGGAGCAGAGAAGGAGAGTGGCTGAAAGAGGGGTGAGGACAGAGAAGTGTCCCCGAGGCCTCTTCAATAGAGCTTGACTTTGGGCTGTATGGAGAGGTAACCTGGAGCAGGCAGAAGAGCGCTGGGCCTGGGCTCCCAGGAGGTGACAGTTGCAGGGTTTGTCCCTCAGAGCCTTCCCAGCTCTTCACCCTACGAGTCTGCAGTGGAATCGTATCCATTTGGACCCTAATGGCCTTGAGAGAAGACCCTCGCACGTAGTCTGTGAGAAAGATAAGGTGGAAGCTTGTCCCCACTTGGCTGGTGAAGCTCAACGGCTTGTCTGTGGTCACACTCATGCTAAGGGGCAGATCCAGGATTTGTGTCACCACAGGGCACCCCTCCTGAGGCCACACTGCCTCCCAAGATGTCCCCAACTCTGTCTGGGTTCAAGCAAAACCTGAAAGATACATGGAACAAACCCATGCGTCCCTTTATTTCTTGAAAAAGTCAAGTCCCAACTCTGTCCCTTTTTATGGCTGAGTAATATTCCATTGTACATATGTACTACACGTCTTCTTTATCCATTCCTCTGTCGATGGACATCTAGGTTGCTTCCATGTCTTGGCTATTGTAAATAGAGCTGCAATGAACATTGGGGTGCATGTATCCTTTCAGACCATGTTTTTCTCTGCATATATGCCCAGGAGTAGGATTGCTGGATCAAATGGCAGTTCTATTTTTAGTTTTTTAAGTAGTCTCCATACTGTTCTCCATACTGTCCTATGTACTGTACTGTACAGTCTCTGTACTGTAAATTGATACATAGTGGTTGTACGAATTTACTTTCCCACCAGCAGTGTAGGGGGGTTCATTTTCTCCACACCCTCTCCAGCATTTATTGTTTGTATATATTTTGATGATGGCCCTTCTGAGTGGTGGGAGGTGATACCTCATTGTAGCTTTGATTTGCATTTCTCTAATAATTAGCGGACTTGAGCATCTTTTCATGTGCTTTTGGGCCATCTGTATGTCTTCTTTGGAGAAATGTCTCTTTAGGTCTTCTGTACATTTTTTGATTGGGATAATTGCTTCATTTTAAATTTCTTTAGTTATCTCTTAGATATCTATCAGTTGTCACTAATTCATACCCAAACTCTCCACAAACACATCAGGAATCTAGAAGTCTCGTCTCTTCCACCCCCACCGTTTTTAAAATTTCCTTGAGGACCTCGCTGCTGGAGGCCAGCATCCTCCTGTTACAGTCCGGTCTCATGCACCGCTGTCACCTCCAGGGCCCGTGAGGCACCTTGGGTACACAATCTAAGAAGGTATTCATTCTCAGGGTTGTACAAGTGTTGGATCAGTACTTGCCCGACCCTGAGAGTGAATGTCTCCTTGAATTTTGTGCCCTAGGCGCCTTGCTCTCCTCACCTTAGTCCTGGCCCTGCTCACTTCCATCTTTTGTTGGACTTCTTTACCTGAATCCCATACCATCCTGTTTTGCTTTATACTCCCTCATTATGGTGAGCACATCCTCCAGCTGTTTCCTGAGAAAGGAACGTGGGAGACAAACTCTCTGAGACTATATGTCTGAGATTGTCTTTATTCTCCCTTCATACTTGATTAATAATTTGGCTGCATATAGAATATCTTAGCTGTGTCCAGTGTAAGTATCTGAGTTTAGTGTCTCTGGTTCATTTTTTCAGAGAATTATCCTCCCATCACCCAGCTGTGTAGCGGAGGGAAAGGGGTCTGGGGTTTTAACTACTTCTTTGATAGACTTTCAATCAAGCCCTGTGCCCCACATCTGCTTTTTGTGACATCTGGTGGTTCCAAATTCTGCGTCTTTCCTAGATTCTCCAGCGGAAACAGGCTTGCTCTTGTGCGCATACCCCTTGCAGGTAACTACATTTCAACTTTCTGGTTCAGTTAATCCCTCTTCCGTCCACTGTCCAGCACGCAAACATTTTGCTGCTAGCTCTCACCCACTGTTAGCGTCTCTCTAATTCTCCTTTTCCTTGCAGAATCTCTATCTTTTAAAACACCCTTGTGGTAATTTTCATGAGGCTCCAGCAAGGAGTCACGATAAAAACGTGTGTTTATTCTGCCACATTCAATTAGGAGTATTTTCTGTCTTTTCTAAAGTTTCTTTTGACCCACTTTCTCTCACACAGTCTTATTCACAGCTGTTTTAAAAGCTGAGTCCAGTAAGAACCCTGAGCATGGCTCCCTGTGACTCATCTCCATGAAGTCTGTCCTAACTACTCTAACCTACATTGTTCCTGTCTTGTTGGAGCTTAACATGGTCCATACTTTATTCTAGCCCAGCGTGGGTTCTCCTTTGTTTCTTGTTTGCCAACTCGTGTGCTCCAAACCTGGCTGAAGTTGGGTATCCTCTTTCTCTGGTGTTCCCTCCACTGATGCCTTGCAGAGATGTGGAGAGGGAAATGTGAGTTGGAGGAAGACTATTCCTGGCTCTGTCTTTCCAGGACTCCCAACCTTTGGTGGCCAAATCAGCGTGACCCACCGCTGGCTCCCTGCCACTGAATGCAGCCCAGAGTGGTGCTGGAGCAGGTCCTGGGGGGAGAGGGCTAACTGCATCGAGCAAAGTGGGGGAGGAAAACACCTTGCCTTCTAGACCTAAAACAGGTTCCCAAGGCCAGAGCGGGGATGCTGGTGCCACAGGCATGCAGGCCAAGTGCTGGGTGAGGAGGTAAGAGTGTCGCGTGAGCCTGGCTGAGGGGGTGTGTGACCTTGGGGTGGACAGAGCCCCAGAGGGCGGGCAAGTGTGAGGGACTGTTCACAGCTCATTGACTCTGGCTCTGAAGAAGACAACGGAGGTGGCCTAAGCTCAGCTACACTGGCTGTGTTCTCAGGTGGCTGCCGGTTTACCTGCGTAAGGCACTGGTGCCTGTGGAAACAGTACTGTGATTACTTCCCACTCAAGATGAGGAGCCGCAGATCTCCACTTGGGCCCCAGGCCCAGCCCCGGTTCCAGTGGCAGTGGCTGGGTCAGGGTGGGGCATCATTCACATCGAGGCCCTTGGGGATGATGCTCCCCGGAGCTGTGTATTACCCTACCTGCACGGCCAGCCAGACACGACAGCCCTTTCCTTTCTAGGTCTCTGGCCAGAAGAGGCGTCCTCTTCCCTGGCTATACCCCTCTTGACTCCACGTTCCTCCACAGCGTTTGAAGACTCACGATCTCTCCCCTAGCCTCAACTACATCCTCGCCTGCCATCCTCACGGGCTCATGTCCCACTCATGCTTTGGCCACTTTGCCACAGAGAAGTCAGGGTTCTCCAAGATCTTTCCTGGCATCACTCCTTATATCCTCACACTGGAGGCCTTTTTCTGGGTGCCTTTCCTCAGAGAATATGTCATGTCTACAGGTGAGTTGGCTCCTAGGATGTAAAGCCAAAGAAATAAATGGCTCCCCCAGAAAGAGGTGTTGGGTGAATGGGTGAGAACAAGGCCAATTCTGTGATTCCCTCTGGTCTGAAAAGCTACCATAGGTTCAGCTGCCTTATGTGAGGCTCTCCCCTCCTTTGAAGAGGTAGGGAGGAAAGTTAGGAGTTTTGGGAGATTACCAATGATCTTTTGTTTTTTTCTGCCCACCAGGGGCCTGCTCTGTGAGCCAGTCCTCCGTGGACTTCCTGCTTACCCGTAGAGGCACAGGCAACACGCTGATCGTGGTGGTCAGTGGCCTGGCTGAGTGCAGATACAGCCTGCCAGGATCTACCACCTTGGTCTTGAAGGACCGCACCAGCTTTGTATGCACAGCCCTTCGGCATGGGTAAGGACACTTCTGGTCCAGACTGGGGAGAGGAGGGGAAGGAGGAAGTGGGGTTTTAAGGAAATGATATATAAAGAGGGAGGGGGAAAGCCGCTTCTGTGGTGGAGTAGAGCCTGGGTCACGTTCTAGAGGCATTTCTGCTTCTGAAGAAAGGCCAGCAGGCCAACCAGAACCTGATCTGCCTCGGACTAGCATCTCATCTGGACCAGTCCTTTTGTGAAAGGTGACTGGCTGCAACCCTATCTCAGAGAAAGCCAAAATTACCGTGTGGGCTGAAGGGAAGAAACCGAAAAGAAATGGCCCTTGGGTCTTAGCTTCCAGTGTTTCAGACCTTGTGGGTTTACAGGAGGGTCTGGGAATCGCTTCCCTTAGCTTGCTGCTACTTTGCCCCCAGAGGCAGCTTGGGGTGGACCACGAGGCCCTCCCACCTAGCCTGGACCTGGGCCCAGCTGGGTTAGGGGCTGAGGAGCTTACAGGGAGACCCAGGGACCACTAGTGGTCAGCGTGTCTGGCTTTCAGCAGGGTCCCTACCTTTCTGACCATCAGAGAGCATGCTTTTGTTCTGCAGGTGGCTCTAATCCCTGCCTATGCCTCTGGGGAGACAGAACTCTTACATAAAGCAGATTTTCACTCCCGGGGGCTTCGTTAACCGCTTCCAAAAGTGGTTCCAGAGTATGGTATACATCTACCCTTGCGCTTTCTACGGGCACGGCTTCCTTGAGAACTCCTGGGGCCTTCTGCCCTACGCTCGGCCTGTAACCACCACTGGCGAGTTGGCCCTTGTGCTGGCGGCCTCATCTGGGACACAGGATCCGGTTCCAAGGCTGGACCTTGGCTCTGGCCATGTCCAGAGGAAGGTCACTGGCCAGGATGAGCGCAGGGGTCGGGGAAGCGTGGGGAGAACCTGGGCTTGAGGGCTGAGGCGTATTCTGAAGAGTGAGCCATCCCGATGCTTTCCCTTTCCCTTCTCCGTCTCCCCTGGCAGTTGGGAAGCCTCTACCACTGCCCAAGATTGAGAACCTGAGCAAGGAGACGGTGGTAAAATACCATGTGTTCTATATCGATGCCCTGCACAAACTGGCCAGCACAAGACCAAGTTTGGCTTCTCAGAGACCCAGGAGCTGGTGCTAACTTGACAGACGTCCCCCCCGAGGACTCTCAGCCTGGTTGGAAGGAGTGAAACAGGTGAACAGGAGGACAAAGTCCTGATTCGGCCAGTCCTCACTGCGACAGGTACGTGCGTGTGGGTGCCTGTTGGGCTGTTTTCTGGATCCTTCTTCCTCCATTTCTCTCCTTCTAGCTCTTCTGTGCCTTTTCCTCGGGGTTACAAGGAGACGTCCCCAAAGCCAGGGAAGCCCCTAGGGGAGAGGGGTCCTGAAAGCTCCCTCACACATGCCCACTCAGCATCAGCACTGAGGAAAACAAGGCACAGAACAAAAAGCCCACCTTCTGATACTGCCTGGCTCCACCCAGCCTGTTCTGAGGGCCTAGTATCCCTGCACTTGTCTCTTCTTCTCCAGCTCTTAAGCAGCCCCATCTTCTGGCATCAAGGCTCCTCCAGGACTGGCGGCCTTGAGATCCAGTAGGCTTTGAGTTTAGGCCCCTCCACCTTCATGCCCTGTGACTTGGATCGGTCTTCTCTGAGCCTGTTTCCTCATCTGTAAAATGGGACAAATAGTCCCTCCCCTGCTTACCTCAAAGGCTGGTGGGATGATGATATCGAATGTGATTGAACTTTGTAAACTGGAGAGCTACACAAAATTATTCTCCTCCAAGCATTTTGCCCACTTCCCGTCCCTGAGCAAGCAATGCCCTAAATTTCATGGCATCTCAAAGTTTAAAAGAAAGTTTATCCAATTAAAAAAACATTCTAATCTATTCTTATGTTTTAAAGTTTGTCTTTTTATTTTATTTTTTGGCCGCGCAGCACATGGGATCTTAGTTCCCCAACCGGGGATTGAACCCATGCCCCCTGCATTGGAAGCATGGGGAATTAAACCACTGGACTGCCAAGGAAATCCCTAATCTATTTTTTAAAAAAGAAAGTTTACAGTGTAGGATCTTGTCAACAGTTGTTTGAAAGCTTAAAGTAACCTTTCTAGTTGGGTGACCTTGGGGGAGCTACTTAAACTCTTTAATGTTGGTCCCGTCATCTGCAAAATGGGACGATACACCATGGGGAGCTGGAGGCTGGATGTACCAAAGCTGTTTTGGGCTGAGGCCTGAAAAATGTTATAGATGCTACGGTCTCAAGCTGAGGGTGACTCCCTGCTGTCTTTGCCTCAGGACAATGTTCCTTTTTGCAGGACCTCTAGCCTATCAGACATGCGGTTACAGGAAGAGACCTAGGTGATGGGGATGGGTGCGTGTGAGCTGGGGCGCAGAGAAGATGCGGGATGTTCTGACAGGAAATTCAGACCACCTTCCTCCTGCTGCCCCTTCTGAAATGGGTGCCTCGGTCCTTCCCCAAGCTCATGCGTGGTGTCAAAGAAACACCTAGTGGGAATTCCTTCACGGTCCAGTGGTTAGGATTCTGGGCTTTCCCTGCTGAGGGTACAGGTTCAATCCTGGTCGGGGAACTAAGATCCCCCAAGCCACAGGGCACGGCCAACCGCCAGTGCCACCACCAGAACAACAGCAAAAAAAAAAAAAAGAAGCAGCACCTAGCAGGTAGGAAGTGCTTAAGCTGATCTTAAGAACAAGGGGGAAAAGCTTTATTTGCAAAGAATAAACCATTAATTTACACAAACTTACATCCCAGTTTATATACATTATGTATAGTTTATATACACAGTATCTCATACATAGCCTAGGGAAGCCTCCAGGCAGGGACGGCGCCTGAGGCAGCGCCAGAGTGGCCTCAGGACTCCGTGGTGTTGGGCCCATCTGGAGCCTTCCATCCAGAGGCAGAAGCTGGGAGAGTGCCCTGGGGAAGGAAGCACTCTGACCAAGGCTGTGGCTATGCTTTCCCCACCTGGCCGGGCTCCTGATGGGGGCCAAGAACTTCCAGCCTCGAGTCTGTGGGTGGTAGAAATAAGGGGGCTGTGTGGGACATGGACTGTTCCCCCCTCACCCTGCTGAGCCTGGAGGTTGGGGCTCCTTCACCTCGGGCTGGTCGCCTTCCATCTCTGGGCCTCAGTTTCCACATGAGTAACATGGGGTAGAACGTAGGTTGGGCTAGACTGCCTCTAAGGGCCTCTCAAACTCTGTTTCTCTGAATCTATTTGCATCCACCACAAGTTACATAAGACACACATACTCACACGTGGCTCAAAGTCTTTGTTCACCTCCAGGGTCCCTGGCCCTTTACTGCTCATCAAAAGAAATTTGGCCCAGGGTAGATGAAGGGGGAAATAAGGCAAAGACAACATTTTCTGAGGAACCAGCAGCTGAACAGCCCTCCATAGCTGCCTTTTGTGTCAGCTTTGGCTGTTGAAGCCGAAGCAGCTGGCAGAGCCCCCGCCATGCAATTCTCCTTCAAACCTCTGTCATCCACTTGCTCACAAATGCCCTCATCCCATTCTCTATGCTAGCTTTGGCCTTCTGGAGAAGCCACATCTGCGTAATTCCAAGGTGTGAATCTAGTTCCACATTCTCTCAAGAGTAAACTGCTTCAATAACTTTGCAGCAACAGGGCTACTTCTTGCTCCCCTCATCACCCCTCTCCCTCCAGGGTTCCTTTTGAGGGGTCTCAATGAATAAAGGAGTTCTGTGCGAATCCTACTTCCCCTCTAATCCCCCCCATATCTGGAGAATAGGGTGGATGTCAGAATGTTCCTTTAGGGGAACAATTAAGAAGCCTTTTCCTTCCTTCATCTCACACCCTTTTGGCTTTAGAACCAGACCTCTCTCAGGTCTTCCCTGCATCCCTGAGAGATCCTGGTAGTACAGAGGTCTTTGTGGTATGGCAGGAAGAGATAAGGAGTCACTTAGTAGCTGCAGGAAGTGGCTAGTTCCTATAACCTGGCTGAAGGGTAACCAGAGGAGGTCCTTGCCCACAGTTGGGGCTCCATACACAATGGTTGGTTGGTTTATTGGGTGGATGAAAGAACATGAGGGGCATCCATTCTGTGGGTACTGGAGGCCTGCTGCTTGGACATGGTACCAAGATGATTCTTCTGAACACAAGAGCTCTAAGGCTGATGGGTATTTTCCAAAGAAATTGCCTACTCTTTTGCCCCAGAGCCCCTGGCAGCCAAGAGAAGAGGCGTTACCATCAAGGAATGAAAACTAGCCTCTTTGGGTTTCTCCCTAGGTCCCTCAAGGATTTGAGCTCCATATTACCATTTTTATTGGTTCTCTCTAGATTCCAAATTCAACACAATGCTGGGGCAGAACAGAATAGCTTTGTAATCAGACCTGGTTGAAAGCCCCAGGTTTGTGACTTAAGCTGGTCAAAGCACTTAACCTCTCTGAGCCTCGTCTAAACAATGGGATTGGTAATATTATCAAAGGAGATACGAGAGAAAGCACTTTACAGACTTTAAGGAGACGTTCTCATCAGATCCTGCTATAACTGAGGACTGTCTAAGGCACTTTATAGGAGCTGGGGCCAAACACATGCCTCAAGTTTGCCTCAGCTGGGGTGGCAAGGCTATCACTAGCAACCAGACGATGGTGGCGTAGCTCACCCCCTCTAGCCCTGACCCTTGAAGGGTCAAGCAGTGTATTTGCTTAGAAAGGGAAGGCACAGCAGAGAAACGAGCACCTCTTGTTCTCGGTGGATTTCAGCTGCCTGAAGGAGCTTATTCCCTCTCTCCTCAAAAGGAAACTTGTTTCAGGAGTAAGAGTAGCAGGTTCTACAAGACTGGCCCTCCCAGCTTTGGGTTAGACTCACCCCCAGACACGACTCGACTAGATGACTATTTGTGTTGCTTAATAAATGGAAAATTTCCTTTGTGCCCAGGTAATCTAAAGAGTATCCCAGACTCACATAAACGCAGGTCCCAGGATAGGCACCTGTCTCAGAGAGAGGTAGGCTCTGGGGACGAAGAAAACGGAGGTTCTCGCCAGGCTGGGAAGGGGACAATCGCGGGGGGACCCAAGGAGTCTTCTGAACTTGGAGCACAGCTGTAAACGAAGTGAAAGACATGTAGCCCCAAGCACGGCCTCTGTTTCTTATGCAGGCAGGTTTCTGGCCATGCCCTGCAATTGCTCCAAGGAAAAGCAAACCTCCTGTCCCCAAAGCCCTGCCAGCTGCCGGGACGCGGCTCAGCGAGAGTGGGAAAACCATCTGGCAGGTTTCTCCCCTGGGCTCTGCCACAAGCACCTGCCTTTCCCTCCCTGCCCCTCTCTTTAGGTTGCAATGCTCCCCTCCTGCCCCGCCCCCGCCCTGCCCTTCGGGGTCAGAGGCTCGCCCCACAGTCTGGGCTGCACCTTTGCTAATTCTCGCCTGCTGCCTGAGCCCCTCACTTTAGTGCAACAAAATGACACCCGGGACCTCGAGGTTGAAGAGTCATGCCAAAAGCAGTCAACACGGAGCCAAGGAGGAAGCTTCTGCTTCATGTCCTGTTCACTCAAGGTCATTCTGGAAAGTCAAGCAGACCTTGTCATCCTGGAGTCACCAGGGAATAAATAGCACCGGGGCATTTTTCTCTGTGGCTGCTACACCCACACACCTCACTCCACAGCAGCACTTAGGTTCTGGAAGTCCCGGCTCCCTAACCTGGGGTAGGAGCACGGGCAGGGGCAGAACGGGATTGGGGAGCGGGGGGGAATCTAGGATGCAGGGGCCTCGCCCAGCCTGATGGCCCCGAAGAAGGTGGTGTGCTTGCTCATGTTGATGGAGATGTCGGCATGCACCATCTTCACGGCGATCTTCTGCCGCGCTTTGAGAAGGCAGACGCCCGCCGTGTAACACGTGTTGTAGTTGGTTTTGCCCGTCTCGATGCTGCGGGTGCACTGCAGGAAGGGCTTCTCGTCTACCACCACCTCATAGCTGGCAAAGTCAGTGAAGTTGATGTAGTATACCTGGGGGAGAGGCAACGAGAAGGGATTGG
Source organism: Neophocaena asiaeorientalis asiaeorientalis (assembly GCF_003031525.2). Lineage (NCBI taxonomy): Eukaryota > Metazoa > Chordata > Mammalia > Artiodactyla > Phocoenidae > Neophocaena > Neophocaena asiaeorientalis. The sequence goes on along the minus strand of NW_020174376.1, from coordinate 166,463 downwards.
GGGCGAGCAGAAGGAGAGGGTGGGCCCTCCCCGGTGACCAGCAGACGCGACCTGCTCACGCGAGCTGCCACTGCACCTCTTGAAGGCACGCTAGTCGGCCAACAGGACGGGCAGGGCGACAGGCTTATTCGCTGTCCTGCCTCCCCTCCGTTGGGCTCAGGGGGTTAAGCAAACCTCTTTCAACAGCACACGGGTGGGACACTCTGCAAGAGCCAGAACCATGCCTCATTCACCCCTTTACCTCCCCCAGTGCCCCCTCCCTGCCCCCTGCCCTCCAGCACAGTTCTCGGCACACATTAGGTGCTGGATCAGTGCTACGGACACAAACGAAGGCGAATCAATTTCCAATTTCCAGCCCCAGGGACCATTTGTAGATAAACTTAGCGGTTACTGATTCCCCAGAGAGGGCACAGGAACAATGTGCGATCTCTTCAGTTCTCTCCGCTTACACCCTGCTCCCCTGCGGCTGAATTTCTCTCACTGATTCTCCCAGTGCCCCTTGGCGCTCTCGTCTGATGACTGAGGAAACAGATGCAGAGGGATGGAGAACTATCCTTCACAGATGAGAGAAAGAATGTGGAAGGGCAAAACTAACTTCGTGGCCAGAAGGAAGTGCTAAGCTGTGTTCAGTGGCATGATGTCCAGGGCATTTTCCCAGTTTGCGTGGGGTACGAGGCCTGAGGCCACTCCCAGTTCTATACCAGGCCCAGAAAATTAATTTTTCTCTTCTTCACTACCCTTATCCTTCACACCCCACCCCCAGCTTTGCTCCCCACCCCCACCAAATGGCACTTAGCACATTGGGATCATACCCCTGGGGACTGGGACACTCGTCTGTTGCCCCATGTCACTTTATGGAAGGCTGCTCCCACCACAGGCTGTTCAGGAGGCTGCAGTGTATTCAGGCGCCGTACAGTTTCTTGGGTCAGGACCCAAGCTGTGCCAAGATGCTCAGTAGGCTCAGCAAATGCTCATGAACCCACCTTCTCTGGCCACTCTCCTGGGAGACCCTTCTGCCGGCTCCAGCGTCTTTCTGTCCATCCACCTGCTTGCTGCCCGCCCCTCAGAGGCCCCGGCCTCAAGGCTCGCCCACCGCTAGCTCTGAGGAGACACCCCATTGGAGACAAACAACAGGGGTGGAAGTGGATGGGCACTGGTCGACCTGGGGAGTGGGCCCTGGGCCAGGATGAGGACAAAAACAGAGGGCGAAAAGGGCTTGAAGAACGACAGCAGGGGGAAGGCAAGAATGACAGAGAAGCAGAAAGGTAGAGAAACAAATGGGAGAAAGAAGAAGGAAAGACAGAAATATTTTTGAGGTGGAGAGAAGGTCCGGAGGTACTGGTCAACCTGGGATGTGGGCCCCAGGCCAGGACGAGGACAAAAACAGAGGGAGAAAAGGGTTGGGAGAACAACAGCAGGAAGGAGGCAAGAGTGACAGAGAAGCAGAAAGGTAGAGAAACAAATGAGAGAAAGAAGAAGGAAAGACAGAAATATTTTTGAGGTGGAGAGAAGATCTGGAGGCACACTCTCACTCCTCATTATAAAGCCAGTAGTGTCGGGAGAAGGGGTTCTCAGCAGCCCTGGAACTGACTTTCAAAGAATATACTAAGGCAGAGTTCAAGTTTGGCAGTAGAACCAAACAACTCAGTGGGGAAACTAGGGCCTGGGGCTCTGTAGGAGGGAATCAGATGGCAGGGTGAGGGCACAGCTGTCACGATACAATCTAACAGAATTAGAGGTGATGGACCTCTTTTCAGTTTTTCAATCATACCTGGCTAGGAAAAAAAACCAGACAGCCCCCTCTCTCTTTCCTCCTTTTCAACTCCCTCCCAGTGTGGCCCCACCCCTTCCCACCCAAAGCAGGACTTTAGCCATTGGTTGGTCTGGGTTGGCTCCACAGTGCCCCTCTGTGGCCTGCACCATATCTGCATTCTGGATATAAGAAGAGTTAGGCCTGAGACCGTACTCACTTCTACCTGACTATAGATGAAGTAGGTGCCGTCCACCAGTACCTCCAACTCCCCACTGCGGGGGTGTAGCTTAAACACCTTGGGGTTCATGGTGATGCGAGACCAATCATTGAGCACTCCACCTGAAAGATCTCAGTATGAGAGAAGGGCAGTCACTCAGTACATGTCAGAACTATCTGGGCAATAAACACAAGAAATATCAAGCCATACACAACCCCCAGCCCCATCCCAACACAACCTGGATAGCCCAGGATGCCAAGCTTTAAGAACAGCATCTGGAAGCAGAGAAAGCAGTCTGTTTGTAAAGTGGCAGCTAGGCCTGCCTCAGGCCCGTGGGGTCTGCCTGTCCTTCTGCTTCTCTCCTTTCCTGACCCCTCTGTCTGGAACGATATTTAACCAGCACCTTCTAGCTGGAATTGGGGGGAAGGTAAGAAGAGGGCGGGCACGCTGCCCTATTTTCTTTGTTGTTCTGGGGCCTGCACAGGCAAAATCCAGACACTGAGGGGCAGGCTAGGTCTTATTATTCCATTTCATCTCACCAGCTATAGCTCCTGAATCCCTCTCCTGTCTTATAGGTTCATGGGTTTTCTCCTTGTCCTTAAGAGATTCCTTTCTATAGTACCTCCACACCCACTCCTTTCTGGAAAGCCTCGCTGGGCCCCCAGGAAACCACTCAGACCAAGGAACTGTCTACCCGGAGAACCTTAGGGACCAGGTGTGAGTCAGACTTCATGGCAGCCGGAGCAAGTGACCACCAGTAATAAAGCCCGGTAGGGGAGAGGGATTCTTATGAGAGTGAGGGATAGACCGCAACGCAGCACTAGAACCAACCAAAGGGATGGAGAGGGTGTCTGGCCACTGAGGCACCCCAGCAAAGCATGTCTCTCAGTAATACCCCATATGGGGTGGAGGGTCAGTCACTCCACCTTGGCTGGGTGGTGGCGGCTGGCTGATGGAGGAGTAAAAGCTTCCCTTTCCACCTTGCAGCAAGGGGGATGTTCCTTCCCACCTCAAGAGGAGGGAGTCCAGGCCTAAGGAGCCTTCTCGCCTCAAAACCATCCATTCCTATTTCAAGAAAATATGTTTTGAAAGTCCATCCTTGGCTAGCCTCAGGAGGTCTGCCTTTCTGAGGTGTAAGGAAACTGGTCTTCTAGAAAAGGTGCCCGTCTTCCCTTAAGGTGGTAAGCAGATGGGATAGGAGTTTGGAGGAGATGCCCTGGCTCTGCCCCTCACGGAGGACCGCTCTGCATGGTATCTTGCTGCCCCTGATGCCCTCACTCTTTATTTTAAATTTTAATTTATTTATTTTTGGCTGTGTTGGGTCTTTGTTGCTGCGCACGAGCTTTCTCTAGTTGCGGCGAGCGGGGGCTGCTCTTTTTTGTGTTGCGGTGCGCGGGCTTCTCATTGCGGTGGCTTCTCTTGTTGCGGAGCACGGGCTCTAGGCACACAGGCTTCAGCAGTTGTGGCGCACGGGCTTCATGGCTCCACAGCATGTGGGATCTTCCCGGACCAGGGCTCGAACCCATGTCCCCTGCATTGGCAGGCGGATTTTTAACCACTGAGCCACCAGGGAAGCCCTGATGCTCTCAATCTTGCTTCTGTTGGAACTAAAGATCAGCATAGACTACTACTGGGGATTGGCCCAGAAGGGTTGGAACCAGTCTTGTTATGTGGTGGGAGCAAAATCAGTAGCTTCTGGCATAACATTGAGGCCACCCATCGAGACACCCAAACAAATCTATTTCCTGCCTGTCTCACCCTTCTCTGGACAGATGGTGATCATGGCCCATCCAGGGCCCTGGGGCCCAAGGTACTTGGTCCCAGCAAGACTGCTTAGGTTTTGGTGCTATTCTGTTCCTACTTATATTTCTGAGGTGATTGAGTCAGGCATTCTGGTGGCACTCCAGGATGTAGCCAAGCCCGATCATTAAGGAAGCGGAGCACAGCCAGTTCAGGACTGACTGGGCTCTTAGAAGCTGTCCCCATGCAGCAGGTTTCTGAACCTTCATTTACTGTTTCTGTACTCACAGCCCCTCCCAGTAAGCGTCTGGCATCTTGGCTGGCTTGCTGCTTCCCGAGGCTCCTGGGGGTTCATGCATTTTAGGCTTTGTGCACCCTGGGGACTGGACATTATCTCAAAGCGCTGTTCTTTAATGAACGTTCATGTCTCTTTGAGGAAGAAAATGAAGCCAATCATTCAGTGGAGTATACACACACATCTCTGAAGTGGCATAGTGCGGTGGAGAGAGTCAAACAGATGTGGTTTTGAATCCCAGCTCCTACGCTTAACGGAAACCTTGGGCCAGTTAATTAACCTCTCTGAGCTTCAGTTTCTGTCTCTGTGAAAAGGAGCTAATGCCTACCTTTGTCGTGAGGATCAAATCAAATCAAAGACAAAGAAAGTATGCTGAAAACTCTAAAGTACCATACAGATATAAGGCAGTAGATTTAGTATGGTGTTGTCCAATTTGTCTGGCACTCTTTCCCCACCTTTTAAATGCAGGGATTACACTAAATTAGGGTTTCTAACCTCCTGAAATCCACCCCCCTTTTCATAGACACTAGCATCTCATACTCCCTGGAGAGTCTAACATGCCCCCCACTTCCCTGAGAGAAATGCCTCCTCCACCCACTTTCTGTGTAGACCCATCAGACAAGAAAGATTCGATTTTATGTCGTTCTACTTTCTCTAATTTGTACTGTGAAAATGGTGATGAAACTACACATATCCCCAAGGGTGACTCTGATTCAGCCTCCACCTCCCAAGAATCCCTGGTTTAGACAACGTCTCAAGTCCCTTTCAGTTTCCTCATCAGCGATTCTAAATGCAATTTGTAGTAACCTTAGGGCAAGCAATTACTCAGGACAGCCAGCAGAGGGCAAAATGGAGTAGAGAATGGCCCCTAATGTCAAGGGTATCTCAGGGGCCTGGGAGGAACAAGGCTGGGTGACTATTTGAAGGCTGGGGGTAAGGGGAGGAGAAACTCTCCTTAGGGAGAGAGCCTACTTTGACTCTTACCATTCTTGACTTGGATTGCTGACCCTTGGCCCTGTAGATGCACCACGGCTGGCTGGGAGGATAAGAAGGACAGAGAGAGTAGTCACCGTGAGAAATGGATGCTTGCTCAGCCACCGGTTGCCAGGATTCCACCTCTGGTTTCTAGTCTTCATTTGTATCCCAATTCTGATCCCTCTCCCCTTTCTTGGGATGCGAGTGGCCACATTTCTACTAGAGGGTAATATGATTTTGTAACTCTGCCACTTCATAGCTGTGTGACCTCAGCCAAATGTAATGCCTCTGAGCCTCATTTCGCTAACTGTTAAACGGGGATCATGAGAATTTCTGTCTGACCTCTCTCACAGGGATGTCTGAAGATCAACTGAGGTGACGAATATAAAATGCCCTGCAAGCCATCAAGCACCGTGCAACTGTGTAGATTGATCGCCGTGACCAAACAGCTGTAGTGAGGGAGGCTGAGATGAGACAAGGCGAGGTGGCGGAACCTGCCAGTAGAGACGGATCAGGAAGCTCAGAGACTAGGGAGGAGCCCTTCAGGCCATGAAGGCAGAAGTCTAGGCTGGGCTTGACCCAGAGCTGGTTGGCTGATTTTCAAGGACATACTCTTAAACTTCTAAGCTGCTGATGTCAGATGGTCTGAGGGCCGACAAGGTGTCTGGGGTGGCCGGGGAGGCAGAGATCCAGGTGAATAGGCCTGACTGGCAGCTGACTATTGGGTTTGGCAATGGTGACCCTCTGTCTCCTGGGGAATGGGGGAAAATGGCCATGACAAGACTCCGTTCCCTTGCTAAAGGCGGGCCCTGGGGCAAAGCTTTTCTATTCATAGAGATGGAGGAGGCTGTGAATGAAGAACCTCAGAACCTCCAGGGTCTCCTCACAAGATAAAGCCTCAGCAAATTTAATAGGGAGCAAACTCAAGGGTGGCTCTAGCCTGTGGTCTTCCCTCCTCTCCAGCAAGAGAGCAATTCCCAGCCAACCTGGTTTTCTCGAGTTCCAGCTTTATCAGCAGCACCTGCAAAACAGGACAGGCCAGTCAGAGGGTGTGCTCTTTCTACTTCCTTTACTCCTCACCTAGGCAGCCAGTGGCACTGAGCTTTTGCTCCCTGTAGTGAAGCCCTGTCTGAGTGTTATTTTCCAGGGCTCAGAAATGGAGGGAGAGTTAGGGTGTGATGCAGCGCACAGGGGTAGGAGAGGACACCCCTTCCTTCTCTTACTTGCTCCCGACCTGCATCTTCAGTGGGCCTAGCAACCAGCAGGGAAACTGGCCTCTCACCAACGCTGGTCTAAGGGAAGTGCCACCGAGCCCCTATGGAGACAGAGGAGAGTGTTTTCCTGCCACCACGTGACCCCGAGACGACGGTGCTTGCTTCTTTAACCTTTTGCTCCCTTCCTATTAATTTTCTTCACAGAACGCATTGCCATTTGTAAATATCTTGCTTCTTTAATTGTCTCTCTCCTCCTGTAGGACATAAATTCCACAAGACCACTTATCAATATATCTCTTGCACATAGAAAGTGCTCAATTAATATTTGTGGAAAGATTGGATGAAAAAAAAACCCCTAACTGCATCTCTTGGGGCCACGGTGACACTCATTAGCCCTGTTTGAACTATGAGTCAAAGAATCTGAGTCTTGTGGCGGTAAAGACCCAGAGAAATCAGCCGTAAAGACTCCATTTCTGTAAAGCCCCAAGATACAAGAGGGGAACAGGAGAAGGAAATAACAACTGACCTAAGCCCAGATAGTCTGACTCCTGTCAACTTCAATTAGGCAGGTTTGGATCTGGATCTATATCTTTTGGATGCCCTTCTGGGCCCAAAGGGAAAGATGCAAAGAGATTAAATGCTCTTCAAATGGGCAATGTGGTGGGGGGAAGGATATAGTGCAAAAAGCACTTGGTTCCTCAGCAAGTTGGTCTTGGTGCCTGTGTCTGCCTCTTCTACAGCCTGAGTGATTCATAGGTTGCCAACTCCTTGACCGTCAGTGACTACTTGTCTACCTCTGTGGGAAAGACATTTCAGAGTTCAAGGAATGAGACTGCTCTAGGGCTTGTCATTCTGCCCAGTCCCCAGCATTCCTCCTCATAGCCTATTTCTAATGAAACATCAGTAAGTGAAACTGAATGCTGGGAATCAGAGCAGACCAAATCCATCCCCTGTGGAAACTCCGGTGAACCTTAGGGCCTCTATCTCTGGCTCATGAGTTTACAGAGAGGCCTAGAGTCAGGGAGGGCTTATGACAGAAGGCTTGAGACAGGTCAGGAACAGGTGTCTCTTCCTTGACAAGCTGGTATAAATAAGAAGTTAGAGCAGGGCTTGTTCAATTCCCAGCTCTCTACTGAGCTAGGAGACCTGCATTTCTTACTGCACACCACTGCATACCACCATTTGAAAATGCTCTTGGGATCACCCACTCTTGCTCTATTAGAGAACTTTTAAGGAGCCTAGGAGGGTGGAGAGATGGAAGAACTCACCAGAAGGTCCCTGGAGACCAGGGGGTCCTTGAGGACCAGGAGGACCTGGAGGGCCGGGTGGTCCCATAACAGTTGTTCCTGGAATTCCAGGAATCCCTGGAATCCCTGGGGGTCCTTGGGGTCCTGGAGGTCCTGGAGGTCCTGGGGGGCCATTGGGCCCAGGAGGTCCTGCCTTCTTTCCTGAAAGACAAGATTAGGTATTACATTTGTAGTTATTGACTGAGAGTGTACTGTCAGGAGTTCCTCAGCCTTCTAATGACACAAAGTCGGCCCTCTGGGAGTTCCTGCTCTTAAAAAGGTGGATACTTTTATCATACGTGATACACACACACAACACACACACACACACACACACACACACACACACTCCCTACCC
>NW_020174376.1:157940-158247 GCF_003031525.2 Neophocaena asiaeorientalis asiaeorientalis | reverse complement strand
AGAGGTTGGGTTTGAAGATATAATGGCCCTCAAGGAGCTCAGTCTAGTGGGGAAACAGACACAGTCACACGATAGTAGAAGTGCTGCATTAGTGGTAGGGACAAAATGCTGGAGAGGTCAGGGAAGGCTTCAAAAAGGAGGTTACAGTTCGGCTAAGTCCAAAGGATCAGAGTTGCCAAGTGGCTAGACCTATGGGTCACTTTTTAGAATTGAGAACTGGGCTATTGTTGAAGAGTGTGGCTTTCATATTTACTGTCCAGGCCTGACCTTAGGAAGAATATCGGCTCCAGGAAGGTTTCCTGTAGGA
>NW_020174376.1:137143-157738 GCF_003031525.2 Neophocaena asiaeorientalis asiaeorientalis | reverse complement strand
CTCGAGCACAATAAGGAAAGAAGGGGCAGTGGAGAGCACAGAGCTGAGCTGAGGAGGAAGCAGCAGGCAGGTTTTTGCTTTCTCAGCTGACCCCTCTAAACCCTAGTTTTAAAGATCTCTGGGAAAGGAAATTCTTCAAACTCCCTTGGTAGCATGTTCCAATGTTTATTACCCCCTCACTGTTAGGAAGTTCTTCTGTATATTGAACTGAAATTCCTCCTGTGGCAGTTTAAGCTCTTATTCTATTGTTTGTATAGATAGAGAAGAATAGCTACCATCACGCACACAATAACCCTCATGTGCTCAAAGACATTAAGTCATCTATCAACCTCTATTTTTATAGGCTAAATAATCTGGCTTCCCAAAGTCTTTTCTCAGAGGCCCTATTCTTGAATGTATTATTATTATTACTTTTTTCCTTCTTTTTTGTGGTACGCGGGCCTCTCACTGTTGTGGCCTCTCCCGTTGCAGAGCACAGGCTCCGGACACGCAAGCTCAGCTGCCATGGCTCACGGGCTCCGCTGCTCCGCGGCATGCGGGACCTTCCCGGACCGGGGCACAAACCCGTGTCCCCTGCATCGGCAGGCGGACTCTCAACAACTGCGCCACCAGGGAAGCCCTTGAATGTATTATTAATCAAGCCACCAGATCCTCCCCGTTTCCTCCTCGCTATCCTTTCAGAGCACTCTCGGCCTTCTTATTCCATATTCCAGTCCTTCCCACATCCCCGCCAGAATGTAGCTATGTTAACAGAGTCATAACTGTGGTTTTGAACCAAAACCTCCAGTTCCTCCTGTTTAACCTCTTCTGCTCCATGCAGTCCAATTCAAGCACTGCAGGTGGTCACAGGTAGGTGACTGCTTCCTCCCTTCCCCGCTTTTTCACAATCTTGTGGAAGTCTCAGGAATGGGAGCCTTTCCCCAGACTCCATCATGGTGTCTTCACCTGTGATTCTTTCTTCCTTTTCAAATATAACCCCGTCAAGTCTCATTTAAATACCTCCTTCCTGACTCTGCCTCCTGGCTCCCTGGGCTCTCAGGGAGGAGAATCCTGTTCTGATTTATCAGGTCCTCTTTTAAGAAGAATGCCGCGTGCTCAAGAAACCCAATCCTCATGGCAATGCCACTCAAGAGGTCGCTTGTCCATGTCTAGCCACATCTGCATTTGCAATGAAACAACACGGTCATTGCGGGGCCCCTTCCCCAGGGAGGAAAGTAAGGAAGGTCCATAGAGCTTCTCTCGCACGGAGAGACAGGAGTCTTAGCGTTTTCCCTGCACTTAGCAGCAGAAGACTGAATCTGCCCAGTTTTGAGATCTAGCAAATTTTAAGATGCCGAACAGGAAAGCCATCTCCCTTCAGATTTGGGCAGCTTCCAAGTCAGGCTTATTCAGCGCCCAAGTTTCAATTCCGGCTAGCGTAGTGGAGAAAACAAGGAATCTGTAGTCAGGAGATAAGGCTGTAAGCCTCAGCTCTGCCACGGACATATACTTCGGGTAAATCCCTTCCTCTCCTTGAGCCTTAGTTTCTCCATTGGTAAAACGAGGAGCTTGGCCTCAATGATTTCTCTAGGTTTCCTCCCAAGACTGAGGTTCCATAAGGAGGACTGACTTACCCCTGGCAGTCAGGAAACTTCCCTAGCCTGGTTATAAAGTCTGCTTCTCTCTCACTCTTCTCTGAGTGGCACAGACACAGGGGATGGTGCATAGTAGGCTGTCCTCTGTCCCAGAATGTCCAGGACTAACAGTGATTTTTGAGCTAGAGGGGCTTCTGTGGGTAGTGTGAACTTCAGTGTCAAGACTGAGTCTCCTGTGATTGTTAATGTAATTTTGGAAGAATTAGAGCCAGAAACTCCTGCAGTGAAAGTGAATAATGGTTGCAGTGTAAACAGAGAATGTTCACTTATAAAAATGCTAGAAGGCATCTGAGAACAAGCTCCTGCTGGGATCTAGTTCTGCAGCTGGTCCTCTTTGCTCCTCTGCAACCAGGTTTAAGTAACTGTGCTTCTCATCCTTGCATCCTTACAGAAAGTTGGCCCACAGAGGAGCATGTACAAAACGGCCCCTGGACCAAGAAGATGACTTTAGAGGACTGTATTCCTTCTCTGGATTTCCTTACTTTAACAGAGCACCTCACGATACAAAAGCCCAGAGACTTTTGTACTTATCAAGTTACCCTGTGTAGCCTTAGATGCAAGAATACACACGTTCTTTTAGTGAAGCTCAAATTGTTGAAAGAATGAACTGAAAGCAAGAGATGGGGAGGGGGGAGAGAGAGAGAGAGAGAGAGAGAGAGAGAGAGAGAAAGAGAGAGAGAGAGAGAGAAAGTTATGGGAGGGGGAAAATTCCATTAAAGGATGGAAATTAAATGAACAACTCAATTACCTCTTCAGGCATGTGTCTATTCACCGTGTCCAAGGAAATCAGTATTAAATGGCTTCTAAATCACTTTCAGCCAAGGCAAATGTTTAAAGCCTATGTGCATTCTCTTCCCAATAGTGGCCCACATACAAGGTAGCAGTGCTGGGCAGTGATCCAAGTCACTGCCAGAGGCACTGGGATCTCTTGAGTTTGTAATTTCAGAGCTTCTCGCCTAGAAAGCTGCCTTCCATTACCACCAGCAAGTGTGTTCTCTCGGTGCTCACCCCTTGGATGACACTTCAAATGGGTGCTGCTCCCCACCACACACATGCCCTATATTTGGGTAAATCACTAGCCTACTTGCTGTTCCCCCAGACATGACATGTTCTTTCATGCCTCTGAGAGATTTCAGTATGTAGTTTTCTTTGCTGGAATATTCTTCCCCTTCTTTTTTCCTCATCCTTCAAAGTCTAGGTTAGATAATGTTTTCTCTGAGATGTGGGACCAAGCATGGGAAGCTCATGCTTCTATAATTGCACTTTTTAAAATACTGTACTTCAATTATTTGTGTGTGCTTCCGTGACTCCAACTATACCGGGAGATTTTGGAGGGCAGGAACCATTTTTCTTCATCTCTGTGTCTCTCTTCCTGACAATTACAAGATGCTTATTCACTGTCTGGTGAATGAGTGAGTGGAAAAAAAAACTTAGTAGCTGTCATTAGAAAGTGCTCTCAAGTCTACCTATTAAGAAAGAAAGGAAGGGGACTTCCCTGGTGGTGCAGTGGTTAAGAATCCACCTGCCAGTGCAAGGGACACAGGTTCGATCCCCGGTCCGGGAAGGTCCCACATGCCACGGAGCAACTAAGCCAGTGCACCACAACTACTGAGCCTGCATGCCACAACTACTGAAGCCTACGTGTCACAGCTACTGAAGCCCGCATGCCTAGAGCCCATGCTCTGCAACAAGAGAAGCCACTGCAGTAAGAGGTACACGCACTGCAACGAAGAACAGCCCCCGCTCGCTGCAATTAGAGAAAGCCTGCGTGCAGCAACGAAGACCCAATGCAGCCAGAAATAAATAAATAAATAAATTTATTAAAAAGAAAGAAAGAAAGGAAGGAAGTCATCCCTGGGCTTGTGCTAGGAGCAGAGGGTGTCCTTGTCCAGGCCAGGGGAGCTTTCTAGGTTTGTTAAAATTTCTGTCTTAAAGGGATGTGATAAGAACGGAAAACTACACACTTGAATGTCATATTTGGGCTTCCCTGGTGGCGCAGTGTTTAAGAATCCGCCTGCCAATGCAGGGGACACGGGTTCGAACCCTGGTCCGGGAAGTTCCCACATGCCGCGGAGCAACTAAGCCCCGTGCGCCACAACTACTGAGCCTGCGCTCTAGATCCCGCAAGCCACAACTACTGAAGCCCGCGTGCCTAGAGCCCATGCTCCGCAACAAGAGAAGCCACCGCAATGAGAAACCCGTGCACCGCAAAGAAGAGTAGCCCCCACTCGCTGCAACTAGAGAAAGCCCGTGCGCAGCAACAAAGACCCAACACAGCCAAAAATAAATAAATAAATAAATTTATTTTTTAAAAAGTCACATTTACTTTCTTAAAAGACAGAATAGATTGGTGAATGCCCAGGCTCCACAAGGAAAGGTTTCCTCACTGACTCCAGTTCTCTGGCTATTTTCCAATTTTGCTCAGCTCAGGTCCTTAGGGGCCAGGCCATTCTTCAGCTTCTTTACAACAGGAACACAGGTTTCCCATGTGGGCCATGGCATCTCAAGCCACCAGAGTACCCTAGTACTCAGAGAGGTGGCAGGAGGCAGCTGAAGCCAGTCTTTCGGGCCTAGTCTGGGACTGATAATCTACTCTGTAAAGCTCCGGAAATGTTAACAGACAGAATCATTTTGCTTAGAGCATTTTAATGAAAACTCATGAATTTCACTCTATTTTCCTCCCAGGTCAGAGCACAGAAAAAAATAGGTACTTAAAACTCGTTCGTGGTTGGTTCTTTTAGTCCTAAGGAGTGGACCACACTGCCTGGTCCTGTCTTTTGGAACCTGTTCTGTCTTTGGTTTCTCCTCTTCAGGCAGGCAAGCACTTATACAAACTCGTGGGCCATTCCCATTGCAAGTACACTGGAGACTTACAGACCCAACAACGGCACAATGGATCCACTCAACTAGGAGATTCTTGGAAAAGACTAAATGATCAGGGTTCTACTACAGCTGAGGTTTTCCATCACAGAGAAAATGATATTGAAACCCCAGAGCAAGAAATACCTTCCCTGACTATCTGAGAAATAGGAGAGGGATAGCTTTTAGGCCAAAAAATAGGGTACTGACATCTCTCAAGAGGTAGTATACCTAGTCCCTACAAGCAGTCTCAGGACTTCATTCATACCTGGCCACTGATTTGATAAAGGAGGGGAAAAAAAGGAGAAAGGAGAAGGGCAGGGGAAAGAGTAAGGAAGAATGAAGGAAAGAGATGTAAACTGAATTGTATGGAAGAGGGAACAAGAAAGAGAAGCAAGAACAACTTTCGCATGTTGCTAGGAAGCAATTCTATCTTTCACGGATCATCACTGGAAAATGATATATATTTCTTATTCCTTGGAAGCTACAATACTCAAGAAGGTCACACGTGATTGAGTAAAATAATGGACAACCAGCGTTGAACGAATATAGAAATCCTTCTCCCTTGATTTTTTCTTCTAATTTTAGAAAAACCATGACAGCAATTTTACAAAATCAGGAGCTTGACTTACCCTTTTTCTTGTTTTTAACTGGACCTGTTAAAAAGAGAAAATGGAAAACTAAGTCACTGGAAATTAACATAAGGTGTTTATTCTTCAAGACAGTCACAGGAGGAATCCCCAAGACACTGCAAGTTTGAGGGAGCCCCATGCTAAGGGTCAGGTTATTGGCAAGGTATCACCCAACTATCAAACCTCCCCAATCTGTCTCTGACTGTCATAACGATAAAGTTACAAGGAAGATTCTTCCCTAGGAAGAAAAATCTTTCAGGCTTAGTCTTTGGAGTGAGGGAATGGGTACTTCGCCATAAAGATGAAATGCCCAGAAATGCAGAACTCAACAACCTTAGGACGGCATTCCATTAATTATGCAAGTCCTGAGATTGAAGAGTCACGCGTTCAGGTCAGGAAGTGATGTGAAGTCTCATGTGTTGAAGCTGGAAGGAGAAAAGGGTCATTTTCATGGAAGGAGCAGAGCAGCGGCAGTTTACTTTTTAGTCACTTCCTTATCGTTATTCAAATTGTTAGCTATTAAAACGGTGCAAACCATAATACATTCATCTGGGGGCCACATGCACTCCCACTGTAATTTAACGTAAGTTAACAGACACTTTAAAAGAAGTGCCAACAGTTTCATCGACAATATGAAATCACAAGCATTTTCTGGGGAATTACTTCTAAAGAAAACATTTCTAATCAATTGAGGGCACTCAGAAAACCCAAGGCTTTTCTCACATAGTTAGGTAACAATCACTCCTCAGACATACACAATTTAGGTGTCTGCCAGACATGCAGGCATGTTTTTCCCTACTGGGGACTCAATTCACTTCATTCTGTAGGTGGATTTGATTTTCTTTAGGCGCACATATTTAAAACTCTGTTCCAAACTCCCATGAAGACCCTACTGGACAACAATAAACCCCTGTCAGTGCCCTCAGGAGCTCACAAAAAGACCAGCATTTGTATACTGGTTTTTTTGCGGTATGCGGGCCTCTCACTGTTGTGGCCTCTCCCGTTGCGGAGCACAGGCTCCGGACGCGCAGGCCCAGCGGCCATGGCTCACGGGCCCAGCCGCTCCGCGGCATGTGGGATCCTCCCGGACCGGGGCACGAACCCGTGTGCCCTGCATCGGCAGGCGGACTCTCAACCACTGCGCCACCAGGGAAGCCCCTGTATACTCTTTTATAGACTAAAAAAATCTATTTCCATCTATCATCTCATTTTATTCTTGCAACAAGCTTGGAATGGTCTTTACCTATAAGAGCAGGCTCTATCAAAGATTCTGTCTGAGCAGACTTCAATCAGAAGTCAGTGAAGTCTCTAACTTGGAGGGCTGCCAGCGTGGCCATCAGAGCTTGCACAGGTCCCTCGAAAACCAATGTCTGTGTAGACTTCCCTGGCAAAGTAATTTCACGTGCAACAGTAGGTATTATTATGCGCAGGGGATGTTTATGGTTGGGTTAAGCAACCTGCTGCACTTAAGGTCATGATCCTCCACTCTTTTATCCTCATTTTTTTCTCTCTTTCTCTCCTCCCAGTTCTTGGTCTTCTTTCTTTTCTGCCTATCTTGCATGTTTTTAACAACATTGAGAGCTCCTGAGAATGTACACAGAGGTTCTGGCAAGGAAGCACAGCTACACAGATACTACTGACTAAGAGACAGCCTGAGAAGGGCCACCTCCTTGAACCAGAAAGCTGTCTGGGGAAGGATTTACACAGAAAGGCCTATAACCCCATCAACCAGCTACCAGCCAACCAGTCAGCCACCTCAGCCTGGGAAAGCAGTGAGATGACAGCCATTGCAGCCACTGGCCTCACAGACAGATTGTTAGCCCTGGCCAAGTTGCTGACCGTTTCAGCTGGTTAAAGGGTAAGTACTATTACATCAGACTTCAAAGCAGGCTTTGAGGAAATCAGACGATCACCATACACCTAGTCCTTATTGAGCACACCTAGGGAAGGCACAGTAAATAATGAAACACAACTCTATCCTCAGAGAACTTACAGTTGAATAGGAAAGTACTAAAGGGGGGAGACTTAAGGAATTATACTGGCTAGTTGAGGAAAAATAAATTCCTGGAGGAAGTCTGACCTATATCTACAAGGGAAGTTTGACCTATATGTACAAGGGAAAAGAGGGAAAGGGAAGTTAAAAATTTTTCATTAACTTTTATGAGATGGATGGACCTAGAGTCTGTCATACAGAGTGAAGTAAGTCAGAAAGAGGAAAACAAATACCATATGCTAACACATATATATGGAGTCTAAACAAAAAATGGTTCTGATGAACCTAGGGGCAGGACAGGAATAAAGACGCAAAGGTAGATAATGGACTTGAGGACACGGGGAGGGGAAAGGGTAAGCTGGGATGAAGTTGGAGAGTGGCATGGACATATATACACTACCAAATGTAAAATAGATAGCTAGTGGGAAGCAGCCGCATAGCACAGGGAGATCAGCTCGGTGCTTTGTGACCACCTAGAGGGATGGGATAGGGAGGGTGGGAGGGAGACGCAGAGGGAGGGGATATGGGGATATATGTATACGTATAGCTGACTTACTTTGTTATACAGCAGAAACTAACACACCATTGTAAAGCAATTATACTGCAATAAAGATGTTAAAAAAATTTTGTTAACTTTTATTATTTTTATACCAGAAATACTACTCATTATACATACTTAAATGCATGCACGCCTACATACATAGAAAAGGGGAACAAAAAGGAAAAAAATAGCTTAAAAAAACTACTCACAAATAACCACTATTAACATTTTCTGCATATCTAGAAATTTCCTATGCATATAAATATGTATTTTTACAAAATGTGATCAAATAAAAATGTTGTTTGATAACTTTCTTCTATGTCAATAACTACATTTCTACATTATCATTTTAAATTTGGATACGACAGCATTATATAGGTAGCTCTTTATATTTTTTCTAGTTCTTTCATGATTTCATTTTTCATATTTAAATCTTTAATTAATCTGGTATAGATTTGGTATACAGCAGGAGGCAAGGAGCTAACTAAAATTTTTATCTTTATTTTCCAAAATGGCCATGCCATGAAGAGTGCTGAGAATAACAGGGGCTCAAAGCCCTATCTTCCACTTCTTCTTGTGTCACAGAAGGGCTCCCAGGGAGCTTCCATCTATTCAGTGGACATTTGGCATATCCCTCAGAAAAAAATGAGGATGAAAAAATATGGACAAGATTATCCTTAAATTGTATCGCACTTCCCATAGGGGCTAGTGAGTACATCATCTCAGCAGTATAGGAGTTCTAGCTCCCTGGTATTTTCTCTCTAGAAGATGGAAGACCACCATGGCCAGTAAATAATTCTTATGAGTTTCAACATGGTCCTCTAAGCCCTGGTTCTATATCCGCCATTCTCATTTCTTTTGTTTGAGGCCATTGTGGTTTCCTGTCTTCTAGAGAGAAAATATCAGGGAGCTAGAACTATCCCATATTAGATATGAGCATCTTGACCAGAGCAAAAGCAGTAACATCTGCTGAGTTCTATAACACTTTAGATATATTGATTTATTTTCTCTATATGCTTCAGAACCTTTTTCATACCTACTCAGGGCACTACCACTGTCACACGTCTGTTTCCGTGGTAACAGGCTACATTTTTCTATCATTCTAATACCCTCTGTTTGTAATCATCATGCTTTCTGCAGGCAAACCCCACAAATACATCAGAGTGGGACAAACAGCTGTGCAGTCCTTGGGACTGCTTTTATAGTAGCAAATTTGAGATCTGACAGGTTTTGATCAATGTGGCCAGGCTGTTTGCTATCTGATATTAAGAAAAGGGGTCTTGTAATAGCATCAGGGCCATGGAAGCCAGCAGCAGTCCTAGCCTGAGTCTGGTCCTGACTCTGTCACAAACTGACAATAAGGCAAGTGGGCCATTTTCTTCTGATCCTTCATCTTCTAAATTAGGGAATACTTTGTACACTTTGTCTCTCTTCAAGCCTAGGGTTCTGATGAAGATAAATGACACCATAACTAAAGCTAACATTTATTGAATATATATGAGCCATGCACTTTGCTAGATGCTTTACATATCTCATTTAGGTCTTATAACAATCCAGCAAAGTAGTTATTATTATGCTTATTTTATAGATGAAGAGATGGATTAAACTGCACAAAGCCACACAGCCTGTAAATATTTTCAGGTAAGCTGAAACTTCAGAAAGATTCATGTTTTTCTAGATGTGTTTTGAAAATTAAAAAATAAATGTATATACTTCCAATTTCTGGCTTCACGTGTCAAGCGCTTGAAAGCCATCACTCCCACACTCACAATAAGAAAAAAGCTGAGCAAACTTAAAATCACTTCTTAGATCCATCAGAGAATTGAGGTCACAAGGCAAACTGCTGTTCTGTAAGATGGAGAGACAGACCGGTGGATATGGAGACTCATAGCAGACTGGGTGAAGAAGCCTGCAGCTGAAGCCAGTATCAGTAAGAAGACTTTAAAACTGTAATTGACAAATTGCTAGATGCTCAGTGTGGACTAGCTCAAGGGCTAAAAATCCCCAGTGGGCCCAGCCTTAGGGGGTTCTCCACACTTTCATGCATTTTACCTTCAAGAGCGCTACCAGGTTCCCACAGTGAAGATGGGAGAAAAATTCTCTTGTCCTTCGAGCAAGGGGAGAGGAAAAGCAGCCATTTTGAAATATATCCAGACCTCTCTATTCTCTTTAACAAGGCCTGCCCTCAAGGAAAACTTTTATCAGAGCCTAACTGACTGGGGTTTTACCAGAGCTGAACTGACCTAGGGGATAGGAAATACCCAACTCAGGCACACTAAAAGATTGAGAATTAATCATAAGACTCATGAATGCTTCCATTCTACCCACACTTTATCACCACATTAACAGCACTCCTGTATAATGGGATTACAGCTAAAAACACTGCCAGAGCTTTATTTACAATAGCCAGGACATGAAAGCAACCTAAGTGTCCATCAACAGATGAATGGATAAAGAAGAGGTGGCACATATATACAATGGAATATTACTCAGCCATAAAAAGAAACTAAATTGAGTTATTTGTAGTGAGGTGGATGGACCTAGAGTCTGTCATACAGAGTGAAGTAAGTCAGAAAGAGAAAAACAAATACCGTATGCTAACACATATATATGGAATCCAAAAAAAGAAAAAAAAAGGTTCTGAAGAACCTAGGGGCAGGACTGGAATAAAGACGCAAATGCAGAGAATGGACTTGAGGACACGGGGAGGGGTAAGGGTAAGTTGGGATGAAGTGAGAGAGTGGCATGGACATATATACACTAACAAATGTAAAACAGATAGCTAGTGGGAAGCAGCCGCATAGCACAGGGAGATTAGTTCAGTGATTTGTGACCACCTAGAGGGGTGGGATAGGGACGATGGGAGGGAGACGCAAGAGGGAGGAGATATGGGGACATACGTATATATATAGCTGATTCACTTTGTTATAAAGCAGAAACTAACACACCATTATAAAGCAATTATACTCCATTAAAGATGTTAAACAAACAAAAACAAACAAACAAAAACACTGCAAGTCTCAGACCCTACTTAAGAAGTTTCCAGGGACATCCAAAGACCACACGAAGAGACTAAGACAAGAACTATGGAGACAATTTTAGCCTCTGACGCCACAGTTACAGCAAACAGTAAACACAGCCTAACTCTTAGTCAGATGAGCATAAAACCTTACATTACTGGCCTACCTACCTCAGTTACTTTTACCCAGTATATCATGTCTAGTTTTCAGCCAAAAATTACAAGGCATATTAAAAGGCTAGAAATACAGCCTGGAGAGATAAACCAAGCATCAGAACCAGACTCAGAAATGAAAGAGGAGATATTATAGCTGATACCTCAGAAATACAAAGGATCTTAAGAGACTACAATTACGTGCCAACAATTTGGACAACCTAGAAGAAATGAATGAATTCCTAGAAATGTACAATGTATTAAGACTGAATAATGATAAAATAGAAAATCTGAACAGACCGATTACTAGAAGGAAATTAAATCAGTAATCAAAAACCTCCCAACAAACAAAAGTCCAGGAACAGAAGGCTTAACTGGTGAATTCTACCAAACACTCAAAGATAATTGCATCAATAGCTATCCTTCTCAAACTCTTCCAAAAATTTGAAGAGGAAGGAACTCTCCCAAACTCATTTTACGAGGCAAGCATTACCCTGATATCCAAGTCACATGAGGATGCCATAAGAAAAAAAAAATACAAGACAATATTCCTTATGAACATAGATGCAAAAGTCCTCAACAAAATAATAGGAAACCAGTCAACAATACATTAAAAAGATCATACACACTATGATCAAGTGAGAATTATTCCAGGAATGTGAGGATGATTCAACATTTGCAAGTCAGTCAATGTGATATGCCACATTACCAAAATGAGCGATAAAAACCATATGATCATCTCAATAGATGAAGAAAAAAATTTGACAAAATTCAACATCCATTCATGATAAAACTCTCAAAAAGTGTGTTACCTCAACTTAATAAAGGCCATATTAGCTGACAAGTTAGCTGACAAGTCCACAGCTAACTTCATACTCAATGGCGAAAAGCTGGAAGCTTTTCCTCTAAAATCAGGAAAAAGACAAGGATGCCCACTCTTGCTACTTTTATTCAACACAGTATTGGAAGTCCTAGCCACAGTAATTAGGCAAAATAAATAAATAAATAAAAGGCATCCAAATTGGAAAGGAAGAAGCAGCACTATCACTATTTGTACATGATATGATATTATATATAGAAAACCCTGAAGACTCCATCAAAAAACTCTTAGAGCTAATAAAGATGCGGGTTACAAAAATCAATACACAAAAACCATTTCTGTTTCTATACACTAATAATGAACTATCAGAAAGAGAAATTTAGAAAACAATTCCATTTAAAATTGCACTAAAAAGGATAAAATACCTAAAAATAAGTTAAAACAAGGAGGTGGTGACTCACTCAGAAGGCTCAGATGGTGGTTAGCATTTTTCAGCAATAAAGTATTTTTTCATTTTAAAAAACCCAAGGAGGGCTTCCCTGGTGGCGCAGTGGTTGAGAGTCCGCCTGCTGATGCAGGGTACGCGGGTTCGTGCCCTGGCCTGGGAGGATCCCACATGCTGCAGAGTGGCTGGGCCTGTGAGCCATGGCCGCTGGGGCTGTGCATCTGGAGCCTGTGCTCCACAACGGGAGAGGCCGCAACAGTGAGAAGGCCGCATACCGCAAAAATAAACAAACAAACCCAAGGAGGTGAAAGACCTATATATTGAAAACTAAAACACATTAATGAAAGAAAATGAAGACACAAATAAATGGAAAGATATTCCATGCTCATGGATTGGAAGAATTAATATTGTTAAAATGTCCATGCTGCCCAAAGAAATATAAGATTCAGTGCAATCCTTATCACAATTTCAATGGCATTTTTTCCACAGAAATAGGACAAGCAACCTCAAACTTTGTATGGAACCATAAAAGACTTCAAATAGCCAAAGCAATGTTGAGAAAGAAGAAAAAAGCTGGAGGCATCATACTCCCTGATTTCAAACTATATTGCAAAATTATAGTAATTAAAACAGTATGGTATTGCATAACAATGGACACATAGCTCAATGGAACGGAATAGAGAGCCTAGAAATAAACCCACACATATGTGGTCAATTAATTTATGACAATGGAGCCAAGAATATGCAATGGGAAAAGGATAGTCTCTTCAATAAATAGTGTTGGTATAATTGAACAATCACATGCAAAAGAATGAAACCAGAGCACTATCTTACATCATACACAAAAATTAATTCAAAATGGATTAAAGACTTGAAAGCCTGAAACCATAAAACTCCTAGAAGAAAACATAGGTAGTAAGCTACTTGACATAAGTCTTGGTGACAATTTTTTGAATCTGACACCAAAAGAAAATGAAACAAAAGCAAAAATAAACAAGTGGGACTACATCAAACTAAAAAGATGCTACATAGCAAAGGAAACCATCAACAAAATGAAAAGGCAGCCTACTGAATGGGAGAAAATATTTTCAAGTCATATATTTGATAAGGGCTAACATCCAAAATATATGAAGAACTCATCCAACTCAATGGCAAAATACCCAAACAACCCAATTTAAAAATGGGCAGGACATCTGAATAGACATTTTTCCCCAAAGACATCCAGATGGCCAAGCAGTGCATGAAAAGATGCTTTACATCATTTATCATCAGGGAAATGCAAATCAAAACCACAATGAAATACCACCTCACACTTGTTAGAATGGCTATTATCAAAAAGACAAGAAATAACAGGTGTTGGCGAGGATGTGGAAAAAAGGGAACATTTGTGCACTGTTGATGGGAATATAAATTGGTGCAGCCACTATGGAAAAGAGTATGGAGATCCCTCAAGAGATTAAAAATAGAACTACCAATTAATCCAGCAATTCCACTCCTGGCTATTTCTCTGAAGAAAAAGAAAACACTAACCCAGATATATATATATATACACACCCCCATGTTCATTGGAGCATTACTGATGATAGCCAAGATGTGGAAACAACCTAAATGTCCATCAATAGATAAATGGATAAAGAAGATGTGGTATAGCATACACAATGGAATATTACTCAGCCATAAAAAAGAATGGAATCTTGTCAGTTGCAACAACATAGCTGGACCTTGAGGGCATTATTCTAAGTGAAATAAGTCAGACAGAGAAAGTCAAATACCATATGTATGATCTCTCTTATATGCAGAATTTAAAAAGGTAGATAGATAAACAAACAAACAAACCAAGCTCACAGATACAGAGAACAGACTGGTGGCTGCCAGAGGTGAGGGTTGGGGGGGTAGGAGAAATGGGTGAACTTTTTTTAAGTTTAAATACATTGAATTAAAAGATAAAAAGTTGGCTATCAAAAAAAAAACCCAACGCAATATAAAATAATGCCTTTGATGGTAAAGAATTAGTGAGCTTGAAGATGTCAATAGAAACTTTATACATGAAATGCAAAGATAAAAAAAAAAGAATGAAAAAGATGGAACAGAATGTCCAAAGATTGTGGTACAATTACAAATGAGGTTATATACACGTAATGGGAATACAGAAGAAGAAAGAGAGGAAGGAACAAAGGAAATATCTGAAGTAATATCAAATAAGAGTTTTCTAAAAGTAACGACAGACACCAAACTTCAGATCCAGGAAGCTCAGAGAATATCAAGTAGGACAAATACCAAAAAGTTGACCCCTAGGCATATCATATTCAAACTGCAGAAAATCAAAGACAAAGAGACAATCTTTAAAGAAGCTAGAGGGGGGGTAAAAGGATAAAAATTACATTGGTTTCTCTTCAGAAAACATTCAAGCAAGAAGAGTATGCAGTGAAAGTGTTAAAAGAAAAAAACACCAAGCTAGGATTCTGTATCCAGCAAAATTATTCTTCAAAAATGAAGTTGAAATAAAGACTTTCTCAGACAAACAAAAATTGATTGAATTTGTTGCCAGAAGACCTGCCTTATAAGAAATGTTAAAAGAAGTTCTTCAGAAAAGGAAAATGATATAGGTCAGAAACTTGGATCTACATAAAGGAAGAGCATTAGAGAAGGAATTCATGAAAGTAAAATCAAATCTTTTATTTTACTTATTCTTAATTGATTTAATAGATAATAGTTTACTTAAAATAATAATAGCAAAGATGTATTCAGTGATGATAGCTTATGGATAAGTAAAACAAATGACAGCAATGCTATAAGGGATAGGGGGAGGAATTGGGAATACTCTGCTATAAGGTACTTGCACTACCTCTGAAGTGGTATAATGTTATTTGAAAGCAAACTTGAATAAGTCATAAATGTGTATTTCAAACTCTAGGGCAACCACTAAAAATTTTTTTAAGTATAATTGATATAAGAGAGGAAAGAAAATGGAATCATATAAAACGCTTGATTAAAACCAGAGAAGGCAGAAAGAGTGGAAGACAGAAAAAGAAACAAAGAAATGGACAATGAAAACAGTTACAAATATAGTAGATATTAATCCAACTATATCAATAATCACTTTAAATGTGAATGGTATAAATACACCAATTAAAAGACAGAAACTGCCAGAGTGGATAAAAAAGCAATAACCAACTATATGTTATCTGTAAGAAACATACTTTAAATACAAAGATAAAGGTAGATTAAAAGTAAAGGGATGGTGAAAGATATACCATGCTAGCAGTAATCAAAAGCATGCTAATTTCAGACAAAGCTGACTTCAGAGGAAGGAAAATGATCAGGAAGGAAGAGAGGCATTATATAGTGATAGAGGTGTCAATTCTCCAAGACATAAGATCCTTTAATGTGTATGTGGCTAACAACAGAGTGTCACAAAATTGAGGCAAAATCTGATGAACCCACTATTATAGAGACTTCAACATCCCTCAATCAGTAATTGAAATATCCAGCAGGCATAAAATCAGTAAGGATATATTGAGCTGAATAGCACCATCAATCAACTAGATCTAATTGACATTTATAAAATACTTCATCCAACAATAGCAGGATATACAGTCTTCTCAAGTTCACACGGAACATTCACTAAGATAAACATTATGTGTCATAAAACATACCTTAGCAAATTTAAAAGCATAGGTATCATACAAACTATATACTCACATTACAATGGAATTAAAATAGAAATCAATAACAGAAAGTAGCTGGAAAATCATATATATTTTGGAAAAGATATATGGAAAAAGATATGGAATAAGATCTAAATGATTTCGGAAAATATTTAATCGAAGCTTCCACTTCAGGAAACTAGAAAAAGAAGAGCAAATTAAATTCAGAGTAAGCCCAAGAGAAGAAACGATTAGAATCAGAGCAAATATAATTGAAATTGAAAACAGGAAAGCAATAGAAAAAAAAAATCAATGAAACGAAAAGCTGGTTCTTTGAAAAGATGAATAAAATTGATAAACCCTTACCCAGGCTAACCAAGAAAGGGAATGAGAAGACACAGATTACTAATATCAGAAATAAAAGAAGGGCCATTACTACTGATCTCATGTACATTAAAAGGATAATAAAATAATATTATGAACAAAACAAATCTGCCCACAAATTTGATAACTTAGATGAAATTGGCTAATTATTTGAAAGATACAATCTATCAAAACCCATATAAGAAGAAATATGTAATCTGTATATATAATATGTAAAGGATAACTTGTTTATATATTAAAGAAATTGACTATATAATCTGAATAGGCCTATATATATTAAAGAAATTGAATCAACAGTTAATAACCTTCTAAAATAGAAAGTACCAGGCCCAGATGGTTTCACTGGTGAATTTTACCAAACATTTAGGGAAGAAATTATACCAATTCTCTACAACCTCTTGCAGAAAACAGAAGCAGATGGAACACTTCCTCACTCATTCCATGAAACTAGCAGTACCCTAATGCCAAAGCCAAAGACATTATAAGAAAGGAAAACTACAGACCAACATCTCATTGAAAATAGTTGCAAAAACCCTCAACAAAATATTAGCAAGTCAAATTCAACAACGTTAAAAGAATTATACACCGCGACCAAGTGGAATTTATTCCTGGTGCACAAGGCTGATTCAATATTCAAAAATAAACTTAATCCATCATAGAGCAACAGGCTTAAGAAGCAAAATCATATGATTGTATCAATAGATGCAGAAAAATCATTTGACAGAATCCAAGATCCATTCATGATAATAGCTCTCATCAAATTAGGAATAGAGGGGAAATTCATCAACTTGATAAAAAAATCTAGAAAAATATCTATAGTTAATATCATACTTATGCTGAGAAACTAGAAGACTTCGCCCTAAGACTGAGAACAAGGCAAGGATGTCCTCTCTCATCACTCTAATTCAACATCACACTAGAGCTCCTAGCTAATGCAATAAGGTAAGACAAGAAAAGAAAAGGCATACAGATTGGGAAGAAAGAAATAAAACTGTCTTTGTTTGCAGATGACATGATTTTCTATGTAAAAAATACCAGAGTGTTGACCAAAAAGCTCCTGGAACTAATAAGCAAATATAATAAGGCTGTGAGATACAAGCCCAATATACAAAAGTCAATTATTTTCCTATACTAACTATGAACAACTGGAATTTGAAATAAAAAAACACTTTAGCACCAAAAAAAGGAGAAATATTTATGCATAAATCAAACAGAATATGTACAAGATCTATATGAGGAAAACTCTGATGAAAGAAATAAAAGCCTAAATAAATAGAATGATATTCTGTGTTCATGGATAGGAAGACTCAGTATTGTTAAATGTCATTTCTTTTTAACTTGATCTATAGACTCAATGTAACCCCAAGTAAAACTCCCAGCAAGTTATTCTGTGGATACAAAAACCTCTGATTCTATATTTTATATGGAAAGGAAAAAGACTCACAATATTCAACACAATATTGAAGAATAAGAACAGACTTGGAGGGCTAAAACTACCTGATTCAAAATTTAGCATAAAGCTATGGTAAGAGAGTCCCATACAGGATAAATACAAGGAGAAATACGCCAAGACACATATTAATCAAACTATCAAAAATTAAATACAAAGAAAGCATATTAAAAGCAGCAAGGGAAAAACAACAAATAACACACAAGGGAATCCCCATAAGGTTAACAGCTGATCTCTCAGCAGAAACCCTACAAGCCAGAAGGGAGTGGCAGGGCATACTGAAAGTGATGAAGGAGAAAAACCTGCAACCAAGACTACTCTACCCAGCAAGGATAATAAAGATGTTAAAAAAAAAAAAGAAAGCTATGGTAACCAAGATAGTGTGGTATTGGTGGAATAATAGACATATAGATTAATGGACCAGAATAGGGAGCCCAGAAATAGACCCAAACAAATATAGTCAACTGATTTTTGACAAAGGAACAAAGGCAATCCAATGGAGAAAAAATAGTTTTTTTGACAAATGGTGCTGGAACAAGTGGACATGCCCATGCAAAAAGGAATCTAGACACTGTCCTTATAACTTCACAAAAATAAACTCAAAATGGATCACAGAACTAAATGTAAAATAGAAAACTCTAAAATTCCTAGAAGGCCCCCGGGCTCCCAGCATCTGGGCAGGTGGACCCCGGCTCTTCACAATCAGCCTCCGGCCAGGGCTTGCCCTGTGCTCTGGTCCCTTGCCCCATAGCCCCCCAGCTCCTGGGGCCGCTGCTGTGGCCTGCATGCCTCCGTTGGTGACAGACCCATGGAGGAAAGAGGGGAACTCAGCCTGACCGGCGCCAAACAGAACACCAGTGTGGCTGGTGAAGGTTCCTAAATATTTGTCACAGCAATGGGCTAAAGGTCCTGGAAGAAGTGAAGTTGGGAAACTGTGGATTGCCAAAAATCAAGGAAGGATGGAGGTGTCATTTACTTTGAATGAGGCTCTTGCAAATATTCATGATATTGGCGGAAAATCAGCTTCAGGCAGTGCTCCTAGAGTACATATATTTGTCTTGCAAAGTGTTGGCGGACAGGCATTAACAGTGTCTAATAAGAGCTCATCGGATAAGCTTTCACTGGAAGGAATAGTGGTACAAAGAGTTGAATGCTGACCCACTGCCAGTGAAAAGTACATGAGATTAAAGAGATTACGAATAGAAGAATCTTCCAAACCTGTAAGGCTATTACAGCAACTGAACAAAGCTGTGACAACCAATTACAAACCTGTTGTTAATCATCAGTACAATATTGAATATGAAAGGAAAAAGAAGATGGAAAACGAGCTCGAGCTGATAACACATTTTAGACATGCTGTTTTCATCTTTTGAGAAACATCAATATTATAATCTTAAGGACTTGGTGGACATCACAAAACAGCCTGTGTCGTACCTGAAGGAAATCTTAAAAGAAATTGGTATTCAAAATGTAAAAGGGCTCCACAAAAACACATGGGAGCTGAAGCCAGAGTACAGACATTATCAAGGAGGAGAAAAGAATGATTAAGCACATTCAAAGCCTGCCTGCTAACAGAACAACTAAAGTGTGATGAGCTAAGCAAATGGCCTTGATACGTGAATCCTTGAGCACCATCTGTTACAGGGGGAAAATGAATGGTACTTTAATTTCTCTAGGTAAATTTTTAAAACAATAATTCTTTTTCTTTTTAACAGTTGAAATGAAATTTTATTATTTTTTAAATTTAATTTTATTTATTATTTTATACAGCAGGTTCTTATTAGTCACCCATTTTATACACCTCAGTGTATACACGTCAAACCCAATCTCCCAATTCATCAACTGCCACCCTCACCCCATGCTGCTTTCCCCCCTTGGGGTCCGTATGTTTTTTCTCTACTACTCTGTCTCAATTTCTGCTCTGGAAACTGGTTCATCTGTACCATTTTCTAGGTTCCACATATATGTGTTAATATACGATATTTGTTTTTCTCTTTCTGACTTACTTCACTCTGTATGAGAATCTCTAGATGCATCCACGTCTCTACAAATGACCCAATTTCGTTCCTTTTTATGGCTGAGTAATATTCCATTGTATATATGTACCACACCTTCTTTATCCATTCATCTGTCGATGGGCATTTAGGTTGCTTCCACGACCTGGCTATTGTAAATAGTGCTGCAATGAAAATTGGGGTGCATGTGCCTTTTTGAATTATGGTTTTCTCTGGGTATATGCCCAGTAGTGGGATTGCTGGGGTGTATGGTAGTTCTATTATTAGTCTTTTCAGGAACCTCCATACTGTTCTCCATAGTGGCTGTATCAATTTACATTCCGACCAACAGTGCAAGAGGGCTCCCTTTTTTCCACACCCTCTCCAGCCTTTGTTGTTTGTAGATTTTCTGATGATGCCCATTCTAACTGGTGTGAGGTGATACCTCATTGTAGTTTTGATTTGCATTTCTCTAATAATTAGTGATGTTGAGCAGCTTTTCATGTGCTTCTTGGCCATCTGTATGTCTTCTTTGGAGAAATGTCTATTTAGGTCTTCTCCCCATTTTTGGATTGGGTTGTTTCTTTTTTTAATATTGAGCTGCATGAGCTGTTTATATATCCTGGAGATTAAATCCTTTGTCCAATGATTCATTTGCAAATATTTTCTCCCATTCTGAGAGTTGTCTTTTCATCTTGTTTATGGTTTCCTTTGCTGTGCAAAAGCTTTGAAGTTTCATTAGCTCCCATTTGTTTATTTTTGTTTTTACTTCCATTACTCTAGGAGGTGGATCAAAAAATATCTTGCTGTGATTTATGTCAAAGAGTGTTCTTCCTATGTTTTCCTCTTTTTATTCCTAGGTATTTTATTTTTTTATTGCAATGGTAAATGGGAGGGTTTCCTTAATTTTTCTTTCAGATTTTTCATAATTAGTGTATAAGAATGCAAGAGATTTCTGTGCATTAATTTTGTATCCTGCAACTTTATCAAATTCATTGATTACCTCTAGTAGTTTTCTGGTGGC
>NW_020174376.1:135669-137126 GCF_003031525.2 Neophocaena asiaeorientalis asiaeorientalis | reverse complement strand
CCATACAAATTTTAAGATTTTTTGTTCTAGTTCCGTAAAAACTGCCATTGGTAATTTGATAGGGATTGCACTGAATCTGTAGATTGCTCTGGGTAGTATAGTCATTCTCACAATATTTATTCTTCCAGTAGAGAAACATGGTATATCTCTCCATCTGTTTGTATCACCTTTAATTTCTTTCATCAGTGTGTTATAGTTTTCTGCATACAGGTCTTTTGTCTCCCTAGATAGGTTTATTCCTAGGTATTTTATTTTTTTATTGCAATGGTAAATGGGAGGGTTTCCTTAATTTTTCTTTCAGATTTTTCATAATTAGTGTATAAGAATGCAAGAGATTTCTGTGCATTAATTTTGTATCCTGCAACTTTATCAAATTCATTGATTACCTCTAGTAGTTTTCTGGTGGCATCTTTAGGGTTCTCTATGTATAGTATCATGTCATCTGCAAACAGCGACAGTTTTACTTCTTCTTTTCCAGTTTGTATTCCTTTCCTTTCTTTCTCTTCTCTGATTGCCGTGGATAGGACTTCCAAAACTATGTTGAATAGTGGTGAGAGTTGATGTCCTTGTCTTGTTCCTGATCTTAGGGGAAATGCTTTCAGTTTTTCACCATTGAGAATGATGTTTGCTGTGGGTTTGTCATATATGGCCTTTATTATGTTGAGGTAGGTTCCCTCTATGCCCACTTTCTGGAGAGTTTTGACCATAAATGGGTGTTGAATTTTGTCAAAAGCTTTTTCTGCATCTATTGAGATGATCATATGGTTTTTCTCCTTCAGTTTGTTAATATGGTGTATCACACTGATTGATTTGCATATATTGAAGAATCCTTGCATCTCTGGGATAAATCCCACTTGATCATGGTGTATGATCCTTTTAATGTGTTGTTAGTTTCTGTTTGCCAGTATTTTGTTGAGGATTTTTGTATCTGTATTCATCAGTGATATTGGTCTGTAATTTTCTTTTTCTGTAGTACCTTTGTCTGCTTTTGTTATCAGTGTGATGGTGGTCTCCTAGAATGAGTTTGGGAGTTTTCCTTCCTCTGCAAAATTTTGGAAGAGTTTGAGAAGGATGGGTGTTAGCTCTTCTCTAAATGTTTTTTTTTCTTAATAGACTTATTTATTTTTATTTATTTATTTTTACCTGCGTTGGGTCTTCATTTTTGCTTGCGGGCTTTCTCTAGTTGAGGCAAGCGGGAGCTGCTCTTCACTGTAGTGTGCGGGCTTCTCATTGGGGTGGCCTCTCTTGTTGCGGAGCACAGGCTCTAGGCGTGTGGGCTTCAGTAGTTGTGGCACACGGGCTCAGTAGTTGTGGCTCTCGTGCTGTAGAGCACAGGCTCAGTAGTTGTGGTGCACGGGCTTAGTTGCTCCGCAGCATGTGGGATCTTCCTGAACCAGGGCTCGAACCCGTGTCCCCTTCTTTAGCAGGCAGATTCTTAACCACTGCGCCACCAGGGA
>NW_020174376.1:93708-135649 GCF_003031525.2 Neophocaena asiaeorientalis asiaeorientalis | reverse complement strand
TTTCTGCATACAGGTCTTTTGTCTCCCTAGATAGGTTTATTCCTAGGTATTTTATTTTTTTATTGCAATGGTAAATGGGAGGGTTTCCTTAATTTTTCTTTCAGATTTTTCATAATTAGTGTATAAGAATGCAAGAGATTTCTGTGCATTAATTTTGTATCCTGCAACTTTATCAAATTCATTGATTACCTCTAGTAGTTTTCTGGTGGCATCTTTAGGGTTCTCTATGTATAGTATCATGTCATCTGCAAACAGCGACAGTTTTACTTCTTCTTTTCCAGTTTGTATTCCTTTCCTTTCTTTCTCTTCTCTGATTGCCGTGGATAGGACTTCCAAAACTATGTTGAATAGTGGTGAGAGTTGATGTCCTTGTCTTGTTCCTGATCTTAGGGGAAATGCTTTCAGTTTTTCACCATTGAGAATGATGTTTGCTGTGGGTTTGTCATATATGGCCTTTATTATGTTGAGGTAGGTTCCCTCTATGCCCACTTTCTGGAGAGTTTTGACCATAAATGGGTGTTGAATTTTGTCAAAAGCTTTTTCTGCATCTATTGAGATGATCATATGGTTTTTCTCCTTCAGTTTGTTAATATGGTGTATCACACTGATTGATTTGCATATATTGAAGAATCCTTGCATCTCTGGGATAAATCCCACTTGATCATGGTGTATGATCCTTTTAATGTGTTGTTAGTTTCTGTTTGCCAGTATTTTGTTGAGGATTTTTGTATCTGTATTCATCAGTGATATTGGTCTGTAATTTTCTTTTTCTGTAGTACCTTTGTCTGCTTTTGTTATCAGTGTGATGGTGGTCTCCTAGAATGAGTTTGGGAGTTTTCCTTCCTCTGCAAAATTTTGGAAGAGTTTGAGAAGGATGGGTGTTAGCTCTTCTCTAAATGTTTTTTTTTCTTAATAGACTTATTTATTTTTATTTATTTATTTTTACCTGCGTTGGGTCTTCATTTTTGCTTGCGGGCTTTCTCTAGTTGAGGCAAGCGGGAGCTGCTCTTCACTGTAGTGTGCGGGCTTCTCATTGGGGTGGCCTCTCTTGTTGCGGAGCACAGGCTCTAGGCGTGTGGGCTTCAGTAGTTGTGGCACACGGGCTCAGTAGTTGTGGCTCTCGTGCTGTAGAGCACAGGCTCAGTAGTTGTGGTGCACGGGCTTAGTTGCTCCGCAGCATGTGGGATCTTCCTGAACCAGGGCTCGAACCCGTGTCCCCTTCTTTAGCAGGCAGATTCTTAACCACTGCGCCACCAGGGAAGTCCCAAAGGTTGCATCTCTTCTCTAAATGTTTGATAGAATTCACCTGTGAAGCCTCTGGTTCTAGACTTTTGTTTGTTGGAAGATTTTTTTTTTTTTTGTGGTACACGGGCCTCTCACTGTTGTGGCCTCTCCGGATGTGGAGCACAGGCTCTGGATGCACAGGCTCAGCAGCCATGGCTCACGGGCCCAGCTGCTCCATGGCATGTGGGATCCTCCCAGAGTGGGGCACTAACCTGTGTCCCTGCATCGGCAGGCGGACACTCAACCACTGCGCCACCAGGGAAGACCTTGTCAGAAGATTTTTAATCACAGTTTCAATTTCATTACTTGTGATTGGTCTGTTCATATTTTCTATTTCTTCCTGATTCAGTCTTGGAAGCTTATACCTTTCTAAGAATTTGTCCATTTCTTCCAGGTTGTCCATTTTATCAGCATAGAGTTGCTTGCAGTAGTCTCTTACGGTGCTTTGTATTTCTGCGGTGTCTGTTTTAACTTGTCCTTTTTCATTTTTAATTTTATTAAAACAGTAATTCTTATATAGTGGTTTAAGTGATTTTTGAGGACAAAGAACACATTTATTTATAGACTTAACTTGTATTAAACCAGATTACTCATGATGGGCTTAGGGGTTGGGGCTGAAGAAGGTTTTTCTTTTTAAATATTAACTTTTAAAATGTAAAATTAGGAAATGGGGCTTCCCTGGTGCTGCAGTGGTTGAGAGGCCGCCTGCCGATGCAGGGGACACGGGTTCGTGCCCCGGTCCGGGAAGATCCCACATGCCGCGGAGCGGCTACGCCCGTGAACCATGGCTGCTGAGCCTGTGTGTCCGAAGCCTTTGCTCCACAATGGGAGAGGCTACAACAGTGAGAGGCCCGAGTACCGCAAAAAAGAAAAAAAAAATTAGGAAATGTTTTCTAAATGAGGACTCCCTGTCCTTTTTCTCTCTGAGGAATTGAGGTAATACAGATTCAAAGTGAATGGTATAGCAGGAAAAAAGTAGTCAACTACAGAAACTCTCAAAAGGAATTAAAAAGCCAAAGTTCCTTATTCTGAAACAAAACAAAACAAAAAACCTCCTAGAAAATAACATATGAAAAAAATCTACCTGACCTTGGGTTTGGCAGTAGATTTTCAGGTAGAGCTCCCAAAGCACAATCCATGAAAGAAAAAAATTGTTAAACCTGGACTTCATTAAAATTAAACACTTCTGCTCTGAGAAAGATACTGTTAAATTAATGAAAACACAAGCCACAGACTGGGAGAGATTATTTGCAAAACACATATCTGGTAAAGGACTGGTATCCAGTATATAAAAAGAAGACTTAAAACTCAACAATCAGAAAACAAATAATTCAATTAAGAAACGGGCAAAAGATTGAAACAGACACCTCACCAAAGAAGATATATAGATTACAAATAAGCATATGATGCTCAACATCATATGTCATTAGGGAAATGCAAATTAAGCATGAGCTAGCACTACACACCTACTAGAATCGCTAAAATCCAAAATACTGACAATACTAATTGCTGGCAAGGATGCAGGGCAACAGGAACTCTCATTCATTGTGGGTGGGAATGCAAAATAGTATAGGCACATTGAAAGAAAGTTTGGCAGTTTCTTACAAAGCTGAAAATAGTCTTACCATACAATCCAGTAATCATACTCCTAGGTTTGCCCAAATTTGTTGAAAACTTATATTCAAACAAAAACCTGCATATGAATGTTTATAGCAGCTTTATTCATGATTGCCAAAAATGGGAAGCAATTAAAATATCATTCAATAGGTGAATGGATAGGGGCTTCCCTGGTGGCGCAGTTGTTGAGAATCTGCCTGCCAATGCAGGGGACACGGGTTCGAGCCCTGGTCTGGGAGGATCCCACATGTCGTGGAGCAACTAGGCCCATGAGCCACAGCTACTAAGCGTGCGCGTCTGGAGCCTGTGCTCCGCAACGAGGGGCCACGACAGTGAGAGGCCCGTTCACCGCGATGAAGAGTGGCCCACGCTCGCCACAACTGGAGAAAGCCCTCGCACAGAAACAAAGACCCAACACAGCCAAAAATAAATAAATAAATTTAATAAAAAGAAAAAAAAATAGGTGAATGGATAAACAAACTGTGGTCCATCATACGATGGAATATATTCAGCAGTCAAAACAAATAAGCTATCAAACCACACAAAGACATGGAGGAACTTTAAATGCATATTGCTAAGTGAAAGAGGCCAGTCTGTGAAGGCTACATACTGCATGATTCCAACTGTGTGACATTCTGGAAAAGGCAAAACTGTGGAGACAGTAAAAAGATAAGTGGTTGCAAAGGGTTGGGGGAGAGAGAGTATATGGGGACTATTTCTGCTCAATTTTCCTATAAACCTAAAACTGCTCTAAAACATAGTCTATTAACTATGAAAATAAATTTATAAAACATCCACTAGTTTAAAAGCAACACCGAACTGCATATAGTTCAACATAGACCTCTAAGCCCTGGCTCTATATCCACTATGCCCCCTCCCTACCCTCTTCCATACACCTCTTGCCTCTGTACCTTCCTTCATGCCATACCCTCTGCCTGAAGTGCCCTTCTTCAGTCCATCTTTTTCTCAGTGCCTACTCATTCTTTAAGACTCAGCTCAGGCCACAATTCCTTTGTGTTCCCCTAATAAACTATTGCACCCATCAAATTACAATTTTCTGATTATGTGATTGTTCAATTTACTAAATTTTTAACTCCTTGAGTGCAAGGGCTATGCCTTATTCATCTCTGTATCTCCAGCACGTAAAGCATATCTTTTATAGTAAGTGCTCAGTACAATGTTTGTTGAATGAATAAATGAACAACTGAAGGAAGTGGACAAAGATTCTTCTGACTCCAAGTTCATTGTACTTTCTACTGAATCATAGTCATGCTAAGAATACCAATAACAGCATCAAAAATTGCCAGTCTATTTACAGAGTTGTTTTGCAGACTAAATAAGTGAAAGTGATGCGCTCATAGTAGGTACTCAATAAACGTTAATTTAATTTGTTCTTTGGTTATATAAGTAGTAGGCTCCCCACTTTCATGCTTCCCTCCCTTTATATAGAGAGCTACACCAGAGAACTGGACATGGCCAAGATTTCTTCAGTGATAAGCAATAAGGAGGAAAGTAAGGACAATGGCTGGCAGATGAGGACTGGTAATTTTTATTAAGAAAAAAAAAGAAAAACAACCTTCAACATACTCTGTATCTTCAAATCTTATAACCTTAAGAGTTTACTTCATGTTCTATCTCACGCCATAAGAATTGTAAACAGAGAGAATGCACAAATACATGTGGCAAGTTCAATTCATTTGAAGAAGATGGAAGCCATTAGCTTCAAAGAAGAGTGAGAATTTTGAATGAGCACCACATGGAATGCCCATGTTCAGAGCCCAGATTACAGTTCCAACATCTGCTCTAAGCACGACAAAAAGCCAAGAAAAGGTAGGGCTGTGCAAATTGATTCCCACCCCACCCCATCACATCCCAATCTCTAAAGTATTTCCGACGTGAGAAGGCTTGCATTCTTCATCCAAGGATTTCCTCTCTAGCCTTTGCAGCAGAGGCTCATGCTTGAGGCCTCAGGCTCCACAAAGCAATTGACTCCATGAGTTAAGTTATGATCAGCTGTGAAACTTTTCTGGCTCAGTTTTGGTTTGGTTTGGGAAAGACTCAAAAATATTGTCAAGAATATCAAAATATTACTGTGGTTCAGGCAACACTAAAACAGTCACACTAACTGCTGACATTTTAGACGCCTAATGGTCTCTCAAAGTTCCATGCAGTATAGATTCCTTCATGTCACCAGAGATGTTCCCAAAGTGACAAACGTATGTTTTTGGTAAAGAAATATTTTGCGACATCAAGTCTTTGTCACTCTCATGGTTAGGATGAAAACACCAGGACTAAGAGCAGCAGTCTGTGAGGAGGATTGTAAAGATAAATGGAATGGATCGTGTCGTCTAGTGCAGTGTTTTTACACTACATCCCAGACAGTACCAGAGTCCTGTGTGATATTAACAGATGTCCTCAGGAAAAGGATGCTTTGATCAAAAGGAGTTTGGGAAAAAATAGGGTTAAGGAACAATAAACAGATTTCTTCACTGAAGACTTCTCAAATCTTTTAATACACGAACGAGAAACGTGACTCTCCAGAGTGGAATATGAAATGCAGCATTTCCCAAACCTATTTGGCCAGAGAACGTTTTTTGAAAAAGACCTATCTATCTCTTGTTGAATTAATGTTCTGGATTATACTGTTTGGTAAATACTAAAATTGTGGAAAGAGCTTGAGCTTTGTTATTCTTTCAGAACTGGGCTGGAATTCTAGTTCTAACATTCAATGCCTGTGTGATCTTGGGCAAGTTACTTCACTTCTTTGAATTTTTTCATTTATGAAAATTGGGACAATTATATCTACCTCAAAAGAAATGTCAGGAGGATTAAGTGAGATAATGCACAGTACTTAGCACAATGCCTGGAATGTATAGGTACTCAAGAAATAGCAGCTATAATCATCACATTCATTTCTCATCACCATTATTATCAAGCCACATCTGTGCCTGACAGGCGTACCAAACAGCTTCAAAATAGGTCGGGCCTGAGGACACAAATGGCTATATTTCTGACTGCTTTGGGAACTGAATGTAAGAAGAGAACTGGACTAGTTGCCTGGAGATATAGCTCCATGACTTATTTGCTGTCTAACATTGGGCAAAGCACTTCACCTGTTTGCATTTCTCTCTCCTTCTGCCAAATATAGGAATGGACTAGGTGACCTCTTACTCTAAAATCCTGTGAACCTCAGCTCTAAAATGCTGTATAAGAGATTTATAAATTTATTGTTGAAGAAATCTGTGATACAGGTTAAATCCAATTATAAAGTATGGTCCTGTATAACAAAGCTATTTTTATGATTCAGCAGATGGCTGGCAGAAACAGTGCTTTGCCGATCTGGTTACAATGAACTCTGTATAGTGAATAATTCTAACAATTGCTTTCTCTGATCCTTGACCCCATAATCGTCATGCTCTAACATTGCTCTAATCAACTAAAGAACTTGATTATGTGTTGTTTTCTTTGTAGACACAGAGAGGGGAGCTGAGTTAAGCTAAGCTATAGAATTTCTAGCTGAGACATTTATGCCCAATTTCATTATTTTAGAGCCAAGGAAACAGGACAGGAGAGGTTAAGTAACTTGTCAGGGGTCACACAGCCAGTAAGTAGCAGAGCTTTGAATGGGTGTTTGAACTAAATGATTCATCATCTAAGAACTTAGACATATCACTGCAAACTCTCATTCAGACCATATATAAAAATGTTAAATAAAACCAGAAATAGCTATTATAGAAACTCTACTGTTTATGCTTCCCAACCAAGTAAGATGTGTGCTTGTCATTACCCTTTATCCCTGCATTCAAGCCCTCTTCATAGGATGGCCCTTCTAATTGCATGGTGACACAACTTAAAGCATGATAACCTTTGCTGCAGAGCTTCAATTAAAGTTTTTTTTAATGTCTAAATACATTACACCCTTAGTTACCTTTAGATACATGCACAGTTCCTTCCACAAAGGCCTCTATTAGTCAAGTATCTTTTTCATTTTGAAACCACATGGCTGCAAAAAAATTTTTAAACTAGGTTAACAGAGAAATCTTACTATGAATAGCAAAGGTTAGCCTCCAGGCTCTTGCTTTTCTCTACTTATATACTCTCTCATGAGTATATTTATTTCCAGGGCTTCAACACTTATGGAGAATCATACTTCCTAAATCACAGCCCATGTCTCCAACTACCATTGTGACATTGCCTCTTGAACACATTCCTGTTTCTTGGAACTCACATGCTTCAGATTGAACTCATCTTCTAAGTTAGTGGTTCTCAAATCTGGCTGTACATTGAAATCACCTGGGAAACTTCAAAAACTCTCAATGTCTGGACCCCACCCCTAGAGATTCTGATGCAACTGGTTTGGAGCTGGACACGGACATGAGCATTTTTAAAAGCGCCTGGGGTGATTCTAATGTGTGGCCAAGCTTGAGAATCAGTGCTCTAGGTAAAGCCTTGAGTGCCATTTCCTTCATTTCTGTTAACGGTAGCACCATTCTCCTCTTCACTTGGGCTTGAAATCTGGGGCATTCAACCTTCAGCTCTGGGGATAAATGAGATAGAAACAGAATCAAATTTTTGAAAGTGTGAGGTGCTAAGAAAATGCAAGAAATTGTTGTATGCAGTATGCACATGAATCATATGGATTGCTTTAGCAGTTGAGATGTGTTAACTCATTAAACATGTTAAAGGTTATACTGACAATTTATCATCCTAACCTTTTCATTGGGCAAAGCAGAGGAATGAGAGAGAATCTGATCTGGTGGCATGACATAAATCATCAGAGCTATCCTATCCTCCTGTGGGCAGGTCAACCTCATCAATGGACCCAGCTGGCTGGTGCCATGTGCTATCCCCAGAAGTAATTTTGTCAGCCTTGCTAAGGGTGGGCGGGTGGTCCTCTGGTTCCCTTTCACTGGGGAGGAGTGCAGCCATGACAGCTGACCAGCCAAACCACACATAGCAGTTACATTGAATACCACACGTATGCAACATGGCTCTTGACTGTGTCCCAGAATAGTCTGAGATGGCTAGATGCTGTCCTGCTGTGCATATACTGTCCCTTTAATCAGAGACAAGGCTCAACCTGAGTCACATTGGATTCTTCTTATAACAGGACAAACTGGGAACTTCCAATGCTCAGTTTGTGTACACTCTCTGGTCATTTACATTAGTACCTGCCCTAGGATGGAAGTGCTGCTCAATACTTTAATTTAGGAAGAGCCAATTCAATTTTATTTTTTTCCCAAAAAGGGTATACCTATCTGGCTTCACCTGAGGTTATCCTTCAACATGGAAAATGTGAGCTTGCTTTTCCATTTTCAGTATTGCCACCCCAATTATGCATGCCATGTTCTACACATTGTATTCTGCAGAACTTTATTCCAGGAAATACATTTTCCTTTGCAGGGATATTGGATACATTATTGCAAGCCACAGAATTGCATTCAAGCTCCAGCTCCACCACTTACTAAGTGCTGTAATGACACAGAGAAAATTGCTTCATCCCTCTGAGGGCACCCTCATTTGTAAAATGGAGATACTACTACTTACCTTAGAGAGTTTTAAGGATTATAAAAGATAATATAAATAACATGTACAAGACATTCTTTAGGCACACAATAAATATAAGTTCGTTGCACAATTTCATAAGCATATAAATTTAATTCATCCCCAAACCAAGAAAACAGAAAGCTCAAATAACCAAGACTTTAATCTAAAAAAATTAGTGTTCAGAGTGAAAATCCTAAGGCACAGCAACATTATGAAATGGTCTTGAAGGATTCAGCTTCCTGTAGAAAGTTCTTTTCTTTTCAGT
The DNA here is from genome assembly GCF_003031525.2 of Neophocaena asiaeorientalis asiaeorientalis. Classification (NCBI taxonomy): domain Eukaryota; kingdom Metazoa; phylum Chordata; class Mammalia; order Artiodactyla; family Phocoenidae; genus Neophocaena; species Neophocaena asiaeorientalis. The sequence goes on along the minus strand of NW_020174376.1, from coordinate 126,936 downwards.
TAATTCTTTCAATTATATTCAACTCATAAATGTTGTTTGAACACAAGATGTTTAACACTATATTTGTACTACATGAAACAGACAATATAAGACCTGGCCACCTTGGTGATCTCTCAAATTTGTCTTATCTTTTCGATCAACTATCTTGGGTTTTCTATCTATAGAATCATATCTGTAAAAATAATGATAGCTTGTATAATTGCTCAATAGTTAACACTTCTTATTTCAGTTTCTTGCCTCATTGCATTGGCTACCACTTCAAGAATAATGTTGAAGGGAATTCCCTGGCGGTCCAGTGGTTAGGATTCCATGCTTCTACTGCAGGGGGCCCAGGTTCAATCCCTAGTTGGGGAACTAAGATTCCAAAGCTGTGTGGTGTGGCCAAATACATAAATAAATTAATTTTAAAAAGAGAATTAAAAAAAAAGAATAATTTGAACATCAGCAGCTATAATGAGCATCTTTGATTTGATTTGATTTTGGCAGGAAAGTCTCTAATATATTTGCCAGTAAGTACTATGCTATTTCTTATAAAGCACAAGAAATTCTTTATCATATTAAATAATACCCCTTTATTTTATTTTATTCCTAGTTTACTAAGAATTATCAGAAAATGGTGTTAAATTTTTATCAAATCTATCTGAACTGATCATATAACATATCCTTTGAGCCAATGATGTAATGTGATATTAAGAGATTTCCTATTATTGAACGATCTTTGCCTTCCTAAGACAAACCCCACTTGGTCATGACATGTTATACTTTAAATATTTTGCAGGGTTTGATTTGGCAGTAGTTTATTTAGGATTTTTTTTATGTGAGACAACTTTAGTTTTCTTTTTGGTGCTGCTTTCTTGGAGGGGTTTGTTATCAAGTTTATACCAATTTCATTAACTGTATTGAGAAGTATTCCTTCTCTTTGTTTACTTTGCAGGTTTATAGAGCAAGGGAAGTATCAGTGCTATAATATCTTGATTTGGGCCTAACTCCTTTTATTCCCTAGGATGTCATTGGGTGGTTTTTCTCCATGGTGGAAAAAAATGTACAATAGCTTTCATTTAAAGCATTTACAGCTACTCCTGGTTTGTAGCACTTGCTTAAGGGACAACTGATATATAGTCTCAGTTTTTTTGTAACAGTTTACCCAACACACTAACTTAGGAAAAAGTCTATTGATCTCTTCTTACCTGTTTTCTGTGTATTTTCATTTCAGGTACCAATGTCATTGCCTTTAGAGGGAAAGATGAGAGATATGTGGAAGGAGGAAGGAGATGGATTGGCTCAAGGAGCATGAGAAATGAAGTCTGGGAGGTTTTCTCTGGGAAGGTTTGCTTTATGGTAGAGATGAGCTTAAATTGATCTTTGGAGGAGGGCTAGTTGCCAGCCAAGATGACTTATTGAGGAGTGGGAGAAATAAATATAATTTCAGTATGTATCACCATCAATTCATATTTGCAGAATAATTGGCACGCCTTCACTTTTTAACACACAACTGTAACTGAAAGACACTTTTTTTGGGAAAGGATTCTATTCTTATTTTTTTAAAAAAATCTTTATTGGAGTATAGTTGCTTTACAATGGTGTGTTACTTTCTATTTTATAACAAAGTGAATCATTTATACATATACATATGTCCCCATATCTCTCACGTCTTGCATCTCCCTCCCTCCCACTTTCCCTATTCCACTCCTCTAGGTGATACAAACCACCGAGCTGATCTCCCTGTGCTGTGCAGCTGCTTCCCACTAGCTATCTATTTTACATTTGGTAGTGTATATATGTCCATGCCACTCTCTCACTTTGTCCCAGCTTTCACTTCCCCCGCCCATATCCATAAGTCCATTCTCTAGTAGGTCTGCATCTTTATTTCCATCTTGCCCCTAGGTTCTTCATAACCATTTTTTTCCTTCTTTTTTTAAGATTCCATATATATATGTCAGCATATGGTATTTGCTTTTCTTTTTCTGACTTACTTCACTCTGTATGACAGACTCTAGGTCCATCCACCTCACTACAAATAACTCAATTTCGTTTCCTTTTATGGCTGAGTAATATTCCTTTCCATACATGTGACACATCTTCTTTATCCATTCATCTGTTGATGGACAATTAGGTTGCTTCCACGTCCTGGCTATTGTAAATAGAGCTGCCATGAACATTTTGGTACATGACTCTTTTTGAATTATGATTTTGTCTGGGTATATGTCCAGTAGTGGGATTGCTGGGGAGTATGGTAGTTCTATTTTTAGTTTTTTAAGGAAACTCCATACTGTTCTCCATAGTGGCTGTATCAATTTACATTCCCACCAACAGTGCAAGAGGGTTCCCTTTTCTCCACACCCTCTCCAGCATTTATTGTTTCTACATTTTTTGATGATGGCCATTCTGACCAATGTGAGATGATATCTCATTGTAGTTTTGATTTGCATTTCTCTAATGATTAATGATGTTGAGCATTCTTTCATGTGCTTCTTGGCAAGCTGTATATTGTCTTTGGAGAAACGTCTATTTAGGTCTTCTGCCCATTTTTGGATTGGGTTGTTTGTTTTTTTGATATTGAGCTGCATGAGCTGCTTATAAATTTGGGAGATTAATCCTTTGTCAGCTGCTTCATTTGCAAATATTTTCTTCCATTCAGAGGGTTGTCTTTTCGTCTTCTTTATGGTTTCCTTTGCTGTGCAAAAGCTTTTAAGTTTCATTAGGTCCCATTTGTTTATTTTTGTTTTTATTTCCATTTCTCTAGGAGGTGGGTCAAAAAGGATCTTGCTGTGATTTCTGTCAGAGTGTTCTGCCTATGTTTTTCTCTAAGAGTTTGATAGTGTCTGGCCTTATATTTAGGTCTTTAATCCATTCTGAGTTTATTTTTGTGTATGGTGTTAAGGAGTGATCTAATTTCATTCTTTTACATGTAGCTGTCCAGTTTTCCCAGCACCACGTATTGAAGTGACTGTCTTTTCTCCACTGTATATTCCTGCATCCTTTATCAAAGATAAGGTGACCATATGTGCATTGGTTTATCTCTGAGCTTTCTATTCCGTTCCATTGATCTATATTTTGGTTTTTGTACCATACTGTCTTGATAACTGTAGCTTTGTTGTATAGTCTGAAGTCAGGAAGCCTGATTCCTACAGCTCCATTTTTCTTTCTGAACATTGCTTTGGCTGTTCGGGGTCTTTTGTGTTTCCATACAAGTTGTGAGATTTTCTAGTTGTACTTCCGTGAAACATGCCAGTGGTAGTTTGATAGGGATTGCACTGAATCTGTAGATTGCTTTCTTGTGATTGGCCTGCTCATATTGTTATTTCTTCCTGGTTCAGTCTCAGAAGGTTGTGCATTTCTAAGAATTTGTCCATTTCTTTCAGGTTGTCCATTTTATTGGCATATAGTTGCTTGTAATAATCTCTCATGATCCTTTGTATTTCTGCAGTAACAGTTGTTACTTCTTTTTCATTTCTAATTCTATTGATTTGAATCTTCTCCCTTTTATTCTTAATGACTCTGGCTAATAGTTTATCAATTTTGTTTATCTTCTCACAGAACTAGCATTTAGTTTTACTGATCTTTGCTTTCATTTCCTTCATTTCTTTCTCATTTATTTCTGATGTGATCTTTATGATTTCTTTCCTTCTACTAACTTTGGGGTTTTTTTTGTTCTTCTTTCTCTAATTGCTTTAGGTGTAAGGTTAGGTTGTTTATTTGAGATGTTTCTTGTTTCTTAAGGTAGGATTGTATGGTTATAAACTTCCCTCTTAGAACTGCTTTTGCTGCATCCCATAGGTTTTGGGTCATCGTGTTTGCATTGTCATTTGTTTCTAGGTATTTTGTGATTTCCTCTTTGATTTGTTCAGTGATTTCTTGGTTATTCAGTAGTGTATTGTTGAGCCTCCATGTGTTTGTATTTTTTACAGATTTTCCTGTAATTGATATCTAATCTTATAGCATTGTGGTCAGAAAAGATACTTGATATGATTTCAGTTTTCCTAAATTAATGAAGGCTCGATTTGTGACCCAAGATATGATCTAACCTGGAGAACATTCCCTGAGCACTTGATAAGAATGTGTATTCTGTTATTTTTGGATGGAATGTCCTATAAATATCAATTAAGGCCATCTTGTTTAATGTATCATTTAAAGCTTGTGTTTCCCTATTTATTTTCATTTTGGATGATCTGTCCATTGGTGAAAGTGGGGTGTTAAAGTCCCCTAATACGATCGTGTTACTGTCAATTTCCTCTCTTATGGCTGTTAGCATTTGCCTTATGTATTGAGGTGCTCCTATGTTGGGTGCATAAATATTTACAATTTTTATGTCTTCTTCTTGGATTGATCCCTTGATCATTATGTAGTGTCCTTTCTTGTCTCTTGTGATAGCCTTTATTTTAAATTCTATTTTGTCTGTTATGAGATTTGCTACACTAGCTTTCTTTTGATTTCCATTTGCATGGAGTACCTTTTTCTATCCTCTCACTTTCAGTCTGTATGTGTCCTTAGGTCTGAGGTGGGTCTCTTGTAGACAGCATATATATGGGTCTTGTTTTTGTATCCATTCAGCCAGTCTATGTCTTTTCGTTGGAGCATTTAATCCATTTACATTTAAGGTAATTATCGATTTGTATGTTCCTATTACCATTTTCTTAACTGTTTTGGGTTGGTTATTGTAGGTCTTTTCTTTCTTTTGTTTTTCCTGCCTAGACAAGTTTCTTTAGCATTTGTTGTAAAGCTGGTTTGGTGGTGCTGAACTCTCTCAGCTTTTGCTTGTCTGTAAAGGTTTTAATTTCTCCATCAAATCTGAATGAGATCCTTGCTGGGTAGAGTAATCTTGGTTGTAGGTTTTTCTCCTTCATCACTTTAAATATGCCCTGCCAGTCCCTTCCGGCTTGCAGAGTTTCTCCCGAAAGATCAGCTGTTAACTTTATGGGGATTCCCTTGTGTGTTATTTGTTGTTTTTCCCTTGCTGCTTTTAATATGTTTTCTTTGCATATAATTTTTGACAGTTTGATTAATATGTGTCTTTGCGTGTTTCTCCTTGGATTTATCCTGTATGGGACTTTCTGTGCTTCCTGGAGTTGATTAACTATTTCCTTTCCCATATTAAGGAAGTTTTCAACTATAATCTCTTCAAATATTTTCTCTGTCTCTTTATTTTTCTCTTCTTCCTCTGGGACCCGTATAATTAGCATGTTGGTGTGTTTAGTGTTGTCCCAGAGGTCTCTGAGACTGTCCTCAATTCTTTTCAATCCTTTACTTTTATTCTGCTCTGCAGTAGTTATTTCCACTATTTTACCTTCCAGGTCACGTATCCGTTCCTCTGCCTGTTATTCAGCTATTGATCCCTTCTAGAGAATTTTTAATTTCATTTATTGTGTTGTTCATCAGTGTTTGTTTGCTCTTTAGTTCTTCTAGGTCCTTGTTAAACATTTCTTATATTTTCTCCATTCTATTTACAAGATTTTGGATCATCTTTACTATCATTATTCTGAATTCTTTTTCAGGTAGACTGCATATTTCGTCTTCATTTGTTAGGTCTTGTGGGTTTTTGCCCTGCTTCTTCATCTGCTGTGTGTTTTTCTGTCTTCTCATTTTGCTTAACTTACTGTGTTTGGGGTCTCCTTTTCGCAGGCTGCAGGTTTGTGGTTACCGTTGTTTTTGGTGTCTGTCCCCAGTGGCTAAGGTTGGTTCAGTGGGTTGTGTAGGCTTCCTGGTGGAGGGGACTAGTGCCTGTGTTCTGGTGGATGAGGCTGGATCTTGTCTTTCTGGTGGGCAGGTCCACGTCTGATGGTGTGTTTTTGGGTTTTTGTGGCCTTATTACAGTTTTAGGCAGCCTCTCTGCTAATGGACGGGGTTGTGTTCCTGTCTTGCCAGATGTTTGGCATAGGTTGTCCAGCACTGTAGGTTGCTAGTTGTTGAGTGGAGCTGGGTCTTGGCGTTGAGATGGAGATCTCTGAGAGATTTTTTCTGTTTGATATTATGTGGAGCTGGGAGGTCTCTTGTGGACCAGTGTCCTGAACTTGGCTCTCCCACCCAAGAGGCAGAGCCTTGACACCTGGCTGGAGCACCAAGAGCCTGTCTTCCACACGGCTCAGAACAAAAGGGAGAAAAAAGAGAAAGAAAGAAGAAGATACAATAAAATAAAAAAGAATAAAATAAAGTAAAATAAAATAGTTATTAAAATAAAAAATAATTATTAAGAATTATTTTTAAAAAGTAATGAAAATATTAAAAAAGAAAGAAAGAACAGAGCAACCAAACCAAGAAACAAATCCACCAATGATAACAAGCGTTAAAAACTATACTAAGAAAAAAAAAAAACGGACAGACAGAACCCTAGGACAAATGGTAAAAGCAAAGCTATACAGACAATATCACACACAGAAGCATACACATACACACTCACAAAAAGAGAAAAAGGGAAAAAATATATATCATTGCTCCCAAAGTCCACCTCCTCAATTTGGGATGATTCGTTGTCTATTCAGGTATTCCACAGATGCAGGATACATCAAGTTGATTGTGGGGATTTAATCCACTGCTCCTGAGGCTTCTGGGAGATATTTCTTTCTCTTCTTTGTTCGCATAGCTCCTGGGGTTCAGCTTTGTATTTGGACCCACCTCTGTGTGTAGGTCGCCTCAGGGTGCCTGTTCTTCGCTCAGAGAGGACGGGGTTAAAAGAGCAGCTGATTTGGGGCCTCTGGCTCACTCAGGCCGGGGGCAGGGAGGGGTACGGAGTGCAGGACGAGCCTGTAGCGGCAGAGGCCAGCGTGACGTTGCACCAGCCTGAGGCGCTGTGTGTTCTCCCAGGGAAGTTGTCCCTGGATCACGGGACCCTGGCAGTGGTGGGCTGCACAGGCTCCCGAGAGCGGAAGTGTGGATAGTGACCTGTGCTTTCACACAGGCTTCTCGGTGGCGGCAGCATCAGCCTTAGCCTCTCATGCTCGTCTCTGGGTCCGCATTGATAGCTGCGCCTCGTGCCCGTCTCTGGAGCTCCTTTAAGCGGTGCTTTTAATCCCCCCTCCTCGTGCACCAGGAAACAAAGAGGCAAGAAAAAGTCTCTTGCCTCTTCGGCAGCTCCAGACTTTTTTCCGGATTCCCTCCCGGCTAGCTGTGGCGCAGTAGCCCCCTTCAGGCTGTGTTCACGCAGCCAACCCCACTCTCCCTGCAATCCGACCGAAGCCCGAGCCGCAGCTCCCAGCCCCCGCCCGCCCCAGCGGGTGAGCAGACAAGCCTCTCGGGCTGGTGAGTGCCAGTCGCACCGATCCTCTGTGCGGGAATCTCTCCGCTTTGCCCTCTGCACCCCTGTTGCTGCGCTATCCTCTGTGGCTCCGAAGCTTCCCGCCCGTCCACTCCCCCGTCTTGGCCCACGAAGGTGCTTCCTAGTGTGTGGAAACTTTCCCTCCTTCACAGCTTCCTCCCACTGGTGCAGGTCCTGCCCCTGTTCTTTTGTCTCTGTTTTTTTTTTGCCCTACCCAAGTACGTGGGGAGTTTCTTGCCTTTTGGGAGGTCTGAGGTCTTCTGCCAGCGTTCAGTAGGTGTTCTGTAGGAGTTGTTCCACATGTAGATATATTTCTGATGTATTTGTGGGGAGAAAGGTGATCTCCATGTCTTACTCTTCTGCCATCTTGAAGCTTCCATGAAACAGACTTCTTATGGGAATGTAGTGATTAAACTTACAAATTACAGATGCTGAGCTCTGATGATAAGTACCTTACATTTCCTTGTGATGCTGTTTGTGGAAAGTTCTTTGCCTTTTGTCTAGGAAAGTAGCTCTTTGTAGCTTCTTTCCTTAGGATGCTCACTTTCTGTATAGACACAAACAGAAGCAAAGAGCACACTAGAACATGTGGGCTGTGACTGAAAGGCCTGGTTATAGGGTGTCATAAATTTCAATTATTCCTAATAATTTGAGAAGCCAGTGCTCAGGAGCTGCCCTACAACTGGAACAGGAATAACCTGGAAAGCCCATTCTCCTGAGCAAGTTTGGATTGCTTCAAACTGCATCTTTCTAACTGGTCCACTCTTTTCCTTTCCTTCTCTAGCAATGTTCCCACTTGCCTAATTTGCTGAGAGCATCTGGGTCAGTAACTTTCCTTGAGCACTTAAGTTTATTTCTTCTGAGCTCCAGGGCTGTTATAAAATGCTTGTTGAAATCTAGGCTGTGATTCAGTGGGGTCTGATACAGAGCCTAGATTTAGCATCTGGAAAACCCCAAATTTTACCCTTTTATACCCAAATCTGTCACACTATAAAAAACAACTGGATGGAAGTGTCTTTGCTCTGTGAGGACTCTGTTCCTTCTGGCCTAGTTGTTGCCCCTTCTGTATTTGAGGAATGAGTCTAACAAAAAACTGTAACAAATTAGATTTGCCTTTTTATAGAAATTCATAAAAAGTTGAACACATTATTTAAGAAAACTATTTTTAAACAAAGCCCTTCCCTCCATTTTACCCCAGCAGTCTACTGCTCGCTCTTCCCATTCCAATGAATGAGGTCATGCTTTATGGGAGACATCTGCTTCTGAGGATATTACTACCCTGAGCACAGAACATGACTTCATTAGAGGGAACAGTGGACGAGAGAGATTCAACAGGAGACTTACATATGTGACAGCAAAAATAAAAAGAGCCAATTGAGATTCTCCTCAAGTCTCTAGCCTTCAGGATAGACCGAAGATCTGGTGATTTCCTTTTGCTTTAAAATCATGAACTATGTGTGAAAACTTCCAGAAAACTGTAACTCATAGCAACACCACCTGTATTTGTAAATAGAAAAGCTGTCTTCTCTCAAGGGATTGGCTGGATTACATTCTGGGAAGAGACCAGGTGTTTGAAACTTTGGGGTTGCTACTGAATGCACACCCACACAGAGTAAACTCTGTTTCAAAGAAGCATTGTTTCAAACAGTGCTGCAGATGTATACGATGTCATCTTTCAGTTCTGAAAAGCAAATTCAGAACATTAGCAGGGATTCTGGCTTTCCAGGAAGATGATTTCCAGAGCAGTTTTATAAGATTTTTGACATATGTTGTTTATAACCTTAATTTAAAAAATGAGCAAGTCCAATAAATCTGTTACCTACTTAACCAAGCTCTGGTCCAGTTGCATCTGTTCCCATTTTATTTGATACTGTGAATAAGTTTCAATAGACAGCTAAATATTTTGGTGTTATTCATAGTCTTGTGTTCCTATTGACTAAGACTCTTCAAAGAAAACTCTTAAAATCACTAGCATTTAAAAGGCAATAATTGCTAGTTTAATTTACTTTGCTTGTAAGGACTCATGATGTAGCTGGAATCACAGAAGTGGAAGGGAATGTTAAGAGATCATGTGGCTAGGTCCCCTTTGACCTAGGAGGGATAGGAGTTTGAAACATTATGGATGGCTAGTTTGCAACATGTTGCTGTAATCTGCTTTAACCCTGAATCCCACCCAGGGTCAATAAATTCTTCCTGGTATATAATGGAAGTTGCTCTTGCTATCATTTACACATATTGTCTATTGTTTAGTTCATTCCACAAATGGAGAACAACTTGTCTGAGTCTTCAAAATAACTTACCGTGGAATAGAAAACAGCCATGAAATGTCTCCCTTTCTTTGGTCTCATATACTCTAGCTCCTTTCTCCTCTCTTTCTAAGATCCAAATTCTTTTTAGTCATATGGATTTCTCTTTTCCAGAATTTCTTTAATTTAATAACGATTTTCTGACTGTCTGCCATATGCAAGGTATGGTGCTAAGTGTTTCAGACAAAGTGGGTCTCATAACTGGCTGTGTCTGAAGAATTGTCTGGAGAGAATTTTAGAAATACAGAGTTTAAAAAATCTGGGGCTTCCCTGGTGGCACAGTGGTTGAGAGTCCACCTGCCAATGCAGGGGACACGGGTTCGTGCCCCAGTCCGGGAGGATCCCACATGCCGTGGAGCGGCTGGGCCTGTGAGCCATGGCCACTAAGCCTGCATGTCCAGAGCCTGTGCTCCGCAATGGCAGAGGCCGCAACAGTGAGATGCCTGCGTACCGCAAAAAAAAAAAAAAAAATCTGGGCCTCATCTCAGATCTACTAAATAAAATCTGGGAGTAGAGCGAGGGAATCTGTATTTCAAAAGCAAGCCCTAGATGATTCTTATGTAGTCAGCCTGGCACCAGTCCAAGGATTAGAATTTAAGAACAAGAGCTTTAGGGTTGGCACAATAAGGTCATCTAGTGGGGTGCTCATGGTACAGAGATGACAAGAACAGAAATGATTACAGAGAACAGCAGATAAGTTAGAAAAGTGCCACCCCCTTTCCATATCATTTTACAAAGTGAATTTGCAATTATTTCTTGACTTAATCTTTCCATTAACTGTGGGTGGGTGGCAGTAGGTCCATTTTACAAGGAATACAATAGAAACTCAAGGAAGAGAAGATCACTTGTCTAGTATCCCACAGTCAAAGGCAGAATCAAGACTCAAACTTGGGTTATTTGATGCCAAATCTTTCATTTTTGCCACTTGTTACAACTTTCTTTGTAACAGTCTTGGAAAGCAATAGATATTGGGTTCAAAGCAGGGAAAAAATGATAGTTCAATAAGAAACAAACATCCAGTGGTGGCAATATGATAAAAATCACACAAAGGCAGATATCACATCAGCATCACATTAGGGAGCTTTAAAATATGAAATCCATTCCTATACGAAGTGTTTCCTGTCTCTTCAATGAGTGGCAGAAGATGAATCAGGGTCAGGAATTCCTAAACCTCTACCTGGTGGCAAAGACCCATACAGAACCTGTATTTCCTGCTATTCTACCTGGCAGCATAAGGCAGCCCAGTTAGGTGATTTCTTCCTCTGTAGGTACCAGGAGGGATGAAGTGAAGAGTCCACCAGCACTGGCTGTTCAGAGGGAAAACACTCTCTGCCCTACAGTTCTGGCATTCCTGGCCTTCTACCTAATGACACTGGGTAGGCCATAGAAGCACCTTCTGCTCCCATAGGTGGCACCAGTGGAGACCAAGCAGGAGCTGAAATAGAGCTAGATCATGAAGCAGACCAGAGTAGCACTGTAAGCCCTCAGAAAATGAAATTGTTGTTGAAATTATAGCTCACAGTAGTAGGCCAAAATGAACACATTACACCTACCTAACCAGGCATGATGCCTGCTAAAATAGAAGATTTAAATAGGACCAAGAGTCTTCTCATATAATATCCAAGGATATAATAAAATAACTCATCATACCAAAACCCATAAAAATCACAATATGAGTGAGAAAAGAAAATCAACTGATGTAATACTGAGATGAATCAGATTGTTGAAACGGACACAGGTTTTAAATCAGCCACCATAAAGTTGTCTCAACAATTAATTACAAATTCCTTTGAAACAAATGAAAAAAACAAAAAACCTCAGCAAAGAAAAGTTATAAAAAAGAATGAAATGGGAATTATAAAACTAAAAATTAAAATAACTAAAATAAGAACCTCACTCTTTTAAAGAGGCTCAACAGTAGAGTGGAGATGACAGAAGATAGAAACAATGAATTTGAGGACAGATGAGTAGAGTTTATTCAATCTGACCAATGCACTGTAAGAGTGAAGAGAGCCTCAAGGACCTGTAGAACAACAAAACGGCTAAAGTTAATATCAATGGAGGCCCAGAAGGAGAGGAGAAAGAGTGAAACTGAAAATGTATTCAAACATATAATGGCTGACAACTCCCCATATCTTGGTGAAAGATTTAAACATACTGATTCAACAAACTGAATGAACATCAAGTAAGATATATCCAAAGACACCCACACCAATAAACATCATAATTAAACTTCTGAAAACTAAAAACAATGAAATTATTTTGAAAGCAACTAGAGAGAATCAAAGCATTACCTTTAAAGGAAGACAGATCAGAGGGTAAACAAATTTCCTATCCGAAAGCATGGGGGTTAGAAGGAAGTGGTGCAACATTATTTATATACTGAAAGAAAAGAACTGTTAACCATGGGTTCTATATCCAGCAAACCTAACATTTAGGAATGAAAATAAATTAAAGAGCTTCTCAAAGGTAAATTAAGAGAATCTCTTGCTAGCAGATTTATCCTTTAAAATGGCTAAAGGAAGCTCTCCAAACAAAAAGGATAAAGGATAACAGAAGGCTCAGAGTTCAGAAAGAAAAGAACAATGGAATGGGAAAAAATAAGGGTAAATATAATAAACTATCCTAATTTTCACAAGTTTCTTAAATCATATTTGATGGTTTAAATAAAAATTATGACAATGTCTGTTGCAGTGCTCAATGTATGTAGAGGAAATACTTGAGACAATTATATTTAAAAAGTGGGAAGGATTTAAATGGTCCTAAATATAGTAAGGCTTCAATACTTAATTCAAAATGGTAACTTGTTAATAGGTGTAGATTGTGGTAAATTTTACACACACACACAGACATATACTAATATCTAGAGCAACCACTAAGAAAATTATGTTAAGTGATATACTAAAATCTGTATAAATAGAACTGAGATCCTAAAAAATGTGCAAAAAATCCAGGAAAGAAAAAAATGTGCAAAAAAAAAGGAAAGAGAAAAGAAACAGAGGAAACAAAAATAAAACAGTAAATAAATGGCATACTCAAACTCTAACATAACAACACTTACTTAAAATATAAACAGTCTAAATATATTAATTAAAAGACAGATGCAGGCAGAGTGGACTAAAAAATAACATGACCTAATTATATGCTGTCAACAAATACTCACTTCAAACACAATGACATAGGTTAAAAGGATGCAAAGAGACATATCATGCTAATGTTAATCAAAAAAAGAGTAATGGCTACATTATTATGAGATAAAGTACACTTTAGAAAAAAGAAAATTCCCATAGACAGAAAGGGACAACATAAAATGATAAAAGAATGAATATATCAAGAAGACATAGCAATCCTTAATGCGTATGCACCAAACAATAGAGTTTCAAAATAAATGAAACCAAGATAGAATTGATAAAACTGAGAGACAAATCCAAATTATAGTTAGGGACTTTAACACCTGACTCATAGCAATTGATAGACCTACTAGACAGAAAATTAGCAAAGATAAAGCAGAACTGAGCACTAGAATAATCCAACAGGGTCTCATTTCCATTTATGTAACACCCTCCCCCCTACAACAGCAGAATACACATTTTTTTTTCAAGTGCCATGGAACATTCACAAAAACATTCATGGAACATTCATATCCTGGGTCAAAAACCAAATTTCAACAAATCTAGATGCATTGAAAGAATACAGTGTGTTCTCCAAGCAAAAGGGAATCAGACTAGAAATAAGTAATAAAAGAAAATATGAAAATGTACTAACACTTGCAAAATAAAAAACACACCTCAAACAACCATTGAGCAAGACAAATCTCAAAGGAAACAAACAAAAAAACTCACACGGAATGGAATGAAAATGAAAACACAACACCTAAAAATTTATGGGATGCATCCTTGTCTTGTTCTGATCTTAGAGGAAATGCTTTCAGCTTTTCACCATCAAGTATGATGTTAGCTGTGGGTTTGTCATACATGGCCTTTTTTATGTTGAGGTATGTTACCTCTATAAGCACTTTATTGAGAGTTCTGGCAGTAAATGGATATTGAATTTTGTCAAAAGCTTTTTCTGCATCTATTGAGATGATCATGTGATTTTTATTCTTCAATTTGTTAATGTCCTGTATCACATTGATTAATTTGCAGATATTGAACCATCCTAGCTTCCCTGGGATAAATCCAACTTGATCATGGTGTATGATACTTTTAATGTACTGGTGAATTCGGTTTGCTAGTATTTTTGTTGAGGAGTTTTGTATCTACGTTCATCAGTTATATTGCCCTTAATTTTCTTTCTTTGTCTGGCTTTGGTATCAGGGTGATGCTGGTCTTGTAGAGGGAGTTCAGAAGCATTCCTTCCTTGCAATTTTTTGGAATAGTTTGAGAAGGACAGGTGTTAATTCTTTGCTAAATGTTTGGTAGAATTCACCTGTGCAGCCATGTGGTCCAAAACTTTTGTTTGTGGGGAGTTGTTTTTATTATTGATTCAATTTCATTACTGGTAATTGGCATGTTCCTATTTCCAGTTTCTTCCTGATCCAGTCTTGGGAGATTGTATATTTCCAGGAATTTGTTCATATCTTCTAGGTTGTCCATTTTATTGACATATAACTATTTGTAGTAACCTCTTATGATCCTTTGTATCTCTGTGATGTTTGTTGTAACTTCTCCTGTTTCATTTCTGATTGTATTGATTTTGGCCCTCACTTTTCTTGATAAATCTGAGTAAAGGTTTATCTATTTTGTTTATTGTTTCAAAGAATCAATTTTTATTTTCATTGCTCTTTTCTATTTCTTTTTTAGTTTCTATTTCATCTATTTCTGTCCTGATCTTTATGATTTGTTTCCTTCTACTAACTTTGGGTTTTGTTTGTTCTTTTTTAATTCCTTTAGGTGTAAAGTTAGGTCGTTTGAGATTTTCTTGTTTCCTGAGGTAGGCTTGTATCACAATGAACTTCCCTTTTAGAACTGCTTTTACTGTGTCACATAGATTTTGGATTGTTGTGCTTTCATTTTCATTTGTTTCCAGGTATACTATTTTCTTTTTTGATTTATTCAGTGATCTATTGGTTATTTAGTAGCATATTGTTTAGCCTCCACGTGTTTGTGTTTTTAGTATTTTCTTTTATTGTCGCTGATTTCTAGTCTCCTAGTGCTGTGGTTGGAAAAGATGCTTGATATGATTTCAGTTTTCTTAAATTTACTGGGACTTGTTTTGTGGCCTAGCATGTGAGCTATCCTGGAGAATGTTCCATGTGCACTTGAAAAGAATGTGTATTCTGCTGCTTTTGAATGGAATGCTCTATATATAGCTATACGTTCCATTTGGCATAATGTGTTATTTAAGGCCAGTGTTTCCTTATCAATTTTCTGTCTGGATGATCTGTCCACTGATGGAAGTGGGGTGTTAAAGTCCCTTACTACTATTGTATTAAAGTTAATTCTCCCTTTATGTCTGTTAATATTTGCTTTATGTATTTAGGTGCTCCTATGTTGGGTGCATATATATTTAAAATTGTTGTATCTTCTTCTTGGATTGATCCCTTGATCATTATGTAAGGTCTTCCTTTGTCTCTTGATATAGTATTTGTTTTAAAATCTATTTTTTTCTGATATCAGTATTGCTACCCTGGTTTTCTTTTTGTTGCTACTTGCATGAAGTATTTTTCCCATCCCCTCACTTTCAGTCTGTGTGTGTCTAAATCTTCAGTGAGTCTCTTGTAGGCATCATATATATGGGTATTATTTGTGTATCCATTCAGCCACTCTTTTGATTGCAGCATTTAGTCCATTTACATTCAAAGTAATTATTGATAGGTATGTACTAATTGCCATTTTGTTAACTGTTTTTGTAGTTCTTTTTTATTCATTTTTTCTTCTTTTGCTGTCTTCTCTTGTGATTTGATGACTATCTTTATTGTCATGTTTGGATTCCTTTCTTTTTTTGTGTATCTATCATAGATTTTTGGTTTGTGGTTATCATGGGGTTTATATATATGTATACACAATCTATATGTATATGTGATTTAAAAAAATTATTGGAGTATAGTTGATTTACAATGTGTTAGTTTCAGGTGTACAGCAAAGTGAATCAGTTATACCTATACATATATCCACTCTTTTTTAGATTCTTTTCCCATATAGGCCATTACAGAGTATCGAGTAGTTCCCTGTGCTATACAGCAGGTCCTTATTAGTTATCTATTTTACATATAGTAGTGTGTATATGTCAATCCCAATCTCCCAATTTATCCATCCCCTTACCCCCTGGTAACTATAAGTTTGTTTTCTACATCTGTGACTCTATTTTTGTTTTGTAAATAAGTTCATTTGTACCCTTTTTTTGGATTCCATATACAAGCAATATTATATATTTGTCTTTCTCTGTCTGACTTACTTCACTCAGTATGACAATCTCTAGGAACAGCCATGTTGCTGCAAAAGGCATTATTTTGTTCTTTTTTATGGCAGAGTAATATTCCATTGTATGTATGTACCACATCTTCTTTATCCATTCCTGTTGATTGACATTTAGGTTGCCTCTGTGTCCTAGCTATTGTAAACAGTGCTGCAATGAACATTGGAGTGCATGTATCTTTTCGAATTATGTTTTTTCTCTGATATAAGTGAATATTTTAAGTTGCTGATCTCTTAAATTCAAATGCATTTTTACTCTCCCCACTCCACTTTATTGTTTTTAGCATCATATTTTACGTCTTTTTGTTCTGTGTTTCCCTTAACGACATATTGGGGATATAGATGATTTTACTACTTTTTTCTTTTAACCTTCCTACTAGCTTTACATATGGTTGTTTAGTACCTTTACTGTATATTTGCCCTTACTCATGAGACTCTTTCATAATTTTCATATTTCTAGTTATGGTCTTTTCTTTATTGCTTAGAGAAGTCCCTTTAACATTTCTTGTAAAGATGGTTTGGTTGGTGCTGAAGTCTTTTAGCTTTTGCTTGTCTGTAAAACTTTTGATCTCTCTATCAAATCTGAATGAAAGCCTTGCCAGGTAGAGTATTCTTGGTTGTAGGTTTTTACCTTTCATCACTTTAAATATATTGTGCCATCCCCCTGTGGTCTGCTGAAAAGTTAGCTGTTAGCCTTATGGGAGTTCCCTTGTATGTAACTTGTTGCTTTTCCCTTGCTGCCTTTAATATTCTCTATCATTTTGGCCACTTTAATTACAATGTGTCTTGGTGTGGACCTCTTTCGGTTCTTCCTGTTTGGGACTTTCTGTGCTTCTTGGACTTGGATGCATGTTTCTTTTCCCAGATTAAGGAAATTTTCAGTTAATATTTTTTCAGATATGTTCTCTGCCCCTTTCTCTCTTCTCCTTCTGTGACCCTTACAATGAGAATGTTAGTATGCTTGATGCTGTACCAGAGGTCTCTTAATCTGTCCCCATTTCTTTTTATTCTTTTCTGTTTTTCTGCTCAGCTTCACTGATTTCCACTACTCTGTCTTCCAGGTCTCTGATCTGTTCCTCTGTATCATCTAATCTAATATTGATTCCTTCCAGTGTATTTTTTATTTCAGTTATTGTTCTTCATCTCTGTTTGCTCTTTTTTTATATTTCTAAGTCTTCATTAAAAGCTTCTAACTTCTTGCTTTGTTCATCCAACTTTCTCCAGAGTTCTTTAAACATCTTTATGATCATTACCTTGAACACTTGACTGGGTAGATTGCTTATCTCCACTTCACTTAGTACTTCTTTGGGGATTTTATCTTCTTCCTTCTTTGGAGCATATTCCTGTTGCTTCAGTTAGTCTAATTTGCTGCTTTTATTTCTATGTATTCAGTATGTTGGTTACATTTCTCAGCCTTGGAGAAATGGCCTTGTGTAGGAGATGTCCGTTCTGTCCCAGCAGTGCACTCCCCTCTGGTCACCAGAACTATCTGCTCTGTGGGTGTTTCCTATGTGGGCTGCATGAGTACTTCTTTTGTGGTGGGATGACTACTGTGGGTGTCTGGTAGGTGTGGCTGGCATCCAGTCTGGTAGATTTTTAGTTCCTGCCTTGTGCAGAGGCGGCTGGCTGCTGGTTGGTTGGGCAACGTCATGAGGTGGCTGGCTATGGAGCCCTGTGGGTTTCATGGCTAGTGCTGGCCCAGTAATGGGTGGAGCCTGGATCCAGGTTGGGTGTTTGGGGAGCTGGGGATCTCAGATGTAGTGCCAGCCTGCTGGTAGGTGGGACCAGTTCCTGACATGGCCCATGTGGTCTGGGGTGTCCCAAACTTGGTATTGGCCACTTTTATTCAACATAGTATTGGAAGTCCTAGACGTAGCAGTCAGAAAAGAAAAATAAATAAAAGGAATCCAAATTGGACAGGAAGAAGAAAAACTGTCCCTATTTGAAGATGACATAATACTATACATAGAAAATCCTACAGACACCACCAAAAAACTACTAGAACTCAGTGAATTCAGTAAAGTTGCACAATACAAAATTAATATACAGAAATCTGTAGCATTTCTATACACTAACAATGAACCATTAGAAACATAAATTAAGAAAACAATGCAATTTACAATCACATCAAAAAGAATACACTACATACACATAAATTTAACTAAGGAGGTAGAAGACCTATACACGAAAGCTATGACACTGATGAAAGAAACTGAAGGCAACACAAACAGATGGAAAGATATACCATGTTCATGGACTGGAAGAATTAATAGTGTTAAAATGATCATACTACACAAGGCAATCTACAGATTCAATGCAATCCCTCTCAAAATACCAATGGCATTTTTCACAGAACTAGAACAAATAAGTTTAAAATTTGTATGGAAACACAAAAGACCCCAAATAGCCAAAACAATCTTGAGAAAGAAGAACAAAAGACAAGGAAAAAGCTCTAACAAAATCCTCCACTCTGAGCCCAAGTACGAGGAGAGGAGCAATCTAAGAAAGAAAAATTTTAGATAATAACCTCTTTACTCCAGACAGACAATACAGAAAAATACCTACAGCCCCACCCTCCACCACACCATCAAAGTCCAAGTGGAACCCTAGAATTTTCCCCTCACGAAGTTATAACAAGGTGTCCCAGACCGCTGCTCATGTGGTGTCAGAGAATGTCTAATAGGGAGCTGGAGCTTTCATCCCTGCCAGCAGGTAACTAGACTCCCCACCTGCAGGGTAAGAAGAGACTGAGCATGTGGTAAGTTGGAACTCCCATCCCTGCCCAGAAGTAATGAAAAGCCCCTTCTCTCTCAGGTGTGAAAGGATGGGACCTGCATTTCTACTTCTACCCTGCAGTAATGAGGTGGCAACCCCCTCTTCCCCTGACAGAACAGTGTCACAAAAACACAGTTAAAGAAGACGGTTAAAATAAGATCCAGAGCATTAAAACAAAATGCAAAATGTCATGGTTTCAATGAAAAAAAACACAATCGTCATACCAAAAACCAAGAATAAATATTTCAAACTGAATAAAAAATGATATTCAACTGAAGTCAACAGTGAGATTGTAGAGATGATAAGACTTTATGATAAAGATTTTTAAAGTAGCCATCTTATGAATGCTTCAATGAGTAATTATAAACATGCTTGAAACAAATGAAAAATTGGAAGCCTCACAAAGAAATAAAGTCTCAGCAAAGAAACGGAAGCTATAAAGGGGAACCAAATGGTAATATATGAAGTGAAAAAGGAAAGGTGAAATAAAAGGCTCAGGTGATGGGCTCAACAGAAGTCACATCAAATCATACTTCTGAAAACTAAAGACAAAGGAAAAACATTTGCAGTCAGTAAAAAATCAAAAATTTTCCTATGGGGGAAAAACAATTCAAATGGCAGTGGATTTCTTATAAGAAACAAGGAGGGCCAGAAGGAAGTGACACAACATTTTTCAAGTGCTGAAAGAAAAGAACTGTCAAACACTGAGTCCTATATCCAGTGAAAATATTGTTCAGGAATTAAAGGGAAATCAATACATCTCAGATGAAGAAAAACTAACAGAGTTTGTCACCAGCATACCTAACCTAAAATAATGGCTAAAGGAAGTTCTGAAAGAGAAAGGATGATAAAAGAAGGAATCTTGGAACATCAGGAAGGAAGAAAGACAAAAGAAAAGAGTAAAAATAAGGTAAAAATACAATAGACTTTGTCCTCTTGAATTTTCTGAATTACCTTTGAAAATTGAATCAAAAGTTATAATAGTGTCTTATAAGGTTCACATTATATGCCAAGGAATATTTAAGACAATTATATTATATATGGCGGGGGGGGGAGAGTAAAGGGACTTCAAGAGAGGTAAGGTTTCTACAGTTTACTGGTAGAATGTCAAAACCAGTAGACTGATAAGTTGTGTACACATAATGTAATGTCAAGAGGAACCACTAAACAATCTACGCAAAGAGATATATTCAAATGCACTATTAAAATGGAATTCTAAAAACTGTCAAGCACCCCAGAGGAAATCAGAAAAAAAAGTAAGACAAAATCAGATAATAAAGAGAAAACAGAAAATAATGGCAGATTTAATCCTCAACATATCAATAAATACCTTAAATGTAAATCACCTAAATGCACCAATTAAAAGACAGATTGGCAGAGTGGATTAAAAAACATGACTCCCTAGAAATTATCATACTAAGTGAAGTAAAGTCAGATAGAGAAAGACAAATATAATATTATATTACTTATATGTGGAATCTAAAAAAATGCTGCAAATGAACTTATTTACAAAACAGAAACAGACTCACAGACATAGAGAACAGACTTGTGGATTGGGAGTTTGTGATTAAAAGATACACACTATTGGGAGAAGGGGAAGATGGCGGAACAGTAAGACGTGGAGATCACCTTCCTCCCTACAGATACACCAGAAATACATCTACACGTGGAACAACTCCTAAAGAACACCTACTGAACGCTAGCAGAACACCTCAGACCTCCCAAAAGACAAGAAACTCCCTACGTACCTGGGTAGGATCAAAGAAAAAAGAATAAACAGAGACAAAAGAAGAGGGACGGGACCTGCACCAGTGGGAGGGAGCTGTGAAGGAGGAAAGGTTTCCACACACTAGGAAGCCCCTTCACGGGCAGAGACAGCTGGTGGTGGAGGGGGGAAGATTCGGAGCTGTGGAGGAGAGCACAACAGAGGTGCAGAGGGCAAAGCGGAGATATTCCCGTACAGAGGGTCGGTGCCGAACGGCACTCACCAGCCTGAGAGGCTTCTCTGCTCACCTGCCGGGACAGGCGGGGCTGGGAGCTGAGGCTCGGGCTTCAGTCAGAGCGCAGGGAGAAGACTGGGGTTGGCGGTGTGAACACAGCCTGCAGCGGGTTAGTGAACCACGGCTAGCCAGGAGGGAGTCCGGGGAAAAGTCTGGACCTGCCTGCCACAACAGTGAGAGGCCTGCATAGTGCAAAAAAAAAAAACAACAAAAACAAAAAAAAAATTAAATAGAAAGGAATCATTAAAAGCAGCAAGGGAAAAACAACAAATAACACACAAGGGAATCCCCATAAGGATAACAGCTGATCTTTCAGCAGAAACGCTGCAAGCCAGAAGGGACTGGCAGGGCATATTTAAAGTGATGAAGGAGAAAAATCTACAACCAAGATATACACATACAGACTGAAAGTAAGGGGATAGAAAAAGATATTCCATGCAAATGGAAAGCAAAAAAAAGCTGGAGTAGCAATTCTCATATCAGACAAAGGAGTCTTTAAAATAAAGACTATTAGAAGAGACAAAGAAGGACACTACATAATGGTCAAGGGATCAAACAAAGAAGAAGATATAACAATTGTAAATATATACGCACCCAGTCAATTACAGGAAAAGATCTGTAAAAAATACAAACACATGGAGGCTAAACAATACATTACTTAATAACAAAGTGATCACTGAAGAAATGAAAAGGAAATCCAAAAATTCTTGGAAACAAATGACAATGGAGACACAACGACCCAAAACCTATGGGATGCAGCAAAAGCAGCTCTAAGGGGGTAGTTTATAGCAATGCAATCCTACGTTAAGAAACAGGAAACATCTCGAATAAGCAACCTAACTTTGCACCTAATGCAATTAGAGAAAGAAGAACAAAAAAACCCCAAAGTTAGCAGAAGGAAAGAAATCATAATGATCGGATCCAAAATAAATGAAAAAGAAATGAAGGAAACGATATCAAAGATCAATAAAAGTAAAAGCTGGTTCCTTGAGAAGATAAACAAAATTGATAAACCATTAGCCAGAGTCATCAAAAAAATAAGAGAGGACACTCATATCAGTAAAATTGGAATTGAAAAAGGAGAAGTAACAACTGACACTGCAGAAATACAAAAGATCATGAGAGATTACTACAAGCAAATCTATTCCAATAAAATGGACAACTTGGAAGAAATGGACAAATTCTTCAAAATGCACAATCTGGCAAGACTGAATCAGGAAGAAATAGAAAATAACTCTTCCAAAATGTGGCAGAGGGAGGAACACTCCCAAACTCATTCTACGAGGCCACCATCACCCTGATACCAAAACGAGACAAGGATGTAACAAAGAGAGAAAACTACCGACCAATATCACTGATGAACATACATGCAAAAATCCTAAACAAAATACTAGGAGACAGAATCCAACAGATCATTAAAAGGATCATACACCGTGATCAAGTGGGGTTTATTCCAGGAATGCAAGGATTCTACAATATACGGAAATCAATCAATGTGATACACCATATTTTGGCGAGGGTGTGGAGAAAAGGGAACACTCTTGCACTGCTGGTGGGAATGTGAATTGGTACAGCCACTATGGAGAACAGTATGGAGGTTCCTTAACAGACTACAAATAGAACTACCATATGACCCAGCAATTCCACTACTGGCCATATACCCAGAGAAAACCATAACTCAAAAAGAATCATGTACCAAAATATTCATTGCAGCTCTATTTACAGTAGTCACTATGTATATGTATAACTGATTCACTTTGTTATAAAGCAGAAACTAACACACCATTGTAAAGCAATTATACTCCAATAAAGATGTAAAAAAAAAGATACACACTATTATATATAAAATAAACAACAAGGACCGACTGTATAGCACAGAGAAATACATTCAGTACCTTTTAATAATCTATAATGAAAAATAATCTGAAAATAATATATATTACTGAATCATTTTGCTGTACATCTGAAATATTGTAAATCAACTATACTTCAATTAAAAAAAACATGATTCAACTACAGCTGTCTACAAGAAACTCACTTTAAATATGACAAGAATACACAGAAATGTAATTGAATTTTGCTTTGTGATCTTGTAGTCTGAGACTTTGCTAAACTCATGTATTAGTTCTAAGATTATTTTTTGGTAGGTACCCTGGGATTTTCTAAATAGATGATTATATCTTCTGCAAACAGAAATAGTTTTATTTCTTTTTTCTGATCAGTATGAATTTTTGGCAAGAAAAAAACTTCCAGTACTATGTTGCATAAAAATGGTGAGAACATATATATATATTCTTGTCTTCTTCCAATTTAGGAGTAAAACATTCATCCTTTTACCATAAAGCATGATGTTAGGTGTAGCTTTTTTGGTAGATGCTTTTGATCAATTTGAGGAAGTGCCCCTCTTTTCTGCAGAGGGTTTGAATCATGAATGCATGTTGGATTTTGTGAAGTGTATTTTTCAGTGTCAATTGATATAATCATATAATTTTTCTTCTTTAGCCTGTCAATATGTGGGGCTAAATGTATTGATTTCTAAATGTTGAACAAGCCTTAAATAATGGCTGGAAGAAATTCCACTTAGTCATGGTGCTTAACTGTTTTATACATCATGGCACTTGATTTGCTAATATTTTGTTGAGGATTTTTGCATTTAATTTGATGAGAGATATTGGTCTTTAGGTTTCCTTTTTAGTGCTGTTTTGTCTGGTTTTGGTATTAGGGTGATAGTGGTCTCATAAAATAAGTTGGGAAATGATTCTATCTCTCCTATTTTCTGAAAGAGATTGTGTAAAATTGGTGCTAATTCTTAAAATATGTGGTAGTTATTCAGTGAAACCATCTGGACTTGGAGATTTCTTGATGGGGAGATTTCAATTACATTGAGCTCTATGTATTTTTTAACTTCCTTTGAGACTTCATCTTAGACCTGTGGATTATTTTGAGGCATGCTATTTAATTTCTAAGTATTTGGAGACTTTCCTGTTGTTTTTTTCTGTTATTCATTTCTAGTTTGATTCCATTATGATCAGAGAACATACTCTATTATTACATTTCTCTTAAATTTGATGAGGCTTGTTCCATGGCCCAGGATAGATTTTTATCTTGATAAATGTTCCATGGGTGCTTACAAAATGTGTACTCTGGTGTTGTTGGGAGTAGAGCTCTATATACATCAATTAGATTTTGTGGGTTCATCGTGTTGTTCAGTTCTTCTATATGGTTGTTGATTTTCCATCCAGTAGTTCTATCAATTGTTGCAAGTTGTTGAAGTCCCCAATTATATTTGTAGATATTTCTATTTCTTCTTTGTTTCACGTATTTTGAGTCTCTGTTGTTTGGTGTGTACACATTTAGGATCATTAGGTCATCCTGATGGATTTTTCCTTTATCATATCCATGTCCCTTCTGTCTCCAGTAGTTTTCTTTGCTTGGAATTGCATGTTATCTTATATTCACATACCACTCTTGCTTCTTTTTCATTAATTTTTGCATGGTGTATTCTTTTGCATTCTTACTTTCAACCTGCCTATTTTGTTGTTTTTGAAATGAGTTTTTTCTAGACAGCATATAGTTGGGTGATATTTTATAATCCACTCTGTTAATCCCTGTCTTTTAATTGGTATATTTAGACCATTTACACTTAGTGTAATTATTGATCTGTTAGTACTTAAGCCTGCCATTTTACACTTGTTTTCTGTTTGTTTCCTGTGCTTATAATTCCCTTTTCTCTTTCCTGCCTTATTGTGGGTAATTTGAACATTTATAAAGGATTCTGTCTTTATGTTTTTGAGTATTTCATTCAGTATAGTGTTTCTTAGTGGTTGCTCTATGTTTTACAATACATACATAAGTTATGACAGTCTACTGGTTTCAGTGATTTAGCACTTCAAGTGAAGTGTAGAAACTTTACTTCTCTTTAGGTCCATTTACGCTCCTCAGTTTTTTTTAAAAAAAAGTTCTATGGAGATATAATTCATATGTCATACAATATATCCATTTAATATGTACAATTCAATGGTTCTTAGACTTCCGCAAACATCACCACAATCAATTTTAGAACATTTTCATCATCCCGAAAAGAAACCCTGTACCCTTTAGCAGTTCACCTCTAATTTCTGTCCAAGTCTCCCCACCCCCAAGAAACCACTAATTTACTTTCTGTCTTTATGGATTTGCCTATTCTGGGCATTTCATATAAACTGAATAAAAAAATATGTTACTGGCTTCTTTCACTTAGCATATTTTCAGGATTCATCCATGCTGTACAACACAACAGTAGTATTTCCAAATAATGCTCCATTGTATTAATATGCCACAGTTCATTTATCCACCCAACAGGTGATGGATACTTGGGTTGTTTCCAGTTTTTGGCCATTATAAATAATGCTGTTATGAACATTCATGTACAAGTCTTTGCTTGAATATCTGTTTGAATTTTTTGGTTATATACTTGGGAGCAGAAGTATTGGGTCATATGGTAACTGTATGTTTAGCATTTTGAGGAACTGCCAGATTATATTTTTCCAAAAGGGCTGCATCATTTTACATTCTCACCAGCAGTGTATGATAGTTCCAAATTCTCCATGTCCTTGTCAACTCTTGTTATATCATCTATCTTGTTGAGTACAGTCACCCTAGTGGGTGTGAAATTGTATCTCACTCTGGTTTTGAGCTACATATCCCCAAAGGCTAATAATTTTGAGTATCCTCTCCACTTTTTCAATATAAGTACGTCTTAATAGTCTTAAGTATTTCCTGTACATACAGGAAATTGGACACTATATCAGATGGTGATATAATTTTTGCTTCAACTATCAGAAATGATTTAAGAAGCTCATGAGAACAAACACAGCCTGTGGTATTTACCCCTATTTTCACCATTGTAGTGTAGTTCTTTCCTTTCTGAAGTTCCAAGCCTTCAGCTATTATCATTTCTGTTTATAGAACTTCTTTTAGCCCATCATTAAGTATAGGTTTGCTAGCAACAACAAATACTCTTCGTCTGAAAATTCCTTTTTTTTTCCCCTAACTTCTGAAGGGATTCTCTTGATGTAGATCTGTGGTTGACATTTTTCTTTCAGCATTTGAAAAATGTTGTACCTTTTCCTCCTGGCTGCTATGCTTTCAAATATGAAATCTGTTGACAGCTGAATTGGTGTTTCTCTATAAGTAATAACTTTTTTTTTCTTGGCTCTTCTCAAGATTTTTTCATTATCTTTAGTTTTCATAAGTCTATGTTGTGTCTTGGCATGGATTTATTATATTTGGGCTTCACTCAGCTTCTTGAATCTGTAGCTTTATTTATTTTGCCAAATTTGAGAAGTTTTCAGCCATTATTTCTTTTTTTTAAAATTAAAACATTGTGGTAAAATACACATAACATAAAATTTACCATTTTAACCATTTTAAGTGTACAGTTCAGTAGTGTTAAATACCTCCACATTGTTGTGCAATCTCCAAAACTCTTTCCATCTTGCAAAACAAAAACTTTATAACTATGAAACAACAACTCCCCATTCCCTTCTAACCCCAGCTCCTGTCAGTCATCATTATTCTTTTTCTCTCTATGAATTTGACTACTCTCAATACCTCCTATAAGTGGAACCATACAGTATTTGTCTTTTTGTGACTGGCCTATTTCACTTAGTATAATGTCCTCAAGATTCATCCCTGTCAGAGCATGTGTCAGAATTTCTTTCCTTTTAAGTCAGCCATTATTTCTTCAAGTCCTCTTTCAGTACTTCTTTCTCTCTGCTTTCCTTTTGGACACTGATGATATGAATGCCGGATCTTTTGTTACTGTCCCACAGATTGCCTGAGGCTCTGTTCTTTTTTTCCAGTCTATTTTCTCTCTGTTGTTCAGATTGAGTAAATTCTGGTGCTCTGACCTCAAGTTCACTGATTCTATCTTCTGTTATCTCCACTCTCTTATTGAGCCCATCCACTAAGTTTATTTCATTTATTGTATTTTTCAGTTCTATAATTTCTATTTGCTTATTTTTTATATAACTTCTTCATCTTTGCTGAGATTTTACATGTCTTTATTTGTTTTGAGAGAATCTGTAATTACTTTTTGGATCATTTTTATTATGGATGCTTCATAATTCTTGTCAGATAAAATCTGATTCATCAGAGTGTTGATGTCTATTCTCATTCATGAATGATTTTTGGCTGTAAACTGGAGCTTTTTGTATACTACATTATGAGACTCTGGAACCTATTTATTCTTCTTTTTAAAGCAGGCAGTCCCTGTAATGACGTATACTGTGAGGGCTGGATACTTGTGTATGTTCCTGCTGCATCCCACTGACACGACCCCGGCAAAAGTGGGGCATTGACTCATACTTCCTTATTGCAAATGGGTAGAGTGGAAGTTCAGCTACCTCCTTGGCTCTGCTGACACTATCCCAGTGAAAGTGGTGCACTGACCCACAGGACTCTCTGGCTTCTGTTATTTTTGAATGGGACTGTAAGCTCAGCTCCCCGGTGAGACCTGTTGACACCAGGGGAAGGAGGGAGTAGCAAAGAACCAACTAGCTCCACCTTTTACCACCTTGTTAAGCCTTATTCATGCTGACTGGGGGTGGAGACTCAGTTCCACACTGTGCCACACTGATACCAGGGGAGGGGGGATAAGTGTGCTGACCAACCCTGCCTGACACTGCCTCTTTCAGTCTCATTGCTGCCAGGTGGGTGTGGAGGTTCAGCTTCCCACTGGGCCTCCCTGACACCAGGGTGGGGGGAAAAGTGGAGTGCTTACTAGCCCTGACATGTATCCTTCTGCTCAGTCTTTTTTATGTGGAGGGAGTGGAAGCTCAGCCTCCCTGTTGGACCCCACTGACATGGAGATGGAGGTGAAGTCCAGTGATGACTAGCCCTGCACTGCACCAAGTTGTTAAGTCTCCTTGCTTCTGGGTGAGTGTGGCAACTTAGGTTGCTACTCTACTGGGCTGACACTACTCTGGAAGGAGCATAAGAGCACTGTCTCTTTCTGCCAAATGATGGATTAGGACTGCCTGCTCAGTTCTGTCAACACTACCCTAGCAGTGGAATAGGAGCATACCACTTTTTTTTTTTTTTTGTGGCAAGGAATGGAGTGGAAGATTAACTTCTTACTAGGCTCCATTGAAGCTGTGGGGCAGTTGGGAGGGTGCATTTTTTCTTTTCCATTAGTGTTTTGTTGGAGTAGGGCAGGTATTGCCAAAAAGGCTTTCTGTTGTTAGGTGATCCTTTCTCTATTTCCTTTAGGTATGAGGTTCAGGCTTTTCTTAGAGCTCTTTTTGTTTGTGCCTGTTGGCAGTTATGGCCTGGAGGCTTCTGCAGTGCCTTGTCTGGGATATACAGGAGGCAAAAAGGAAATCAAAGGAGCCCACTGCTGTATTGTTTCTTAAGTTCTGAGGCAGTCTGCCTTGCTCTTTCCACCTTTCAGTCTTATTTGTTGTGTTATGTTCAGGAGTTTTGGGTTGAAAGAGGGAGGACCTAGAAGAAATGGAGTTTCTTCACCTTGGCAATAATGTTAAGTCCTCTTAATTTCTTTTTTAAGAAAAAAATCAGTAGAGCACACAACATTCTCAAAAATGGATTTTTTAATATCTAAGGGGATTTCTGATAGTAGTAATGATTTAAGGAATAAACCACAGTGAAAGAGTATCTGGGAAAACTTAAAGACGTGGAGATTTACTAGGTTTGGAAAGGCATGCAAAATACCTTTCCTAATTTCACTGGAAATTTGTGGAATACTAAACTGATTACTCTTGGTGTGGCCCAAGTTCTCTTTCTTTCTTTCTTTTTTTTTTTTTTCCTGCGGTACGCGGGCCTCTCACTGTTGTGGCCTCTCCCGTTGCGGAGCACAGGCTCCGGACGCGCAGGCTCAGCGGCCATGGCTCACGGGCCCAGCCGCTCCGCGGCATGTGGGATCTTCCCGGACTGGGGCACGAACCCGTGTCCCCTGCATCGGCAGGTGGACTCTCAACCACTGCGCCACCAGGGAAGCCCCCAAGTTCTCTTTCTATACAATGATCCTTTGTGGGTTTGTAAAGCTCTTTGTGTTTTGTGGGGGAAAAGATGTGAGTGGCAGGGAAACTTTGGCTCCTTGTATATATAAAACAAGATATGACATTCACAGTTACTGTTAAGTAAAATTAAGACTGTGGTAGAAGTAGGGTCCCATAGGAGGTTGCAATAGCAGCTGCTTTAGGTCTCAAAAGTAATGGCAGCAACATTTTTCCATACTCACGTTTCCAACTCTAAGTACTAGTGACTTTTACTCGTTGGGATTCTTGCTACAAAGGATACAATTTAAAATTCATCATTTCAGAAGAGGCCCATATCTTCACTTTACAACTCCTGTCTTAGATGCCATTTTCTGGTCCTTAAACACTCCTCTCCCCCCAAAATCAGTATGCTTCAGATGCTGCTGCATTACTAGTACCACAGTGATTACAGCATTGGATATTACAGGGAAGAAGCAAGTGTCTGAGCCCGCTAAGTCACTTGGAGGCAGCACAGTTGAAAGAACTCTGGAGTCAAAAAGACCTTGGAGATCAATTCTTGCATTTGACACTAACCAGCTGTATGGCTTTGGGAAAATTACATAATCTTTTTGAACTACAGTTTGTTCATCTGTAAAATGGGAATAATGCCCAATTTACAAGATTGTTGTGAAAATTCAATGACATAATGCACATAAAGTGAGGGCCCAAAGTTGGTGCTCAACAACTCTGAAAAAGCTTCTAGAGAACATGACCAATCTGACAGTTATATCTATATTCATCTAATATTTCTCCCGTTTGACCATGCTTCTGTTTCCTGCTTCTCCCATGACTTAAATTCAATCTCTGTGCTTATGTATGCTACAGCTTATGAGACAAAGAGCCATAATTCACTTAGAACAGACAAGATTGATATGCTCATTTTACCCTGATATTTATAATTACTTAATATCTCTAGTCTCCAGAGTAGAAGCCCAAGATGCTCGAAGAAAGGAAAAAAAACAATAAAAACTTAAAAAAATTTCAATGCAACCTGAATATTTCATGCTCAATTCTCTTCTATTTTATAGTACAGATTTGTTTCTATAGTACAAGATTGTTTTTCTGGTGTAGAAATGGGAGAATTGAACTTAAATTTTGAGTTTTAATGGTATATTAATGATACTGTACATCACTGGCAATAATGTCCAACGTTCTATCCAACCAACCTAAAAGGATTTAGTGGTAAAGAGAGATGGACATCACCAAAACAGCAGTTTGCTGGTGGGTCTACATCTTGTGGCTTTACTAAGATTTTAAACTTTCATTCAAAAAATTCACTTTTAGGGCTTCCCTGGTGGCGCAGTGGTTGAGAGTCCGCCTGCAGATGCAGGGGACGCGGGTTCGTGCCCTGGTCCGGGAAGATCCCACATGTCGCGAAGCGGCTGGGCCCGTGAGCCATGGCCACTGAGCCTGCGCTTCCGGAGCCTGTGCTCCGCAACGGGAGAGGCCACAACAGTGAGAGGCTAGCTTTTTCCACCCAGAGACAGTAAGGCAAGCTGATGCCCTGTAACCCCAGTGGAATGCTTATGGCTAGAAAAAGCTTCCAGCCAAGCAGCTCTAAAGAATGCCCAGCCTGCCCAAGATTCAGGCAAAAGAAGATCAATATGAATACTTTAAGGTTAAGATTAGGTCTAGAAGCATCAAAAAGGCAAAATGAACACCTGCCCAGAGGAGCAAACTAAGACAAGGAAGACTTTATTTTTGTTCTTATTTTTCTCACCACCAGTAACTTCTGCTCAAATTATTTAACATCCCTGAGGTTGATGTAAAATATGCATGTAAAAGGAAAATAACCTCTATTTCATGTGCAGGGATGATGTGAAGATTAGAGTGCCTAGCACAGGGCCAGAAACATAGTAGGGATGCAATAATTTCAACTCTGCTTAAAATTAATATAATTTCACAGCTGAAAGTTATCCAAGTTTTTTTTCTTTAAATGTGTAAGAGTTTTATTCTGGCAGAAATTTGATCTCATAAAGAAATCAGCTCAGACAAGTTCTTTTGCTGAGCTTTTCTGTAACTAAGCTCATGAGAAAAAGCACATATTGCAAGAGACTAACAGCTAACGTCATAGTTAAGTGTTACAGGATATTTACTATAGTAGGTCTTTGAAGGCAAAATTCAGTCAATTATTGAGACACCTATAGGTTGGTTACATGTTAAGGCACAGATATATCTATACAACTATAATCTCACTCTATTTCTGGCAACAACAAGACAGGAAGGATCAGTCCTTACAGAACGGTGAAGGAGAGTAAATACTGACTCCTTGTCTCGTGGTTTAGACAACCAGTTCTGCAGAAAAACTAAGATGGTAAAGGTAGATTACCATTGTCAAAGACGCTATGAAGACCTAAAATCATAGTAAAAACAGAGATACTTGTACTGTGACCGAATATCAAATCACGTGGGGAGTCAAAACATATCCTGGATTTTTCTTTTCTAAGTTGTAACAAAAGCAATAAAAAAATGAGGAACACAAATGACAAAAGAAAAGATAGATAAATTGAACTTCATAAAAATTAAAAATTTCTGTGCTATGAATGATACCAACAAGAAAGTAAAAAGACTACCCACAGAATGGGAGAAAATATTTGCAAATGATATAACTCATGAGAATTGAATCCAGAATATATAAGAAGTCAGTATTAAAAAGTCAACCCACTTGAAAAGTGGGCAAAGTATCGGCATAGACATTTCTCCAAAGATGATATACAAATAGCCAATAAGCACATGAAAAGATGCTCAACATCACTAATTATTGGAGAAATGCAAATCAAAACCACAATGAGGCATCACCTCACACTGGTCAGAATGACTATCATCAAAAAGTCTAATAATAATAAATGCTGGAGAGGGTGTGGAGAAAGGGAACCCTCCTACACTGTTGGTGGGAATGTAAATTGGTGCAGCCACTATGGAAAACAATATGGAGGTTCCTTAAAAAATTAAAAAGAGAGCTACCAGACGATCCAGCAAGCCCACTCCGGGGGAGAGAGCGGGAAAAAATGAAAACTCTGATTCAAAAAGATACAAGTACCCCAATGTTCATAGCAGCACTATTTACAATAGGCAAGACATGGAAACAACCCAAGTGCCCATCGACGGATGATTAGCTTAAGAAGATGTCACACACACACAATCTAATAATACTCAGCCATAAGAAAGAATGAAATATTGCCATTTGCAGCAACATGGATGGACCTAGAGAATATTATACTTAGTGAAGTAAGTCAGACAAAGACAAATATTATATCACTTATATGTGGAATCTGAAAAATAATATAAATGAATCTATACAGAAACAGATTCACAGACATAGAAAACAAACTTATGGTTAACAAAGGGGAAAGCGGGGAGGGATAAATTAGGAGTATGAGATCAACAAACTACTATACGTAAACGGGATAAGGAACAAGGATTTACTGCTTAGTACAGGGACTTCCTTGGAGGTCCAGTGGTTAAGACTCTGTGCTTCCACTGCAGGGGGCACAGGTTGGATCCCTGGTCGGAGAACTAAGACCCTACATGCCACGCGGCACGGCCAAAAAATAAAAAAGTAAATACTGTTTAGCACAGAAAGCTATATTCAATATCTTGTAATAACCTATAATGGAAAATAACTTGAAATATATATATAACTGAATCACTTTGCTGTATACCTGAAAGTAAAACAATTTTGTAAATCAACTATAATTTAAAAAAAAAAAACAGCGAGAGATCACCTCACACCCACTATAGATGGCTATAAACAAAAAGGCAGATAATAACAAGTGTTGATGAGGATATAGAGAAATTGGAACCCTAATATACTCTAGTGGGAGTATAAAATGGTGCAGCTGCTTTGGAAAACAGTCTGAAGGTTCTTAAAAGCTAAAACATTGAGTTATCATTTGACCCAGAAATTCTACTTCTGGGTATATACTTAAGAAAGCTGAAAACACATTTTCATTAAAAACGTGTGCGTGGATGCTCATAGCAGCATTATTCATAACAACCCAGAGTGTAATCAATTCAAGTGTCCATCAACTGATGAATGGATAAAATATGGTATATCCACACAATGGAATATTATTCATCCATAAAAGGAATGAAGTACTGATATGTGATTCAACATGGATGAACTTTGAAGTCACTATGCTAATTGAAACAAGCCAGATACAAAAGGACAAATATTCCATTTATATGAGGTACCTAGAGTTGTCAAATTCATAGAGACAGAAAAAATAGTGGTTACCAGGTACTGGTGGGAGTGGAGAAGGGGGAGTAGTAGTTTAATGAATACAGAGTTTCTCTTTGAGAGGATGAAAAAGTTTTGGAAATACAGAATGGTGATGGTTGCACAACATTGTTAATGTACTTTATGCCACTGAATTGTATCCTTAAAAATGGTTAGGGGCTTCCCTGGTGGCGCAGTGGTTGAGAGTCCGCCTGCCGATGCAGGGG
>NW_020174376.1:86898-93685 GCF_003031525.2 Neophocaena asiaeorientalis asiaeorientalis | reverse complement strand
AAAAAAAAAAAAAAAAAAAAAAAGTTAAGATGGTAAATTATATGTTATATATATTTTACCACAATAAAAAAGGAATGAAGTCTTTATACATGCTACAAAATGGATGAACTTTGCAAACATTATGCTAAGAGAAAGTCGAACACAAAGGACCACATACTTTATGAGTCCACTGATATGAAATGTCCGTAACAGGTATATCTATTGAGATAGAAAGTGGATTAGTGGTTGCCTAGGGCTGAGAGAGGGAATGGAGGAGTTGGGGAATGACAGCTAAGGGTTTCTTTTCGTGGTGTTAAAAATGTTCTAAAATTGATTTTGGCGGTTGTTGTGCAACTTTGTGAACATTTTAAAAACTACCTGGTTGTACACGTTAAATGGGTGAATTATATAGTATGTGAATTATATCTCAATTTAAGCTGCTTTTTAAAAAATGAGGATTATAACAGTCAATGATTAGTGAACAATGTATTACTTAGGTGCGTTGGGATTTTGCTATGAACGTTATCATATGTAATATATGTATATCACTATGTTTAGCTATTTTAATAACGTGTTCTATTTTAATTTTTTAAAAAGATAAAAGTGAGCTAATATCATTTTCTCAAATAAATTCCATCTGTGTCTAAAGGCTGGCAGTTTTGACTATACTGATAAAGGTCAAAGTACCTTGTCACTATATCTGCAAACTACAAAAGAAGCCAACAGGAAATGAATGTTCTTCTGAACATTGGAATTGCAAATAAAATCACATCTTAAGAACCTCATATTTACATGGTGTTTAATTTACAAAGCACTTTCTGATATATTTCTGATGTACTGATCCTGTTAATATCCTTGTGAGGTGATCAGGATGGGTGTTAGGCCATCACTTTCTCTTGCCCAAGAAATTAAACAGAGGTTTGATCCACCCAAGTCCCATAGCTTGTTAGTGGCTGAACTAGATCTGAATACTAAATCTATTTTCAACCAATGCTCTGCCTAATCTACCATTCTATTCAATAAACTAGATCACACAGTGCTCCATAAACAGGAAGCATTTCTATATAGCAAAAGCAAATTAAAAACGTGAAAAATATATGAATAGGCCATTAATATAAAGAACTCTCACAAGTTGTCCATTTGTGTTTCTAACTCCAATTTATCTTTTTGTGATCTCTGAACAAGTGCACTATTTTATGTGCACTTAAGGCTTTTAAACAAGGCATGAATAGTATAAGACAAACTCAGACAGGGTTGGGGGCACATGGGTTCTAGGTAATAATTTTGTTGTTAAGCATTTTCTGAACACGTGCATTGTATTACTTTGGAATTAGACCTAGACATGGTCTCTTACTTCATGGAACTGCCAATGTAATGGGAGGAGGCGGCAAGACAAAAACAAGTAAGTGACCAATAAAGAAACGAATAAATTTGAATTGAGGAGTAAAGAGAGTCAGGTTAGAAGAAAAATGATAATGCACTAGAGGGTAGATAGGGTGGCTCTGAACAATGACAGAGAGAATTTCAGAAAAGTCTTGATTGGAATGCCTAGTTCAAGCCTGCCATTTCACTGTAAAAGGGAGAGGAAAGAGATCCTAATCAGCACAGCAGTAAGAGTGCAGTTTGCATTTATTTTTCTCATGCAGGTCTCAACAAATGCAAGGACTAGAATTATACAGAATATGATTTAAAAATTCATTGGTATGTTTCCTAAGAATATGATGTTGAATGAATTTATTTCATTGAATGGACAACGAGGAAAAATGTCAAATTATTTGATGTTTGTTCCAAGAAATGCATCCAAAATCTTTGAACTTGTCAATCAATAATGTGAAGAAAGAAAATAGCTTCTGTAATCTCCATGGCACTTAGCCTAACCTAGGGGAAAAAAAAACCCTTATTCCTTTATCAATGATTTTTATATAGGGCCTTAGGCAATCTGGAAAGAACATTTTCAAGATCACACACATAATCCAACTAATTCTGACCTTTGGATTCTTTTTTCCCCTTATAACTCCCTCCATTAAACTGTTTCCTAAGAATAGAGAGAAATCTATGATTAAAGAAAAATGGATTCATCTTGTTTTCTCCAGATCACTACATGCCTATCAGAATCCTGCTTCATAGCCACTGGGAGAAATGATCAGGTACTTTGTTGGAGATCGATACACTGAAACAGTGATTCTTAGTTCTCGTTTTACAATATCCCACTGGGACTCTGACGTTTTTTCCAGGGGTATTAGGAAATTCTTGAAACATTAATTTCAGTTCACTTTAGCTTTTAGTATAAATATATGCCAAATGGCACTTCTTTGGGGGAGGAGAAGGAGCCTTGGCCAGGAGAAGAAATCCAAAATCCAGCTAACAATAGAGTGTTGTAACTCCAGGGGTGGGAATTGCAGCTTTAGCTCTCTGCTTGGCACGGACATCAAGCCACGACCCTCCATTGCTTCTCTGGTGTCAGAGAAAGGGAAAAAGAAGAGGGATAACTTTGACGCTCACATTTTAAAACCTTAAAAACACATATATCTAGAAATTCTATAATACTTAATTGTTAATAGTGGCTGCGTCTAGGAACTGAGGTGTGGTGTTACTTTCCTTGTGTTATATCATAAATTCCTCTAATGCTTTAACTTGATTTTAGAAGGAGCACGTATTGCTCTTGTATTCATTAAAACTTTCAACTGAGGTTTCAGAAGCCAAAAATAAAATAAATCAGAATTATTAAGCCAAAAAAGACAAACTAAATAGCTTTAATTCTGAAAACAGCTGGTTATAATACAAAGACTAGTGCTACAGAATTCTTATACCACCAGTGTCCAATAGAAATGTAAGCCACAAATTTGAGCCACATATATAATTTAAAATTTTCTATTAGCCATTTTACAAAAGTAAAAAAAAACAGGTGAAATTAATGTTACACTTTAACTCAATATATCCAAAATATTGCTTTTTTGAGTACTAAGTCTGAAATCTGCTAGGTATTTTACATTTACAGCATATCTTAATTCACATTGGCTATGTGTATCTTTATTTATTTAGTTTTAAAAAACACTGTAATAAGCACCTGGGAACTAATCACCCAAAACAAAAGCTAGGACTTTGTAAACAACATACATCCGATTACATGTTTCCTTCTTATTCTCATTTCCCTACCTCTCTCCTCCATCCTTTATCCCAAACCTTGTGTTCATCATTTCCTCAATCTCCTTCTCATATAACTGCATCACATTGATATGAACTCCTAAAAGAGAATTAGCTGTTTATAACTTCATATAAAAATTATTAGGCTGTGTTTAATATTTTGGGAATTACTTTTTTTTCAGTATTCAATTAGGTTTGCCATTATTATAGGCCCAAGGTGACTTGTTTCTTAATTGCATTTAATACATACACGGCTTTTTCAATTTTTTCTGGTTTTATTGATGTATAATTGACATATAACATTGTATTCAATTAAGGTGTACAATACAATGATTTGATATATGTATAAAATAATTACCACAATATTTAGTAAACATCCATCTCCACAATTACAATTTTTCTTCTTGTGATGAGAACTTTTAAGATCTACTCTTAGCAATTTTCAAATACACAACACAACACAACACGACATTGTTAACTATAGTCACTATGCTGTGCATTAAATCCCCAGGATTTATTTATCTTGTAACTGGAAGTTTGTACCTCTTGACCACCTTCACCCATTTCCCCCACTACCTAGCCATGGCCTCTGGCCAATCTCTTCTCTGTTTCTTTGAATTTGGTTTTCTTAGATTCCAAATATGAGTGAGATTATACAGTACTTGTCTTTCTCTGTCTGACTCATTTCACTTAGCATAATGCCCTCAAGGTCCATCCATGCTGCTGCAAATGGCAAGATTTCTTTCTATTTTATGGCTGAATAATATTCCATTATATATACATATATGTGTGTGTGTGTGTTTGTATACACATACATATATACACCACATTTTCTTTCTTCATTCATCCGTTGCTGGACACTTACGTTGTTTCTATGTCTTGGCTATTGTAAACAGTGCTGCTGTGAATATGGGGGTGCAGATATCTCTTCGAGATAGGGATTTCGTTTCCTTTGGACATATACCTAGAACATATATAGGTTTTTCTGTGACAACTTCAACATAAGGGACTTACTTTTTATAAGCTTAAAATACATTGGTAAGATTCATCCATACCTCTAAATGTTGCTACAGTTCATTGGTTTGACTGCTGTCTAGTATTTCATTGTATGAGTACATCACAGTTTATCCATACACTATCCTGTTGATGGGCATTTAGGTTGTTATATTTTTGTCTGCATATTCTTGTCTAAATCTACTATTGTATACACGTAACAGTTTCTTTTGGGTAGAGATCTAGGAATTCACACTTCCTACCCAAATGAAACAGCTATATAGCGGATGAGGGAGAAGGCAGACAGAGATCAGCCAGGGAGCGTTCCA
The DNA here is from genome assembly GCF_003031525.2 of Neophocaena asiaeorientalis asiaeorientalis. Taxonomy (NCBI): domain Eukaryota; kingdom Metazoa; phylum Chordata; class Mammalia; order Artiodactyla; family Phocoenidae; genus Neophocaena; species Neophocaena asiaeorientalis. The sequence goes on along the minus strand of NW_020174376.1, from coordinate 89,240 downwards.
GTATGGGTTAGAACCAGTAGGAAGAGCAACTGGTAGGGATGGCGTTGCTTGTGGAGGCCCCAGATACGTTGTGAGTGGCCGTTGGTTCTAGATTTCCAGTCTTACTTTGCTCTACTGGGCTGCACCATGTGCAGTTAAAGCTTTGAACAGCAGCAGTGAGTAAAGCCAGGCCCTACTGATAAAGGTTCCCATACAAATTTTGGCAATGCCAACACATCTAGAGAACTTGGGTCCTGTGTTCCCAAACTCTCCACCCTTGTCCGGTTCTCGGTGGTCAGTCCCTTTCCTCTGCATCCCTTAAATTGTCTTTCTGCACTGGGCTATGTGCAGGTATATACTGGAGGTACTGGCGAGGTAAGACAAAAACTTGACTTTTGGTGTATATGAAAGCATTCTCTGAGAGTGGGGGAAAGATGGAAAATTCTAAAATAGAGTTATTTTTCTGTCCTAGACTGCATTAAATTCATCCCTATGAGCACAGTAAAAAATAACCTCTAGGAGTTGGGGCTTAGCATAGCTGGTTCTAATGGAAAAACATGAATCTGGGATTGGTAGCTGGATCAGCTACAAGGGACTGATTCTGAAGGAAGAGGGGCTGAGGAATTTATATAAAGTTAGGAATGAGAAACAGCAGTAGGAAGTTTAAGGCCTAAGCCAAGGGCCTGGTAATGAAGAAAGGGGGAATTACACAGGTGCATATGGGGATACAGAACTCAGATTTGCCCAGGACTTTACATTTTGAAAAGCGCTTTTCAAATCACACTATATTTAATCCTCGCAGTAACCCAGTGAAGCAGGTATCACCATTATGCCACTTTATAGGAACTGAGGCTGAAAGATTAATATGCATGTTCACAAAGTTTCATAGCAAGTAAGTAGCAGACCTGCAACTTGAACCCACGTTCCTAAACACAAAACCAAGGACTGTTTTATTGCTCCAGTGATTTACAGCTCAGGTATTAAAGTGTGTTGCTAATGCTTTGCTGCTAAGTACTGATTTACTTAAATAAAAACTGGAATAGATTTAATGGTGTTTCTGTAATAGTGCCACTCTCATTTGCATTCTGATAGGTTTTCTTGAGCAGGAAAGAAAGGAACCTAGTTATAGCCAGCATGCTAGAAAAATGCGTAGAACTCCAGGGACCCCAGGAAGGGAGTCTCGCACGTCTATTCAAGCTCTGAATTACGCTGATAAAAGGTCAAGATCTGCCACACTATATACCACAGTAGTCAGAGAAGTAATCTAATTTGGTGAATGAAAGGTGAAATAATAAATATATACAATGTAATTTTTATTTCTTCATTTTTGTTTAACTTTGAGAATGGAACATTGTGTACATTGCCCAGAACTGCCCCTTGAAGAATCGGTTTGTGCAGGAATAGAACTGGAAAGGACCCACAAGTTGCTCTCTCATGAACAAATTTTTACAACAACTCCTTCCCTCAATCTCTCAATGACTTACCAAGTATTTGTTATTATATACAACTCCTGTGGCTTCACAGATATGTGTATTGTCCACTGCCTGTCTCTTAAGATCTTTCTAATGCAGTTTTCTCGATTCAAAGAGGGGAATGCTTTAGCATGGACCTGTAGTATGTTTTCTTTCAATCTGCAAACATTCATTAACTACTTGCCTGTTTGCTTGTCCTAGCTAGTTGCCATGCTGAGGTAGAAGGAATCCCTAACCTCTTGTGACTTATCATCTAGCTGGGAAGATGAGAGAAGTACATGAAAGAGATCTAGAAAATGTAAGTGTTTCAAGCATGTACATGGAAGAATGTAAACTAAGGAGATAAAGCTATCTGGCTGGAGGTTCATTAAAGCCATGAAGCTTTAGAACTGGATCCTGAAAGGATGGATAAGGATTAGAAGTAAGGAAGTAAGAAGGTAGTCCAGGAAGGGGATTGATTTAGTAAAATCAAGAGGCTGTAACCAGCAAGATCTGGTGAAAAAGGTAAGACCACTTACATTGCTGCTATGGTTGCCACCATGCCAATGTTATATGATACACTAAGCATAAGTAGACCTTTCATTTTCTTGGAATTCCCTATTTCTTTGAAATCCCCAAACCAATAAACTCTTATAAACTATGTTGCTTTATGTGTTCAACTTTATGAGAAGTAAGAATTCATATCTGTACATCACTGTATAGTTTATATAATATCTGCATATACATCATTTTGTTTGACCCTTACAGCAATCCTGTGTAATGACATGGAGGCTGACTTGCTACAAGTTAGAGGACCAGCAAGTGCAGAGCTCAGGACGTCAGTCCAGATCAGATTCAGTCCAATCATTAACATTTATATGTTGTTTTGACCAATAATTGATATTCATAAAT
>NW_020174376.1:76668-86842 GCF_003031525.2 Neophocaena asiaeorientalis asiaeorientalis | reverse complement strand
TTTTTTATTTTAATAAATTTTTTTTTTTTTTTTTTTTTTTTTTTTTTTTGCGGTACGCGGGCCTCTCACTGTTGTGGCCTCTCCCGTTGTGAAGCAGAGGCTCTGGACGCGCAGGCTCAGCAGCCATGGCTCATGGGCCTAGCTGCTCCGCAGCATGTGGGGTCTTCCCGGACCGGGGCACGAACCCATGTCTCCTGCATTGGCAGGTGGACTCTCAACGACTGCGCCACCAGGGAAGCCCATAAATGATATTCTTAAGGTCCTAAGATTCTGATGTATATCTTGCATCAGGAATTATTAAATTATGCCTTGGGTCATTTTTTTATGTTTAGCATATTTGGTTGTTATTCAAGATTTTTTAAACTCGTATGAAATATTTTAGAACATATAATCTTTAAGATGGCTGTTAGTAGAGTTGGTTGAATACTGTCCTTCAGATTTCTTTTCAATTACAATGCTATACAGTCCTCACTTGGTGGCTTCATGCACAGTGAACACCTCACTTACTTGGCACCACATAAGAGGTTCCACAGAAGTGAGTTTTCTGGGTAACTAAAGCTTACTCCACTGACAGCAAACTTTGAGATCTGGCAGAAATCTTTCTAATATATTTTGAGACTTCCCTGTCTTGTCATGTTAGAGTTGTCTATTATTACAGGATAAGCATCACTATGAAAATCCCCTATTGGACAATACAGTGAGGTGCTCAGTGTCTTACCAAGGCATACAAGGAAGTTTGAACCCCTACATTAATAGTCCCAAGTGACTTCACTTTTCTGGTTATTCTGTTTTTAGAATTCTTATTTTCTTCATGCTGCTAACTGTGCCTTCTTAGGGTATCAGTTTTCTCACATCTGGTAGACTCCTTTTCCCATTCTCATTGGTCATCAGACAACTAAACTCAGTACATCAGTAAGTAACCTTTATTTTATTTTATTTTTTGTGGTACGCGGGCCTCTCACTGTTGTGGCCTCTCCCGTTGCGGAGCACAGGCTCCGGACATGCAGGCTCAGCGGCCATGGCTCACGGGCCCAGCCGCTCCGTGGCATGTGGGATCTTCCCGGACCGGGGCACGAACCTGTGTCCCCTGCATCGGCAGGCGGGCTCTCAACCACTGCGTCGCCAGGGAGGCCCAGTAACCTTTATTTTATATACAGTGCTAAACCAAAAGGCTTAGTGAGGTTGTTGCCACCCTTCTCTCACAGGTGTAGAGTAAGAGGCCTCAGTGGATTGAGATTTTGTTCCCAGATCATTGGGTTTCATTCTCTCTCCTTTTGGGGTTTTAGGTTGTGTTCTGGATTTTGGAGGTTGCTAAATAAAAGAGCTCTGACTTATCAGGGTATATTGAGAATAATTCTATTTTGTTTACAAAACTCACATTGTGTATATTTCTCCAAGACGGACAAAAGCAGATGTAACTTAAACTATCAGTAGTAATAAGCAGCTTGTGATATCCAATTTCTAATTCTTAATTCATTGGTGGGAGAAGAAAAAGAGCACTCTTAAGACAAACCTTATTTAAAACAAATACTCTAGCTGAATCTTTAACACAGCTTTATATTTTTCTAAGTGCTTTAGCATGCATTATCTCTTTGATCATCACAATCCTGTGAAATAAACAGGATAGCTTCTTTCCTCAACTATAAAAGTGGCTAAGAGATTGTGATATTTGATAAAAAGCATTCTCAGTTTTCTACACCAAACCTGAGAAATAGATGGATTAGTACTATTCTCATTTTATAGTTGACACTAATAATTACCAACTATTGAGCATCCGTAAGTGCCAGCATTGAGTTAGGCATTTTATTTTATCTCTAGTCCTTTTAGCATTAAAGGAAGGAAGTATTATTACTATATTTAGGTCATGAGAAAACTTAGCTTATATGACTTGACCAAGGCCACAAAGCTAAAAGTAGTAGAGCTAGAATTTGAAATTAGGTCTCTGTGATTTTAAATTTTAAATCAGGTATATGTGGCTTTAAATTCTACGCTCTTTCCTTACCCCAAGCTATCTGAGAGAGAAACCAAGGGTCAGAAAGGTTGCATCTTGATATCAATAGAGTTTTTCTTTCTTGTATGTATGATTTCCTCCAGGCACCTGGAGCTTTACTGTACTACGTCTGGGTTTTGTTTCTGATAGCTTCTGGATTTTGCATACTATGCTAGGGGGTAGGAAGAACAGATTATATTCAAACTGCTGAACTGAAACTTGAAAACAACCTCTGAGATAAAATATTTGTACCACAAATATACTCCCTTCCCCTTTAAATAGGTGACAATGTAAACATGTGCTTTTAAAGAGCTTTGGAGATGACTTGCAAAGATAATGTACTATTACGGATCAATGACTTTATGACTCCAGTAAGAAATTTGTTGCTTCTTTTGAACAAAATAGAGATTTAAATGTGTGACCTGAAATATAAAATTTCATCTTTGGAAGACATGCAATTCATACTTTAGAATTTGATCATTTCAGTGTAGTTTTTTTTTTAAAGAGTGATGAAACATATCTGAAATTCGAGGAATCAAATTGCTGTATTTACAATAACTGAACATCCTCTTAGCAGATACCATGAAGCTATCATGAGAAACACATTCTTTTTCCACTTCCTTTTTAAGAAATCATATTTCTAAACAGATTAGGATCAAAACATAGTGAATTACCAAGTCAATCTTCTTCCCGCTCTTCTGGCATAATGTAAGATAATGATGAGCTGAATTTCATTTATAAAGATGACACTACTAACTTTCTGGCAGCAGGCCAGGCCCATGAGTTGTTTTGCTATAGGGAGAATAGATCTGCACAAAGTCACCTTCTTCCTAGTATACCACTTGCCAAATAGCACAGATTGGTTAGACCCCTGAGTTGGGGTATATAGAACTGCAGTGAGGCTACACCCTAAACAACTGACCTAATGCACCACAGTACTAAGTTCATTAAAGGGGGTGTATACTGGAAGCAGTGGTAAAATGCAGCTAAGATTCATAAGCCCACAGCAAAGCATCCTTGGTACGTCACCATTTCAAAAATAGCTTTCACTAAAGTTCTCAACATGTTAATGGCATAGGATCTATGTCTTCTAAGTCAGTTTGAAGTCCTCAACAAGAAAGAGAGTAGGATCGGATCAGTCACCGTTTCTAAATTACACTGAAGGTCTAAATGGTGCTACTTTGCACCAGAGATTAGGAAGTAGAAGATCAGGAAAATTAAAACTGCTACCAAAGTTAAGAACAATCATACATGTCTTACCTTTAGTAAACAAGGAAGAGTTATATTTGCCTTGCTAATATTTACTTCTCAAGTGTATGGAGGGTAGGGGAGAGATGCAGTGAGGTGGGTAAGATGCCAAAATAATTTGGGATTAAAATACCATTGATCAAATGCTTGAGTGAGCATTGGAAAGCCCTGAGGTGGTTCTGGGCTCTAGTCACACTTTCTCTGCTCAAAGGTTCTGGCTTCCCTCAGTCCTTCCTCCAAGTCTCCTATGTTACATATCAGGTTTCCTAAGCCAAGAGGAGAGCCAAAAAATGCAGGGGATTGGTTAGCTTTGCACTTGCTGTTTCCTTTGTCAGAAATGCACCTTCTACTTTTCTTCATCAAAGTCTCATTCATCCTCCAAAATCCAATTCAAATGTCACTTCATTCATTCATATATGCATGCCTAGTATGTGCCAGCCATTGTGCACTTCTCCTTGGAGATGTATTTAATATATTTGGCCATTCTGTGGCCCCTTCCTCTGTGCTTCCACTGCAATCTTATCAAACCTCCATATAAGTACTTATCGCCTCTGGAAAGTATTTATAAGGTTGTCTCTTATGAAAACAATGTGCTTCCAGAACTAAGGAACCTTATCTTACTCATTTGTGTATCCCTGGGTGCAATATAATACAGTGCCTTGTACATAGTAGATGGTTAATAAATCTCTAGCTATTCTCTCCCTCCCTTTCATTTATATTCGCTATTTTCTACTTACTCTTGTGACTTGATTCTCAATCCTTCGGCCCCTATTACTTTACTCAGACTTCCCTGACCAGTGTTGCCAACAACAAACTTCTTACTGAATTCAATGGATGGGCAAGACACACTTCTTCCATTAGGCTTGCTAAATTGGTAAAATGTAAGCCTAGAGCTGCTAGTAGCTATTTCTGCCACCTTATAGGGGGAACCTGCCTGAAGAATAGGGCCAATATAAAGGGAAGCAGAACTGAGAAAGTCCTGATGACATCATTTGAGTTCCAAGATTCAGCCATGTTTTAAGACAACTTTGTCAGAGACTTTATAGTTAGAAATGAGCCAATAAATCCTATGCCCTCTTTAAAACAAAACCAAACCAAAAAACAAAAAAAAACCCTTAATCCAGTTTAGGCCAGCTATCTGTCACCTGTAACTGAGAGAATCTTAACATAGCTCATGATCTCCATATCTATATTTCCAGACCAGATATTTTTCCTGAGCTTCAGATACATATCTCCGACTGTTTATAGGTTTTCTCCTCTTGAATTGCCCATAGGGACCTGACACTTAACCTGTCTAGAAACACACATTTTCCTACTCGGATCATTATCGCAGTAAATAGTACAGCACCTTGCCAGAAACCTGGGTGGCTTCCTTGGCTCCTCTTTTTCTCCCCTCAATCAAATCACCAGTCTTAATTTTTTCTACCTACTAACTAAATCTGTCTACGTCAGTCTCCATCGCAGCTATGCTAATCTAGCCACCGCCATCTCTTATGTGTATCATTGCATCAGCCTTCTAACTGCCTTCTTTGTCTCCCTCATGCCCCTTCCAGTCCATTTTTCTCCCCATTTTATACAATTTTTCCTGTTACATTTTAAAAATAAATTACAGTAGCACAAGCTTACTGTAACAAGTCAAACAATTCAGAACTGTACAAAGAATCACTAAACAGTTCTCGCTTTCCTATCCAACCTCCTTCTACCTGAGGTAATCATTAATTCACTTGGTGCCTCTGCTTCTCACCACTGTTTCTACGTAATTATATATCTATCGCTATAACTATATAGTTATAAACATTCTTAGGGTTTAAAAATCTTTCTGTCTCTTTTTTTACATCTTTATTGGAATATAATTGCTTTGCAACATTGTGTTAGTCTCTGCTGCACAACAAAGTGAATCAGCTATATGTATACATATGTCCCCATATCCCCTCCCTCTTGAGCCTCCCTCCCACCCTCCCTATCCCACCCCTCTAGGTCGTCACAAAGCATCGAGCTGATCTCCTTGCTGATGGCCCACTAGCCATCCATTTTATATTTGGTAGCATATATACATCAATGCTACTCTCTCACTTTGTCCCAGCTTCCCCTCCCTCCCTTTGTCCTCAAGTCCGTTCTCTACATCTGTGTCTTTATTCCTGCCCTGCTACTAGGTTCATCAGTACCGTTTTTTTTTAGATTCCATATATGTGCATTAGCATATGGTATTTGTTTTTCTCTTTCTGACTTACTTCACTCTGTATGACACTCTCTAGGTCCATCCACTTCATTACAAATAACTAAACTTCGTTCCTTTTCATGGCTGAGTAATATTCCATGGTATATATGTGCCACATCTTCTTCATCCATTCATCTGTCGATGTACATTTAGGTTGCTTCCATGCCCTGGCTATTGTAAATAGTGCTGCAATGAACATTGTGGTGCATGTATCTTTTTGACCTATGGTTTTCTCAGGATATATGCCCAGTAGTGGGATTGCTGGGTCATATGGTAAAAATCTTTCCCTTTTCAATGAAAATGTGATAGTATTATACATATTACTCTGAAACTTGCAGCAAAAGAATATGCCTATTCTTTCAGATGCATCTATAAAACTCTAACTCATTCCTTTTAATACCTGTATAATATTCAATATTATGGCTATGTCACAATTTAGTCAATCAACCATTTCCTTATTCATAGAGATTAGGGTCATCCCTCTTTTGCCACTAAAACAGTGCTATAATAAACATCCTTATATATATTTGACCTATGTAGTGTTGTTATACATGTAGGATAAATTCCCAAAACTGTATCAAAGGTATTCTAATGTTTAATTTTACTAGAAAGTTGGATTAATATCCAAAAATGGGTGAAACAACTTATATTCTCAAATGTGATACATCACATTAACAGAATGAAAGATAAAAATCATATGATCATCTCTAAAGATGCAGAAAGCATTTGACAAAAGTCAACATCTTTTGTGATAAAAAAACTCTTCACAAATTAGGTATAGAAGGAATGCATCTCAACTTAATAAGGGCCATATACAACAAGCCCACAGCTAAAATCATATTTAACAGTGAAAAGTTGAAAGCCTTTCCTCTAAGATCAGGAACAAGAAAGGATGCCCATTCTCAACACAGTACTTGAAGTCCTATAGTCAGAGCAATTAGGCAAGAAAAAGGAATAAAAGACATCCAAATTGTAAAGAAAAAAGAAAAATTGATTCTGTTTGCAGATGGTATGTTCCTATATATAGAAAACCCTAGACTCCACCAAAAACCTGTTAGAAATAATAAACGAGTTCAGTAAAGTTGCAGGATACAAAATAAAAATACAAAAATCAATTGTGTTTCTACACACTAACAAGGAATTATCCAAAAAAAGAAATCAAGACAAAGATCCCATTTACAATAGCATCAAAAAGAATGAAATACTTATGAATAAATTTAGCCAAGGAAGTGAAATAGCTGTACACTAAAAAGTACAAAACACTGATGAAAGAAATTGAAAAAGACACACAAAAAATGGATTAGAAGAATTGGTATTGTTAAAATGTCCATATTACCCAAATCCATTTTTAGATTCAATACAATCCCTATCAAAACTCCAATGACATTTTCCACAGAAATAGAAAAAAGCAATCATAAAATTTATATGGAACCACGAAAGACCCCAAATAGCCCAAGCAATCTTAAGCAAAAAGAACAAAGCTGGAGGCACTACATGTACTGATTTCAAAGTACATTACAAATTTATAGTACTCAAAACAGTATGGGCCTGGCAAAAAAGAAGGCATATAGACCAATGGAACAGAATAGAGAGCTCAGAAATAAATCCATGCATTTATGGGCTACTGATTTTCGACAAGAGTGCCAAGAGCACAGAAGGGAGAAAGAATAGTCTCTTCAATAAGTGGTGCTGGGAAAACTGGACATCACATGCAGAAGAATGAAATTAGACCCTTATCTCATAGCATATACAACAAAACCCCTCAAACTGGATTAGAGACTTAAATACAGACGTGGAATTGTAAAAGTACTAGAAGAAAATACAGGGGAAAAATTTCTTGACATTGGTCTGGGCAATGAGTTTTTGGATATGACCTCAAAACCACAGGCAGAGCTTCCCTAGTGGCGCAGAGGTTAAGAATCCGCCTGCCAATGCGGGGGACAAGGGTGCGAGCCCTAGTCCGGGAAGATCCCACATGCTGCGGAGCAACTAAGCCCATGCGCCACAACTACTGAGCCTGTATTCTAGAGCCCACGAGGCACAACTACTGAGCCCGTGTGCTACAACTACTGAGGCCCACGCACCTAGGGCCTGTGCTCTGCAACAAGAGAAGCTACCGCAATGAGAAGGCCAGGCACAGGAATGAAGACCCAATGAAGCCAAAAATAAATAAATAAATAAAATAAAATTTATTAAAAAAAACCCCACAGGCAACAAAAACAAGACAAGTGGGATAGCATCAAACTAAAATCTTCTGCACAAAAAAGGAAACAATCAACAGAGTGAAGACACCACCTATACAATGGGAGAAAATATTTGCAAACCACATATTTGATAAGGGGTTGGTATCCAAAATATGTAAAGAATTCAAACAACCCAACAGCAAATACATACATACATACATACACACACACATACATACATACATACATACATACCTGATTAAAATATGGGCACAGGATCTGAATAGATGGTTTTCTAATGAAGACATACAAATAGCTAACTGATAGATGAGAAGATGCTCAACATTACTAATTATCAAGGAAATGTAAGTCAAAAATCACAATGAGATGTCACCTCATATCTGTTAGGATGGCTATTATCAAAAGGACAAGAGACAACAAGCGTTGATGAGGGTGGGGAGAAAAGGGACCCCTTGTACATTGTTGACAGGAATGTAAATCAGTATAGCCATTATGCAAAACAGAGTGGATGTTCCTCAAAAATTAAAAGTAGAAATGCTATATGATCCAGCAATCCTACTTCTGAGTGTATATACAAAGGAAATGAAATTAGTATCTTGAAGAGATATCTGTACTCTCATATTCATTGCAGCATTACTCACAATAGCCAAGATATGTAAACAATGTAAGTATCCATCAACAGATGAATGAAGAAAGAAAATGTGATTGTTACGCAGGTGAGTAAGTTCTGAAGAGCGAATGCATAGCATGGTGACTATGGTTAATAATACTGTATTCTATACCTGAAATTTGCTAAGAGACTAGGTGTTCTCACCACAAAAAAAGGGGAATTATGTCAGGTGATGGAAATGTTAATTAGCTTGATTGTGGTAACTATTTCACAATGTATATGTATATCAAAATATCACATCGTTGAGGGCAGACAGCAGAAACAAGAAGAACTAACTAAATAACCAACAGGGAGGGAAGCCAGCCCCACCCATCAAGAGTCAAGCGGATTAAAGTTTTACTGAGCTCTGCCCACCAGAGCAACAGTCAGCTCTACCCAGCACCAGTCCCTCACATCAGGAAACTTACACAAGCCTCTTAGATAGCCTCATCCACCAGAGGGCAGACGGCAGAAGCAAGAAGAACTACAATCCGGCAGCCTGTGGAACAAAAACCACATTCACAGAAAGATAGACAAGATGAAAAGGCAGAGGGCTCCAGAGTGTTGTGCTGTAGGTACTTAAGCCGTTGGCTTCCATGACCAGTAGGCAACCTTGGGGAATGTACAGCTGAAATCAACAATCCTCTTCAAGTCTACACACATGGTAAACCCACAAAACCTTTAATTTTGTCTTGTGAACAAGCCCCTGACACTCCATCTGTTCTCAAAACGATTTTCATCTCTCTCATTTGATAATAGCACAGTGATGGCTCACTAAAAAGCAGTAAATACAAGAGCAGTACTAGAATGAGGGCACTTCTTAACTCTAGTTAATATTTGTATAGGCAGAAGTCTGTTTCTTTGAGATCATAGTCTTTCATTTTCATCTGTATCAACTTAATGCTGGCTAAGTCTTATTCCATTATTATTTTTAAGAAACGAAGGACAAAGGATATATTTCAATCTTCTTTGTTTTTTCCCTTTACTCTTTTATAATACCAAAAATGAATACTAAGTTTTTCTTGATCTGTCCAAAGGTAAAGAAAACTACAAAGAAGGGATACTGAAAAAAGAGACACATATACACAGCCAGCCAGCCAGAGTAAGAGAGTGGCATGGAAGTGTACAGATGTGATCATTTCTTGTGATGAGGTAGGCCATAACTTGAGGCTTGGAGTCTTCTTTCTATGGGCTTCGATAGTATCTGCGAGTACAAAAAAGGACAGTCTGCCTGAAAGAGAGTACCTCTGTAGACATTAGAGTGGTTATTCATAAATTAATGAATATGAGTGCCTAAAATGCCTCAGAGACCACGCTACTATGTTCATTTTCCAGACAGAATTTACTAATAGCTGCTAACTTCTGAAGCTTTTGCATACATTAACACTTTTGATTATTACAATGACTGCACTAGGCAAGCAAGCCTAATTATTCCCATTTATAGCTAAGGGAAACTGAGGCTCAGAGGGATGTCACTCCTCTAAGGTCACATGCCTGATAAGGTGGCAGTAACATCAGGATCAGGATCCAGAAATTGTGACTCAATCTAATACCTTTTCTATTACACAATGCTGCACTTTTATTTTTATTCTCTACTAGGACAGAAATATGGGGGGATGGTAGGTATGGAGAGATATTAATATTGTGCTTGATTTCTGAAAATGCTCCTACAGGAAAAGAACAGATGGTTTTACAATTATATTTATAAAATATGGACACTATCTCTGTGGGAATTCTGGATTCACTTATCTGCTTCTAAGACCTCCTGACCCTCTGAATATATTCTACATTTCATTCTAACTAGAAAATTACGTTCTGCAGAATTCTGGAGTACCCAGCAAGAGATGTTTAAAAAAGCCACCTAG